>NW_024425341.1:5986751-6442738 GCF_017311325.1 Ursus maritimus | reverse complement strand
GAAGGGGCGGGGGGCTGCGGCCTCAGCCCCTTGGCAGCCCATGAAGGGAAGTGACACAATGAGGAATGTGTTTCCCTCTGCCCGTTCCCCGCGTGGGGGTGGGAGGCAGAGCCCTGAGAATGGCCAGACCCCAACCGGGGCCAGGGGGCACATGCTGGAACAGCACCAGAGGGGGTGCTGGGAGAGCGGGGAACCAAAACGGGTGCCGGCAGGAGGGGCACCCCAGGGCAGGCGGGGCGCTCCCCACCTTCCTGTCCATCTCCAGTCTCCATGCTGCATGAGTATCTAGTGTCTGCGTTCTTGCACGTTCCCTGCTGGGTCACCACCAGCACGCCTGGGTATGGACGCCATCCCTCCTCTAGGAAGCTGGCCCCTTCTGGTGGCCTTCTCTTCTCTCTCAAGGAACTCGGGGTTATGGAGGCCAAGTCCTTGGTATGAGAGTGTTTCATTTCTCTCCCTCTCTTTCTCTCTCTCTCTCTCTCTGGGTGTTTTTGTCCCCAGCTGGGACTGGCTGTGCAAAAACAGGCCCCCTGGTGGGATGGCACCTCCCCATCCTGGACACCCATTTCCTCTCCCAGAGCTGGGAGTGACTAGTTAACCCCCTCCTGCCCATTTTCCAGACATGTCCCTGAGACTTTGGCAGGCAGGGTCAGGTGCCCCACATGTTGGCCTGGGCTGGAGGGTCACAGGGCCTTGGAAAACAGTTTAACCCCAGATATCTCTGTAGTCTCCTCCTTCCTGTACAGGCTCTTTCCAACAGGTTGGTTATTCCAAGAATCCCCCATGCCAGCCCCCTGCCTCCTAAGCCCCTGGGTGGAGAGCAGAGAGCAAGCAAGGAGGCTGCAGCCACCGTCCCAGGGGCCAGGAGGGGAGGCAGGCGGGCCGAGCAGGGAGGCTTCCTGGTACGTTGCTGTGTGGGGCTGCAAGCGTGCTGCTTGGGCTCAGGAAGGACTCAGGTGGTCCTTGAGTAGTTGGGTGAGTGGCCAGCTGGTGGCCTAAGCCCCTCTTCCAGTGGCTGTGCTCAGGAAGCAGAGGATGGGAGGTCACCCAGTGGGCCAGCACTCATCTTGGTCCTTCGTGGTCCCAGAAGGCTGCCAGTCTGGCCTTGAGCTGGGGCCCGGTGGGCACCAGTGGGTCCCCAACGGGCAGGAACTGCCCCTTCAGCTCTGCCCCCGCCACCGCTGGGGTGGTGGGGGATGAAAGGAAGGAGGGTTGCCGTCTGGTCATGTGGTTGCGTTTGAGCAACCAGATCCTGGGACAGATGCTGCTCTGATGACTCACGTGCACTTCACGCCTCCGGGTGGGAGGCCCTGGGCCCCCTGGAGCCCTGGGGGGACCCCACCTTCTTCTATTGGACCTGCCGGAGCTCAGCCCAGACATGGCATTTCCCTCGCCACCTCCCCTCAGCACTGCGGGCTCCTAGGAGACCCTGGGGGGAAGGCAGGTGAGCAAGCCTTTACCCCCTCAGCCTTGCCTTCCTCATCTGAAGAATGAGGGGCCTCTGAGGGCTTTGCACTTCGGCCCTGGGGCCAGAGACCCAGGTCAGCCTCCAGGCAGTCATTAGCCGCAAGACCTGTTTCCTCAGCTGTCAGCTGGCGAGCAGCATGGACAGACAGCTATGGCAATACCTCCCCCAGGGCTGGGCTCCAGAAGACCTTACCTTTGTATAGCCATCTACAAAAGACTTAACAGAAAGACTTAAGCACCCATTTTCAAAAGGTTCTCATAGCAGCCCCTGTGAGATCCTTGGCAGCTGGGATTGGGAGCAACATGGGCGAGGCTTCCCGGCTCCTAGTTCGGTGCTGGCTCCACTCCTTGTTTCCACCGGGTTCTACTTCCTCACCCAAGGGGCCCCCATCCCATCTCTTGTCTTCCGTATTCTTCCTGACATCTTTCTGACCAGCACCCTTGCTGGCAGCCGGGGCGGAGGTGGGGGCAGCAAGTGGACCTGAGAGGTGGGGTCCTTCATCCAACCTCCCCACCAGGGCTGAGGGGATTTAGAAGAAAATCCAGTTCCCAGCACTGCTGGTAAAAAGCAGCTTCCCCACCGCAGGGGAGCACGTGGCCCCCAGAGTGGGAGAGGTGTGAGGGCTCCCACTTGCCTCCCACAGGGACCTAAGGAACAATGTCATCAGCACGGTGCAGCCTGGTGCCTTCCTGGGCCTGGGGGAGCTGAAGCGCTTGTGAGTGGCCTGTCTTGCTCCCCAAGCCCTCCCAGCCCTCCCCCGTCCCTGGAGATGGTCCCCTGGATCCCATGACCAACTATCCCTTCTTGTCTCCCCACTCACAGCGCCCCTGTCCCCACAGAGTGTATGGGGGGGCAGATGGGGGAGACACTTCAAGCCCATCTCCTTGTTCGTGCTGCCCCCACACAAGCCCCAGCCACACAGGTGTGTCCCGCACAAGCGGATCCGTGTGCTACCATGTGGCCAGCTTGCTGAGGTTGTGTGTCCCCCCTAGAGATCTCTCCAACAACCGGATTGGCTGTCTCACGTCTGAGACCTTCCAGGGCCTCCCCAGGCTTCTCCGACTGTGAGTGAGGGGCAGTTAGTGGGTAGGTGGGAGGAGGAAGGCTCACCTCGAAGGAGGGGTCGGGAGGAAGGAGGCAGCATGAGACCCTCCTAGGCCCTGCGTTCCCTTCACTCACTCCTCCCTCCTCTGGCCCAGGGAGACCCTAAGATCCCGGCTCACTGTTCCCTGCCCCCTGCAGAAACATATCTGGAAACATCTTCTCCAGTCTGCAACCTGGGGTCTTTGATGAGCTGCCAGCCCTTAAGGTTCTGTGAGTATCTGTTCCCAGCCCAAGGACTCGGAGCCCTGCTTCCTTTCTCTGCCCGGGAAGGACACACCATGTATCATGACCACCGTGGCCGGCCTTACGAGTAGGCAGGACCGGACAACGGCTGAAACCGCCGTGTTTGCCTTCCCACTGTTGCCAGGCTGGTGGTGCGCATGTGCCCCAAGTGTGCCTCTTCCAACCGCAGGCTCTCCCGGGGCTCCATCCCCACGCCAGAGCCCACACTCCCTGTGCTCTACTCTGCGCCCCCTCTCCCCATTCTGCAGGGATCTCGGCACCGAGTACCTGACGTGTGACTGCCGCCTGCGCTGGCTGCTGTCCTGGGCCCGGAATCGCTCCCTGCAGCTGTCGGAGCACACGCTCTGTGTCTACCCCAGAGCCCTACATGCCCAGGCCCTGGGGGGCCTCCAGGAGGCCCAGCTGCGCTGCGGTGAGCACATCCTCAGCCTGCACACCTGGCCCTAGGGCCACTGCTCTGGCTGTAGGCTCCCCGTGCCTGAAGCGTTCCGGGTGGTGAGCGCGGTCTCCAGGGTATGCGTCCTCTCCCTCAGATCCACGGGGGCCTTCTGCAGCCATCAGCCTTCCTAGACTTTCTTTGGGCCCGCTGCTTTATGTTTTCATCTGGTCCCATTCTTGGGGTCACAAGTGTGCCGTGGAAAGGAGCACTTGTATCTGCCCGTCCAAAGCCTGCCTGTTCCCCTCTGTGCTCTCATCTCCAGAGGCTTTCTCCTGCGCCCCCTTTCCCCAGCTCGAGTGGCCCCCAGGCAGAGGGGGCCTGGCCCTACCCCTGCTGGCATCTCCCACCCCAGTACATGAACGCCTCCCCGCCCCTGTCTCCTCCCACAGAAGGGGCCCTGGAGCTGCACACGCACCACCTCATCCCGTCCCTGCGCCAAGTGGTGTTCCAGGGTGACCGACTGCCCTTCCAGTGCTCTGCCAGCTACCTGGGCAATGACACCCGCATCCGCTGGTACCACAACCGGGCCCCCCTGGAGGGTGACGAGCAGGCGGGCATCCTCCTGGCCGAGAGCCTCATCCATGACTGCACCTTCATCACCAGGTATGGGCCCTGCTGCCCCTTACCAGCCCGGGGGTGGGGGAGGCCACAGTACCCATCCCCCCCCCCAAAGGAGCCTGCTCAGACATGTTCTGGAGCGTGTGTTCCTGTGCGTGAGAGCGCACGTGTGTGTTTATGGAAGTCCAGGACTGAGTCATAGATGGTCTGGCTAGGGAAAGTCGACGCCTGGTAGAAGAAAAATGATTTTATCTGACGTTTCTTTAGCGCTTTAACAATGTCTATAGTGACTCTCACCTACGTTATGGCACTGAATCTCTCCAATAGACTTGCAAGGGAGGTATTATTAGCTCCATGATAAAGGTGGGGAAACGGAAGCTCAGGAAAACAATACCGTAAGGCCAATCGGAATTAAAGGAGTATGTACTTGTATCCCTCGCTCCGTTGAAGAGAACGGAACCCCGAAGCCCCTGCCCTACACGGTCTAAGTCAGGGCGCGGCGGGTGTAAGGGGCCAGGGCGCTTAGGGCGGGTGGCGCGGCCGCCGAGAGCGCCTCGCCCAGCCAGCCCTCCCTCCGCCCGCCCGCCCACAGCGAGCTGACCCTGTCTCACATCGGCGTGTGGGCGTCGGGGGAGTGGGAGTGCTCCGTGTCCACGGCCCAGGGCAACGCCAGCAAGAAGGTGGAGATTGTGGTGCTGGAGACCTCTGCCTCCTACTGCCCCGCTGAGCGAGTCGCCAACAACCGCGGGGACTTCAGGTGCGGTGCCCTCGGCCGCCCGGGGCCCAACCACCACCTGGCCACGCCCCCACGCCCCCACGCCCCCACCCCCGCTCCTGCGTCCTCGTTGTCGTTGAACACGGGTTTGGGGGGGGGGCGGAGCTCCCCATCTGCTGCAAGTCCCAGCCCCAAGCCTCACTGTCCCTTGGGTGGTTGTTTCTTTGTCTTGTTTCCTTGCATTAAAGCTTACGAAACTCTCCCACAAGGAGCATCAGATTTTAATATCCCCATGGGCGTCTCAGTGAGGAAGGGCGGGCACTATCCTCCCCAGGGACAGCTGAGAACACTCAGGCCCAGAAAGGGTAAGGGGCTTGAAGTCAGGGCTCCAAGTCTGAACAAACACGGACTCAGAAGGTGGAGCTCAGGAGCCCCTAGAAGGCCAGTCTGAAGCCTCTCTCTGAATCCCTCCCCCAGTCCCAAGGGGTTCAGCATCACAGTTCTCAGGGCAGAGGAGGGACCCTTGCTCTGAGGAGCCTGGGGTATCAGCAGCCTCCTGCCTCTGCCCTCAGGTGGCCTCGAACTCTGGCTGGCATCACGGCCTACCAGTCCTGCCTACAGTACCCCTTCACCTCGGTGCCCCTCAGCGAGGGCGCCCCAGGCACCCGAGCCTCCCGCCGGTGTGACCGAGCTGGCCGCTGGGAGCCAGGGGACTACTCCCACTGTCTGTATACCAACGACATCACCCGGGTGCTCTACACCTTCGTGCTGGTGAGGCCAAGAGAGGAGAGGGGCAGGGGGTATCCCATCAGCTCTGGTGACGGGGAATGGGAAGGGGAGCCCCCTCATGACTGTGGGCTCTGCTGCTCCTCCATTCTGTGGGCGAGAGCAGTGAGGGGCTCTTGCTCCTCTCATCTAGCTTTTCTCCTTCTAGGGCATTCAGATCCCTCCCCCTCCAGGGCCACCCCAAGCATCTTTATTCCCACACTCGGCAAGGGCAGCCTGAAGGGGGAAAACAAGGACAACGTGAGGTCGCCCCGTTATCCTTAGGCCAGTGGTGTTAGAAGTGGGCGGCCTTGAGTCCTGATGAGTTCATTCTTTCCGTGTGCCTCCTGTCTTGATGAGACCCAGCTGGGGGGCTAGACCCCTCTCCCCAGGCACTGTGGCCCTGAGCATCAGCACAGACGAGGGGGCCCCCTAGGGGCAGCCCAGGGGAGAAGGCGCAGACTGGACGATCTTTCTTCCTTCAATTCTCCCAGATGCCCATCAACGCCTCCAACGCGCTGACCCTGGCTCACCAGCTGCGCGTGTACACGGCGGAGGCAGCCAGCTTCTCGGACATGATGGACGTTGTCTATGTGGCTCAGATGATCCAGAAATTTTTGGGTTATGTCGACCAGATCAAAGAGGTGAGATTCAACCCTCTGGGGCCCCTGGAAACCACCCTCCATTTGCTCAAGCTTCTCGTGCCCCAGCGGCTGGGCCCCAAACCCCACTCCTGCTCTCAGTGACTCCCTACCTCCCCCCACCCCCAGCTGGTGGAGGTGATGGTGGACATGGCCAGCAACCTGATGCTGGTGGACGAGCACCTGCTGTGGTTGGCCCAGCGCGAGGACAAGGCCTGCAGTGGCATTGTGGGTGCCCTGGAGCGCATTGGGGGGGCTGCCCTCAGCCCCCATGCCCAGCACATCTCTGTGGTAATATGGATCAGCTGGGAGGGAGCTCCTTGGGGAGCCTAGAGCTGGGAGGGACCTTAGGGTCAACTGGGGCTGGCCCTCGCTTGCCAGGAGGGAAATACTCCTGTCTTTGGCCACCAAGTCCTCCAAGTATGCACCTGCTATGCACCCAGCTTGCGAGAACCCCGAGCATGACTCAGTTGTGTGGAATCCGATTCCGAGTCGTCGGGGGCAGTGCAAAGGAGAGGGAGGGGGCCAGTGATAGGGACAAGTTCTGCAAGACTTCATGGTGGGGAACCAAGTTGTAATGCTAGCCCAATAGAAATAAAAGGGAAGAAGGGCAAAAGGAGTCGAAGGAATGAATAAGAGGAAGCTTGGAAGCAGGGCGACAGCACTGGGATGGAATGAGGACTCATGGGGACCCCTCCCTAAGAAGAGGGTGACATTGCCAATGGTGGGTTGTGAACCACTTAACCACCACTGCAGGCACTTTGAGCAGTGTAAGGAGGTTGGACAAGGACCCTGCTCTGTGGCTTGGTTGGGGCAGAACTAGTATCTGCTAAGAGGCGAGCAAGGTACAAGGTAGGGTGTGAGTGGGAGGAAGGGTCTCAGGAGAAGGTGGCCAGGGGCTGGAGAGACTCCACAGCAGACATATGCTGCCACGCCTTGAAAAGACAGGACTAACGTGTAGGGGGCACAGCCTGAGCCAGTCTGCGGAGGGACTGGGAAGTGGCAGGTGAGAGGCCAAGAGAGAGCCGCTGGACTCAGGTGGGGGGTGACAAGTTCCCTGTCCCTAGAACTCGAGGAACGTGGCACTGGAGGCCTACCTCATCAAGCCACACAGCTACGTGGGGCTGACCTGCACAGCCTTCCAGAGAAGGGAGGCAGGAGCGGCAGGCGTGCGGCCCGGGGGCCCTGGCCAGAACCCCTCTCCGGAGCCCGAGCCCCTGACTGATCAGCAGCTCCGCTTCCGCTGTACCACAGGGAGACCCAGCATTTCTCTGTCGTCTTTCCACATCAAGGTGGGCACCGGGGGAGGGACGTGGGGGCAGACGCGCCTCAACGCAGGTGACTGGTGGGGCTGGGAAGCAGATCCAGAAAAGGGGTTCAGGGGAGGTGGGAGGAGGGGACCGGAAGGCCTCAGAGTCCTAGGGGTTCCCAGATGTCTCTGAGGAACTCCGATGTCCCCCCAGAACAGCGTGGCCCTGGCGTCCATCCAGCTGCCGCCCAGTCTGTTCTCGTCCCTTCCGGCTGCCCTGGCTCCCCCTGTCCCCCCAGACTGCACCCTGCAACTGCTGGTCTTCCGAAATGGCCGCCTCTTCCGCAGCCACGGCAACACTTCCCGCCCTGGAGCCGCTGGGCCTGGCAAGAGGCGCGGTGTGGCCACCCCGGTCATCTTTGCAGGAACCAGTAAGGGACTGAACTCCCCACACAGAGCGCTCCCAAATGTCTGCCTGGTGCCCCTTCCACCTACCCTTCCCTCACCCACAGCGTCCCCTAACCCTGGGGGAGGTGGCTGAGCACAGTGGCCCCTCCCCATTTCCCAGGAGGATAAGGGACAGAGACATCCTCCCAAGGAAGGGACTGCTGGAGAAAAGACTCTGGAAGACATTGGAATTTATACCCCAGATTTGTCGAATTTCAGAAGGGTTACAAACACCACCCCCACCACCCCAGCCCTCTCTTCACCTTCCTCTCCCTCAATAGTACCTTCTGCCTTCCTTTCCCCGACCCCAGCCACCACTCATTTGGCATTTAGAATGGGCCACCTCCCAGTGCTTTATTTTGATTCATCCTTGGGTCACCCCGTGAGACTGACAACCCGGAAGGCAGGGCCCGAAATGGAATCTAACTATTTCCAGAAGCCCAGCACATGCTGTGCCCCCGGGGCGGGGGGGGTTAATGGGACCTCGGCCGTTGTGGTCTTGCTGCTGCTTAATTCTGTAGGGCGAGCCTCCCCACGGCCTCGTCCTACCTGTGTGGACTTCCCTCTCCCCTGCAGGTGGCTGTGGTGTGGGCAACCTGACCGAGCCAGTGGCCATTTCGCTTCGGCATTGGGCTGAGGGGGCTGAACCTGTGGCAGCTTGGTGGAGCCAGGACGGGCCGGGGGGCCCCGGGGGTTGGAGCTCCGAGGGCTGCCAGCTCCGCTCCAGCCAGCCCAATGTCAGCTCTCTGCACTGCCAGCACTTGGGCAATGTGGCCGTGCTCATGGTGAGCGGAATGGGGGCTGGGAGCTCGGGAGAACCAGGCAGCTGGGAACGGGGGTGAGGTGGGGGTGAGGATGGGGCTATTCTGACCACCTGGGGCCACAGAGAACTACAGAAAGGAGAGCAGCCTCGTCGGGCCTCGTGACTGTAGCTTTCATGGGGAAATGCCCCTCTGGTCTTCCCCACACCTTTTCATCTTTCAGGAGACAGGGAGGTCCTGCCTCCACTCATGGAGAGAGATGGATCTGGAACTACCCAGCCTGGTCTTCACATCCTACACTCTCTGAGACCCAGATTGTTAAAGTGGAAAAAAAAAATCTGGGAACATTTCTCCTTTCTGGTCACCCTCGTCACTCACTCCTGTCCAGTTCACCCTCCCTCACCACATTTTGCACCCCACTTTCCCAGATCCTGAGCAGGCATGCAGCTGGATTATAGACAAAAACCTCCCCCTCTTTGGTCATCTCCGATATTTAGGCCGAGAAAAGTCCCCAGAGGGGCAAGAGACGAGGAGGGAGGAACTGGCCAGTGGTCGATTATTAACACTACCAGGGGCTGACTTGCTAAGAGTGGCTGTCTCAGCACTTACGTCTTTGCCCACCTGGATGGACAGGGGCCAAAGCTAAGGACCATAGCTGTCTGGGCTTGAGAAGTAGGGACGGGCCAGGACTCCATGGGGCGGCCTCTACCCCTGGCTTCCTAATACTTCCCCTGTCCTACTCTTTCCAGGAGCTGAGTGCCTTCCCCAGGGAGGTGGGGGGCCCCGGGGCGGGGCTGCACCCCGTCGTGTACCCCTGTACGGCCGTGCTGCTGCTCTGCCTCTTCTCCACCATCATCACCTACATCCTCAGCCACAGGTGGGAGCTCCTGTGGGAAGCGAGGATGTGGAGGGAAGGCTGTGGGTCTCACTGAGTACTGGCCACGTGCTTCTTTCCCAAGGGGGTCCACATGACGTTCCCGGGCTCTTGCCTAGCATTTTATTTGAAGGTCCTAGGGCTGGAAAACACATTTTGGGGGTTAAGCCCTTCCCGCCCTGGGGCCTCTATTACATTCACACACATGCACGCACACAGATATCTGCCTCCCCCTTTGCTGTCCCAATGGCCTTGAGACCCCATGGGCCTGACCTTGGGTGGGTGGCCCATTAATTAAAGACTGTTTCTGGGGCAGCTCCATCCACGTGTCCCGGAAGGGCTGGCACATGCTGCTGAACCTGTGCTTCCACATGGCCATGACCTCCGCCGTCTTTGCAGGAGGCATCACACTCACCAACAACCACATGGTCTGCCAGGCAGTAAGATGGAGAAGGGGCTGGGGTGGGGGTGGGGGGCACTCCAAGATGAGTGATGGCAGCCTAGGCACAGAGTTGGGAGGTGCAGGGGGAAAGAGGAGGACTCATGTTAATATGCCCCAGCTTCACTGTTGAGTCCAGCCCTGCTGGGGGTGGGGGCCATGGAAGTACAGGTGGTAAGAAGTAGAGAAACCAGGAGATGGGTCTTCAAAATGGAGAGTGGGGATCTGCAATGAAGGAGAGGTCAGGGCCAGGGCAGACAGCAATGGCAGGGTTGCGAAAAGTCTCCCGAGTGGGAGAGAAGCGTGGGGTGGAAGGAGCGAGAGTGACAGCAGGAGGACCAGGGTAGAGCTGCGGGTGGGACTGTGGGAGCGGTGGGGGAGTAGCACTATGGACTGGGGCTCTGGCGTGGCTCCAGCAGTAGCCGCCCGGTCCCCCAGCCTCTGTGGCTTGACCCCGCAGGTGGGCATCACTCTGCACTACTCTTCGCTGTCCACACTGCTCTGGATGGGTGTGAAGGCCCGCGTCCTCCACAAGGAGCTCACCTGGAGAGAGCCCCCTCCCCAAGAAGGGGACGCGGCCCCACCCGCGCCCCGCCCCATGCTCCGGTACTTGCCTCCAGCTGTCAGCTTTGCAAGGGTGAAGGGCTCCCAAGGCGGGTGGAGGCCCCCACCATCTGTTCTCCCAGGGTGGAGGCAGGGCAGAGCACTCTCCCAAGACAGAAGAGGCGCAGCCCCAGGTGGCGCCAGGTTGCCCAAGGCCATGGCGTGGGTGCATCCTTAGGGCTTTTCAGGGACGACGAGGCCAGGGAAAGGAGGGACTCCAAGGGGCACTGGGTAGAGATCCTGGAAACCCGCGTGGCACCCTGACTTCTGTACTGTTTCAGGTGAGAGAGCAATTCTGGCCTCTGTCCCTTAGAACAGTCAGTCATGGCCAAGTTCCCTGGGAACCTACTGAGCCTGCAAAAAATTGACAGAATTTTAAGAGGAAGAGGTTGGGACAGAGACCCCGAGTCAAGGTTTCTGAGCATCTGGCCCCAACCCCCTTGGTTCTCCATCTCTCTGACCCCCAAACCCCATTCGTTTCCAGGTTCTATCTGATCGCGGGAGGGATCCCACTCATTATCTGTGGCATCACAGCTGCGGTCAACATCCACAACTACCGGGACCACAGCCCCTAGTAAGCGTCGCTGCCTGCCTGCCCCAGACCTACCCGCCCCGACGCAGGGTGCCTTCTGCTTCACTGGCAGGGGCACCTGCAGGCCCACCCCGCCCGTGACCCAGCCCAAACCCATGCATGTTGCCTAAACCAGTGTCTGCCTTGCCACGCACCATGTGCTATCTCCCCAGCCACCCAGCCACCTGACACGCTCTCCCTCCTCATCCGCTGCCTGTGTCTCCCCTCAGCTGCTGGCTGGTGTGGCGTCCAAGCCTGGGAGCCTTCTACATCCCGGTGGCTTTGATCCTGCTGATCACCTGGATCTATTTCCTGTGTGCAGGGCTGCGCTTGCGGGGTCCTCTGGCACAGAGTCCAAAGGGGGGGACCAGCAGGGTCTCCCTGGAGACAGGGGAGGAGCTGAGGGGTTCCACCAGGCTCAGAAGCAGCGGCCCCCTCCTCAATGACTCAGGTTCCCTTCTGGCTACTGGGAGCGCTGGGGTGGTGACACCAGGGCCCCCGGAGGATGGTGACGGCCTCTATTCTCCGGGAGTCCAGCTGGGGGCGCTGGTGACCACGCATTTCCTGTACCTGGCCATGTGGGCCTGTGGGGCTCTGGCCGTGTCCCAGCGCTGGCTGCCCCGGGTGGTGTGCAGCTGCCTGTACGGGGCGGCGGCCTCCGCCCTGGGACTCTTCGTCTTCACCCACCACTGTGCCCGGCGCGGGACGTCAGGGCCTCCTGGCGTGCTTGCTGCCCCCAGGCCTCGGCCTCCCGCGCCTCACCCCGGGCCGTGCCCGCCGCCCCAGAGGACACTTCGCCCGTATTCGGAGAGGGCCCGCCCTCCCTGAAGTCGTCCCCGAGCGGCAGCAGCGGCCACGCGCCGCCCCTGGGCCCCTGCAAACTCACCAACCTGCAGCTGGCCCAGAGTCAGGTGTGCGAGGCGGGGGTGGTGGCCCGCGGGGAAGGGGAGCTTGAGCCCACAGGCTCCCGGGGCAGCCTGGCTCCCCGCCACCCCAACAACTTGCACCACGGGCGCCGAGCGCACAAGAGTCGGGCCAAGGGGCACCGCGCGGGAGAGGCCGGCGCCAAGAACCGGCTCAAGGCACTGCGCGCGGGCGCGGCGGCCGGGGCGCCCGAGCTGCTGTCCAGCGAGAGCGGCAGCCTGCACAACAGCCCGTCCGACAGCTACCCGGGCAGCAGCCGCAACAGCCCGGGCCTGCAGCTCGAGGGTGAGCCCATGCTCACGCCGTCGGAGGGCAGCGACACGAGCGCCGCGCCGCCCCCCGATGCCGGCCGGCCGGGCCAGCGCCACAGCGCCAGTCGCGACAACCTCAAGGGCGGCGGGGCCGGCGCGCCCGAGCGGGACAGCAAGAGGCGCTCGTACCCGCTCAACGCCGCCAGTCTCAACGGCGCGCCCAAGGGGGCCAAGTACGACGACCTCGGCGGGCCGGGCGCCGACGCGGCCGGAGGCGCCTGCATGAAGACGGGGCTCTGGAAGAGCGAGACCACCGTCTAGGGCGGGGGCGGGCGACGCTGTGGGACACGCCGGCTTCTCCGGGGCCCTCAAAGACGTCCAGCGGTACGTCAGCAGGTTTGAGGGAGAGGTGCCTGGGTCTGCCGCTGGGTACACCGCTTTAGGCCCGGAGGCTGGGGAAAAGGACAGGCGGGAGGCCTGCCACTGCCAAGAGGGCCGTCTCTGGGGTAGCGACGATCCCAGGACTGCGAGCAGGACACATTTCCGTCCCAGCCCACGCTAGTTTTGGCAGTCGACTCGGTGCCGTCCAGGGTAGTGGGGGAAGGTCCTGTCGGCCTGTGGGAGGTGGGCTCCTCCTTAGGTACTCCCCACATCTTATGCGCCCTGCCTCACTGGTGGCCCTCCACCTTATCAGGAAAACACAGATGGGAGTTTGAGAACCGTGTTCTCTCCTCACTGCCCTCTGAAGTCAGCCATCTGTGCCTAGATCCTAGGGCCTCTCCCCCACCCAGCTTTCAGCCAACTAGGGGCCAGTCTAGCAGATGAGCCAGGGGACCGGGACCCACAGGTGCTGCTTTGAAGATAAACTATGCAAGAGAAGGTGAACAGTGTGAAAGGCAGCCCTGGAGATAGTGTTCTAGGGAAAAGGTGCACGATCAGGGACGGCACGTCCCACAGGAGTGGTACACAAACCCTACAGCAGGGCTTTCGAGGTGGTGGCTCGAGACGAAGCCGGGGCCGGCACCTAAGCAGCGGACTCTGCCAGATACCCAGGGGAGATCTGAGGCAAGCAGCGAGGACTGCTTAGACTTGGAGCGGAAGCAATCATGCCCTAAACCGGGCCCTGTAAACAGTGCTCTGAAGAGAGGCGCCACCACAAGGCCACAGATGGTGCTGGAGAAGCACTTACAGTTCAGTTACAAGACCCACGGCCCCAGTCTCCACCTACCAACACGAAGGGACTGAGCAAGAGCACTTCCCTGCCTCCATGAGGCCATACGTAAGAACCATTACAAGAATCTGATCTCTAGCTCCAGGTTAGGGAGAAACGTCTAAACATTGAACCGGCTTCCTGCCTCACAAAAGCCAAGCTGAATCCCCCAGGGCAGCAGGTAGGGTCCCTGCAGCTCATGTGGGGCCTGTGCCTTCACTACTTTTAAACACCAGCACCCAGATTTCCCCCAACCTAAAAAGCAACCACCAGCCTTTTATTACAGGACCCAATGAAAAGTGGAGGGAAAGCTGAGCCTGGTGAAGAGGAACAGGAAAACCAGACCTGGTCCAGGTCCCCTCTCAGTGTCCCTGTCCCCATAGTCTGATCACCAAGGCAAAAGACAAAAGGGAGGGGAGAAAACCCACACACCTTGGGATGAATCCTGTTATTTATGCTTGCTGCACAGACAATATTAGACCAGAAAAAAAAAAAAAAAAAAAGCTTCGTATTATTCTTCCACAATGCTGGCTGCTGTTTACGTACCCTGCCAATGCCTTAGCACTGGAGAGCTTTCTGCAATACGCTGGGGAAAAGGGAGGGAGGGGATGAAAAGTGCCAAAGAAAACATGTTTTTAAAAGCTCGGGTTTTATACAATAGAATGTTTTCTAGCAGATGCCTCTTGTTTTAATATATTAAAATTTTGCAAAGCCCTTTGAGCTATGTAACTTTAGTCCACCCACGGTCCTTTTCTTATGAGGTAGAGGATTTTATGACCCCGTACACGAGAACCGGCCAACGCCTGTGGATGGACACAGGGCCAAGAGCTGCCCAGTTCCCATCCTCTGAGGGCTGATACCACTTGAAATGGCAACCCAACCGCTCCACACCAGCAGGGAGGGCCCATGAGGCCCGCAGCAGCAGTGTGTCCAGTCCAAACCAGAAGCAAGCCCGACATGCCCCAACCAGTCCAGGAGGAAAGCCATCCCTCATAATATGACTGTGTGCACCTTCCTCTCTGGGACCGTCCCTCTCAGGGACGGGATTCTCTCCAACCCCGTTGTCCCTGCATCACTCCCGACTTCTGCTCCAGGACCCAGGGTCCAATGAACTGCAGAGCCCTTGGTTCCTTTAAATAAGAAGGAAAAACAGAACAAAACACCTCAGGGCTCACACTTATTTCTCTGAATATGACAGGCCTATGATCAAGCTGCTGTCAGAATGGTGGGAGTGCTCCCTGGAGGCACATCAGGGAGGGTTAGAAAGCCCCGTGGCAGCCTGAGCTTTCTGAAAGTCCCGGACTTCCTGAGGGGTACGCAAATACTGCTCTATTTCGCTGTCAGAAATGTCCTCATCTCCGGTGACCGTGGAGATAGGGGGTGGGGGACAGATCCGCTTTGGGGGCTTCAACATGCAAGGTGGGAGGAGAAGGGCAGGACTGGCTGGCCGCTTGCCCTCAGGCAACCTCAAGGAACTACTCGCCGCCACCTCCTCGTTTCCCTGCCCTGGCCCCTGGCCCCGTCCCTGCAGTTCCTTCTCCCCGGCTTCCTGCTCTGCCGTTCCGTCTCGAAAGGCTTTGCGGACCAATGTGCGGCGGTGCTGCAGAAGGTCGCCGATGTGCTTCACCACAGACCGTCTGTCAAGCCCCAGCACCTGCAGCCATGCCAGCTGCTCCGCCATCCGCAGCAGCACAGCCAGCAGCTCCTGCAGGCGGGATGGAGCAGGGCAGGGCAGGTCCACATCCGCCAGTTTACAAAACCGGGCAAGGGAGCATGTCAGACGCGCGGAAGGCTGCAGCGACTGCCAAGCCAGGAAGGTGGCAGCCGTGATGACGGGCAAGGGGTGCCGCCCAGTCACCAGCCACGTCTCGTCTGCCAGCTCCACCAACTGCAGTGTTCGCGATAGCAACTTCTCTTTGTCTTCCACGTATTTGGCTGGCACGGACGGGGAGGCCTGGAACAGTTTGAAGCTGAAAGAACCAAAATGAGGGTCTGGTCTCCATACCTTTGGGGGAGGGGGCTGCTCTGGCAAAGTGAGGAAAAGCAGTCCCCTCGCACCGGGAGGGCTCTTCCCTCCTCTCGGAAGACTCAAGTGCGCTGGGCAGCGCGTTCCTACAGGTGCTGAGAGAAGACCGGTGGAGTCTTCCACCTGTGCGGTGAAGGGCAGGAGAACGCGCAAGGAAGCTCATGTTTGTCAGCACCCCGGTCAGCCATATTCTGAGCGCTTCCCAAATGTTCTTTCGTCTCCTCTACACCCCATTATATGCGCTTATAGTTAAAAAAAAACCAGCCCAGAGTCATCCAGCTAGCAAGTAACTGAGCAAACCCAGCGCCACTGGACACTGACAGCCTTTGCTTTCGACCTTATTTTTCAGAAAAAAAAGAAAAGAACACAGCTACTTAGAAAAAGAAAAAGCTTTAGCTTCTAGCTCCAGCCCCATCACTAACATCCTTTCACCCGCATTCACAGATGACCCTGCTGAGGCAGGGCCGTGGCACACAGCCACGCGGGCCACGCACAACGCAAGGGCCGCAACTCAGCAGCCCTGAGCCAAGGCTAACACCTGCTTTGCTATGGCATTAGGCTGCAGTAAGGGCAAAGGGATTTGGAAATGCCAGCAGTTTAGAACTGTGAAACGGATTTAACCTTATGATTACTAGGCACAAGGGAGGGAGAATTCGTTGCTCTCCCAATCCCTTTCGAGGGGCTTTGGTGAAAAAGAGACAGCCAAAGGTCGAAGGAGTCAGGTCTAAGGCGCACCACACCCCAGGGTTCCCAGCGGGCGGTACCTGCTACAGTACGTCTTCACCAGGTCTGCCAAGCACAGCGACGGCACATCCAGCCCCAGGAGCTTCACTATCTGCATGTAGGTGCCGGCGAACACATCCAGATCTGCGTACAACAGGGTGCAGACGGTTCCCATGGTGAGGGGCCAGTTATGCTGCCGGCACGTGACTAAGACGCAGCAGCCAACCAACACCTCCTTCTTCTGCAGCCTGGCAGCACGGATGCCTGCGTGCCGGTGTGCCTGCTGGTAGTAGGCAACGGCCGTGTCCTCAAACGTCGCCGGCAGCTGCAGAACTCGGCAGAGGTCTCTCACTCGGCGGAGACCTGAGAAAGCCCACAGTAGGAGTTAGAGGGGTCACAGGCGCTACTGGGCAGCTCCTAGCAATTTCTGCTAAACTTGCCCCTGACACCAGATGCACGAATAATGCACCTTTCTACGATGACAAGAGTGGCATTTGGTGAGGTCATTCTAAAGGCACAAAAAAATCTGTGGAAAGCGGTCACATTTCAACCCACCATTCTTTGGCGGCTGGCTTGATTCAGAGCCAAGCCAAAGTATGATCTGGGATGCGTGGTTCTACCTCTAACGCAACCCCGACAAACCCAAACTGTAAACTGAGTTCGAACCACCTCCATTCTTTACTTCTAATTACCATCCTCTTCTGCTCTACCTTACACAGTAATGCTGAAAGGAGGAAAAGCAAGAGGATGGGCTGGACCATCGACAGAATTTTCTTTAAGGTCACCGTATCACAAAAGGTTGATTCTCACCTCGTTGCTGGCTGCGACTAACTTGTTCGTTTTCCCCGGTGCTTCGGGAATAAGTTACTTCTGTAAGATAATGGACAACAAACAGCTTGTTTTGCCTTCATTCACCAGATCCCTGGCCTCTCACCACACAAAACTGGGGAGAATTCATCTCATTAGGCTCTGCTCCCTGTCTCACAGTAGGTACCCATTTTTGCACATTAAAAGTCTATCCTGTTTTCTATGTCCACAAGCATTATCAAATACAGAGACTGAGGAAGGTCAGGAATACACTAAAGTGACTTTGAGTGTTCCAAATTTTCAGCCCTCCCCCCTGTATATCCAATCCAGGCAATTCTCCTAACTGCTGACTTAGAGGGCTCCACTGGCCAGGGACTCGGGAAGCAAAGAAAAAGATGTTTTTGCCAATTAGTGCTAAAGACCACTTCGGGGTTAATAATCTGGCCGTATTTGTAAAGAACTGACCCACAACACTTCCGTCACATCCAGACTAGGTAAACTGAGTGGAACTTTCTCTTTGTTTCACTTGGTCAAAGTTTATTATACCTTCTCTCTCTCCATATAAATATATATATGGATGCCAGATACCGTACTAGGTGCTAGAAAAACAAATGAATGGCAGTCCCTGACCTCCCGCAGCTCACTCGGTCACTTTCTCCCGTAGTTTACCGCATACGTGCCAAGAGGGAGCGAAAGGAATCCGAGGACTCTGGCGTCAATCCCTCACCACCCCAGGCTATACCCACGGCCCCGGAAAGGCCGGCACAGTTACCTCGGAGGTTGCCTTCGTCGCTGAAGGTGGTAGTAAGGACCCCCTCGGTGACCACGCAGCCACAGTCTGAGCACACCAGCTGGCTCTGCGAATAGTGCGAGTCTTCCACGAGCTCAGTGGACCCGCAATCGGGGCAGCGGCCTCCGCCCGGCATCTCACAACCCAGAGCCGCGGAAGCTTTCAGGTATCTACTCCTACGTCGGCAACAGCAACAGTGGAGAAGCAGGCACTAGGAGGGGAGCCTTCTAAGCGCTGCACCCTTCTCTTCCGGCCAGAGCAACCACGGTATACGTAGGTGATTCTGTGGGCCTGCTGCGCGTCACTTCCGGTCCGTTTCTCTTTGGGCTCGGGTAGAAACATGAGCTAGGAAAGGAGGTTCCGGGTGCGGACCCCGTCTTCCCGGGTATCTGTGGTCAGTTTGACGGGGTTGAATTTGGGTGAGATTTCTACCTACGTGGACACACGTAACACACGAGAAATTGTTGCTGTTCCCGCAACTCTCCTTTCTGAAATGCTAGGGGAGTCATAGATTCTCCATTTCTCTTAGGTAACAAACGTTGATTTTGGCCATAGTACAGAGTTTGCCTAAAAGGAAGAATATTGTAGTGAGAGAGCAGGAAATTGTGTTCTACTCTCCAGAGCGGCTTTCCCGGGCGAGTTGTTTCCTCTCTTTGCAGTCTATTTTTCTCAACTATAGAGTGAGGGAGTTGAATGAAAATCCAGAGTGGCAAACACAAATGCTTTCAGAGACTAGGCAAGGATTCTCTAAGGGAGGTGGGAGTGAAGGAATATGGGGGTGGTGGGGCTTTGGGCAAACTGGAGGCTTCAAGCAGATTTAGATGTTTTTAAAAGCTGAGCTTTAAGATTCTCCAAGATTCTGGCTCCAAAGTTCCTAACTCGGTACAGTATAGATCAAAGAATCTTGAGCAAAATTGTGCCTCCAGTGATGCTATCACAGAAACCAAGCTTACACATTTAAATTCTGCATGTTATGTTTGAATAAAAACTAAAAGTCACCAAAAGAGAGTATTTTCTAAGTAAATCCTAACTGCACTCATTAAGAATGAAGATTTTAATGCTTGAAAGTTTTAGAATCAGCTATGTCTGAAAAACAAGAACATTGAGTTAACTGACAAGTACCACCAGAAGTCTGTCCCTTATGACTCCAAGAAAGCAGATGGGAGTCAGCAAGTGCCTAAAGTGTGTGTGGAGAATTTGTTTCCCAGGCTGAAAGTGAAGAATTTCAGGTAGGCTCTTGGCATTAGCAGATTTTAGGAACTGTTGTGGGCTCAATTTCAACCTTACATTGGAGGGTTGAGGTTGGAAAGGTAAGGTTCTACTGAGAATAGAAAATGATTGGACAGCTCTATGCAGAATGAATTGAGGAACAGGATGTTTTGTCAGACCTTAACAAATCAGGATACTCCCTTGAGGAATAAGATACAGTTTACAGCTGCCTTCCTTAGAAGACTAATAAATTATGCATTCTAGAGCATTTTCAAAATAAAAAGTGGAGCTTATTAGTCTGAAGAGACAGGTGACACAATGACCATGTACCCAGAGAGTCTTCAGAGGATTTGAGCCTCAAGAAGAACGGGATCTGATCGACAAGGCTGTAGGTGCTTTTGAAACAGCTGTAATCAGTGGTCAGGTACACAGGATTCCCTGAATGCCTAACGAGACTGAGTTCCCTGGACCACAGTGGGGAAGCAGGGCATTTCTGACACAAAGATTGCATTTTGTCTATAATCCAAGCATCAGCTCTCTCTGCTTCAGATGTCACTTACCTCTAGTAGAAAGTGGAAAAGAGGTGCTGTGCCTTACAAGAATTGTCCATTCAGCAGAAGCCCCTCTGGATCACAAGTTCCTCCCCTCTGCTCACAGCTATTCCAGAAACCTCCCCTGCTTTCCTACTGCACAACAGAATTCCCTGCACCTCGGACCTCAGTGAGCTGGCAGGATGCTGTTCCACTGACCAGCTGTTAGTTGACCTGTGAACACAAAGCAGCCCGATTTCCATTTTCTCGTTTTCCACACCAGCATCACGAGACCATCAATGCACCTTGCCAAAGGGTTGAGGAACTTAGGGTGATTGTAATAGAAATGAAAATATGTTTGTAAAATGGGAAATTTCATAAGACTCTCCTCACAGTTCAAGAGGAAAGCATTAAGAAAAACAAGCAAACCAAACCAAAATACCTTCAAAAGCTGTCAGCCCCTTCTTTTCCAGTTTCTGTCCTTGATACCCAAACCTAAAGACACCACGCCTTCCCCAGGAGATTGCTTTCTCAGAGCATAGAACCTCTTCTCCTTTTCAGGGAAGTCCCACCTACTATCACAGGACTTATCACACTGGGGCATTCACTCCCTCCCCCCAACCAAGGGACGCAGTGATCCCCAACAGTCCATTCCCTTACCTTTGAATTACTCGTTCTAGTCCCACCCCACGAGGGGGCGTCAGCACAACAGCTTTGGGTGGGCACTGGCATTCCAAGTCCCCTTTCTTCTAGACTTGCCCACTACTGTGAGGTATGCGATAAGGATTTGCTTGCGGCTACCTAGCAGATAAATATTGAGACACACTTGTCTGCTTGTGAGTGCACACACACAGCCGTCAGAGTCATCCATTAGTTATAGACAGTACCGTCGACATCCCAATTGGGGTGGAGAAATATGTCTCCAAAAGCAACATAATTGCACTGGGAGTGCGTCTTCACGTTATCATACAGAACAGCATCGGACTCCTCTCATCCCCGATTTTGTGCAGATCTTGACCCTAACTGCGATTTAAAAAAAAAAAGTGGGATTTTATTAGAATCCTCTACCCATGATAGAAGCCATAAAATTCTGCTTTCCCCAACATCACTCATTATAAAGTGGAAGAGCGGCTTTATGATCCTCCAACCAGCACCTCTAAGGGGTAGAGAGGAGGGATTCTCTTGTAGTCATCAGTGTGTGATACCATCAGAGAGCCAGGCCCTCAGATGCAGGCTGGGAGGTAGGCAGGACCCAGGCCAGAAGATGGCGCACTCTATTAAGACTTGTACGTCGAGGGGCCCCTGGTTGGCTCAGTCACCTGGCTGGCTCAGTCGGTAGAGTACGTGACTCTTGATCTTGGGGTTGTGAGTTGGGGCCCCATGTTGGGGGGTAAATTGTACTCAAAATTTTAAAAAAAAATAATAAAAAAAAGACTTGTAAGTCTGGGGTTCTCTACTTTCTCAGGAAGAAATTGATTTATTTAGGAAATGGATTTGCCTTCCTCTGGAAATCAGGACAGACACAACATCCTTGGTGCCCTTCCTGCCACTACAGACTCTTCTAAGAATTACCATCATTCAGTGATAGTGATGATCTGTTTACCAGGCGTTCCTCAAACCCCTCTCCCCCACGCCAGCCCCCCAGCTTGTGAAACTGGAATCATGTTTCTTGTCTCTGTATCACCAGTGCCCACATGGTGCCTGGCACACAGGCTTTTGGCATGCCGAGTGCCCAGAATGTGGGGGATTGAAAACTCCTGGGGAGGGGAGGCTTTTGGAAAGGCTGTGCCAGCCACAGTCCAGATGTGAAATACTGACCTCAAGCGCAGAGAGGAAGGGGAAGCAGAAGAAGGGTTTTCTGATGGACAGGGAAGATACTGACGGTGTGGGATGGAAAGGAAGCTCTCACCAATCCTCCCTCGGTTAGATGTGCGTACTCGAGTTAGTTGTTCGCCTGTCTGGCTCTCCCTCCACTTGCAAGTCTCTGTGGGCATGACGTGGCTCTCCCGGCCCCGTGTGGGGAGCCCCTCCTACAGTGAGGGCTGGCCCTCAGCAAAGAGCTAGTCAACTCCCATGACTACCTGTCCCCAGTGCCTGTCAGGAGCAACAAATAGGCTAAATTTCTCAGAGGCAAGAGGATTCTGATTGAAAATAAGTAACCGAGGAGAGCTGGTCCGCCACAGGTCCTTAATCTGGCCTCACCCCTGGGCTCCTCCCAGCTCAGTTGACTGAAATATTGTCACTCTAAACCAGTTTCACTCGGAGCGCCGAGGACACTCTGTCCTTGTCACACTAAGCCAGGCCACGGCTCAGGCCGTGCAGTCCCTTCTGACTGGATTTCCTTCCCATCACCTCAGCTCTTTGGTGAATACTCCTTCCCCTCTACCGCTCATGGTGAGACCGCCGTGGCATAGAGCACGGTTGGGATGACCTAAAGCCTGGCACCAGCCAACTTCCCTGGCTCATCTCCACTGTGCCCTTTTGCGTGGCTCATCCACCCCCACTACCCACTTTGCCTTTCCCGGGCTGAGGATTAATGTGTTCAATTTCTTGAACCCCTAGGAACAAAGGCATCTGATAACTCGAAGAAGGTGGTCACAGGCTGCCCAGACTAAGAGCGTGAATACCACCCAGTTTACTTACCTGGAACTTCCCTCCCCAGGGAGGCTGCGGCTTCGCTGGGCTCATCTTGAGGGGAAATTGAGTCACATCATCTTCCCTGCCTGCTCCAATCCTCTAGCATTCCAAGAGAATCAGAAAAGTATCTCCTTGACTTCCAAAGTGACCCTAGACTAGGGGTGAGCAAACTCTTTCTGTAAAGAGCCAGACAGCAAATATTTAGGCTTGGCAGGTGATAAGGTCTCTGTTACAACTACTCAGGTCTACACCAGCCATAGACCATGACGTAAACGAATGAGCATGGCTGTATTCCAGAACTACTGTGTGGACACTGAGACAAATTTCATGTCATTTTCATGGGTCATGAAATATTGTTATTTTGACTTTTCTGTTTAAAAATGTAAAAATGCCGGTATTCAGTGTGGTGTTGTTGACAGGTGGTCATCATTCCATACATTAGATCCCCAGACTCATTGATTTGATGTTTTAAAAAAAATAAAAATCATTCTTGCCTCAAGGGCCATACAAAACCAGGAGGCAGGCCATACGTGCTGACCTCCGCTCTTGATGTCCAGGTCAGACTGATGAGCAGTTCAAATCCATTCTTAAGTACTCACTCTGTGACCCTAGGGGAACTAAAGTTCTGACGCCTAAGACTCAGTTTCCTCATCTGCATAATGGAGATATTATCTACTTTGATGAGGATTAGAAAGAGTACCTGTCTGTGCTTAGCGAATAGTAATCATGCAGGAAACCAGCCTTCCTTTTGCAGTCAAGGCTCAGCCTGAGGTTCACTTGCTGGGCGCAGACAGAAGCAGCTTTCTCTCACCTCTGTGAGGGCTTACCAATGACACCTGGGTGACTCTTTCCAGGGCTCTGATACAGGTTTCCGTGTACAATAGCCGAACACTGAGAGGCTGAGGACGGTGTCCCTCAGCAGTGTTTGGGCCGTTGGAGCGCGCTGGCCCCACAGAGCCCAAGGAAGCCTGTTTTGAATGCAAAGAGAAAGCTCCTGCCTTCCCAGGAGGGCAGGACTGCAGAGTCCCCAAGGTGACACCCAAAGAGAAGCCAAGAGAACAGGGTCCATCTGCTTAGAGCCTGGATTCCAGGGCCAAGGGACCCTGTGATGTTTGGGCCACAGCTGAGGAGTCCTACCCACACCCTGTGGCTGTTTTCCCTGGGGGTGGGGGGGTGGGGGATGGGGCCGGAAGTAACCTGGATTGTGTCTGCAGCCACCAGGGTTCCTGTGTGTGTGTGTGTGTGTGTGTGTGTGTGTGTGTCTGAGGGGCAGCGGGAGGGGTTGGTTGGCTGGGGCACCTTCTCCCCCAGAATCACTGTCTGTCCCTGTTGCAGAACAGTACCCAAAGGCATGCAGAAATGTTCAAAGCAATCCCTGCTGTGCACTGCCTGTTCCCATCGTCATTTTAAAATGTATCTAAATACGTAAGACATGGGGATGCGCGGCGGAGGGAGTATAGTGAATACCGTCGGAGCTGTAGATGGAGACAGCTGGGAACTGGACCGACCGTGGTGATCACTCAGTAAGGTATACAAATGTCGAATCACTATGTTGTACACCTGAGACAAATATAATAGTGGAGGTCAAGTACGCCTCAATTTTAAAAAATCCAAATTAAATTTCTTTAAAAAAAATTAAGTGTATCTGTTTGCATGAGGGGGGAACATGCCAGGCAGGGAATCAAAATAAAAATGGTTAGTTACCTCTCTGTAGTGGGGAATTTAGAATCTTTTTCCTGAGAATAAGCACGTATGACGTTACTTTGAAATATCTACAGACCAAGGGAGTGGACAACGGAGTGGAGGGGGACAGGAGATGACACACTCCTTCAGAGGCAGACGAGGAGAGGCCTTTACACTGACTGAGAAGCCAAGACAGGAACCTGAAGGGACCAGACAGGAGTGGGCGATTTCCCAGGGGAGGGCTTTTTTTTCTTTTCCTTAAGCTGAATCTGGAGGGCTGCTCTCACATCACTTTACATGCTGGCCCCCCGTTGACCACCAGTTGGGGTTACCAGGGAGGCCTGAGGGGAGCTCCCCTATCCCACCCGGGGGGCTTCACAGGCTCTGCCTGCCTCTGTCCCTCTACAGTGTGACTTTTGTCACCGAGCAAGAAAAAATGTTTCCTCCCTTTCAAGAGTTTGGGGCCCTTGGAGCACGGACTATGGTTCGGAGGCAGACAGACCTCTCACCTCATCAGGAAAGGCTCAGAGTTCCGGGAGAGCTGAGCTCAGGAGAAGATTCTCAGTGCTTCCCTAATACCCTCTCAGGGTGTGTGTATATATATATATACTCAGAATATTTAAATACTCAGAAATGAATAAACAAAGTTGACTGAACCAGGGATTTGGCTCCCAGATCTGGGGCAGTCTGAAGCCAACCTGAATTTAAATTGTGTCCCCACAGTGAAACTTTTACTCTCTAGGAAATCGGGGGTGGGGGTGGGGGAGTGGAGGGATCAAGGAAGGGACCTTGTTCATATGCTCAGCCAAAAGTGCCCGGTGCCAAGGAAAAGGTGGCAGCTCTTCGCAGTGGGGGCAGAAAATTCAACTGATGTTCTTCTGGTAAATGCCATGGTCCCTGCAGGGCAAGATGAGGGACATGTCACAGGGATCAGAGATGCCCCATCCTCTGCAGGAGAAAGGACATTGGGACCTCTGGGCACCAGGCAAGGTGGCAGCCACAGGAATCCAGGTGAGAGGCGCTCATGAGGTGACTCCTGGTCACTTCCCAGGAAAGGTTTTCCAGGCGACAGAAGACATTTTTATTGCACCCACATGAAAGTACAGACACAAATCTTTGGAAAGTAGTACCATTTTATTTAGTGTTGTAGAAATTTCAGGTTACTTCTTAAAAACAAAACCAAAGAAATTAAAAACTCCCAAACTAACACAACAGGCAATCCTTTTATGATCCAAAAATGCCGGGCGACCTTTCAGTCGGAGGGTGGAAGAGGTCAAGTTAGTAGCTCATATAACAGACACTGAGAAACCACAGAGTGGAGGTCGGTAGGACTACTAGGAGACCAAGTTCTCCACCGAAGGCAGTTAACCTGTCAGCCTTGAGAGGTCATTCATTCGTAGTTCTCAAAAAGAAAAGAAAAAGATGGAGTGGGAGAAGGGACTCAGGGAGGGAAGATCCTCCCTAGTTTAACAGTAAATTGCCTCCAGCCTTCAATTCGGTATGTGGCTGAGGGTCTGGGTCCTCCTGCCTCTCTGCCCTTTTGAGCTCCCGCTGTTAGCAAAGCTGGAAACCACACACACACACACACACACACACACACACACACACGCTCCCTATTCGAGTGCACACACCTTCACTCAGGGTCAACAGCTCTTCCGCATGGCAAAGGGCAGACTTTCTCGTTCCTGCATTCTGATGTGTTAACACACAGGGATAAAATGGAGGGCAGGAAACCTGTCAAAGTCCAAGGAATGAGATGATAGGAAATAGGCAAAGGACTGACATTTTTTCAGGAGGCTGACCTCCAACCGAAGTTCACTGCAAGGTGTTCAGTGTTTTAATCTGATGCTTCCCGAAAGTACTGACTGCTCCTTCTGGAGGCAGCCAGGCAAGGCCAGGACAGAGCTGCTCCTGCTTCCCCAGAACACAGCTTCCTCCCAACGTCCTTCAGTCAGGTTCGCAGTTAGAGCAGCGGGAGGCAAGTCCCAACTCTCCTCGTGTAGGTGGGTACGCGCCCTCCGACACGTGCCAGGCAGAGGCGCCCCAAGGCTCTGATTCACCAACCCCCGCTAATGGCTCAGGGCAGACTGAAGCTTTTCCTGGATAAAGCCTCCCCCCAGGCAGAGTCCTCAAGGATAGTCATGACCTCACACCCCCCAGGCTAGCTACCTCGAGACGTGCTGCGGGAATGCTATAAATTGGATTTTTCTTTCCCAGCAGTGGTAGGAGCCAGACACCCTTGAAGTGAATTGTCCTTCATTCCCCAGAGTCTCCAAGTGGCACTTCAGAGCACAGGAATTCCCTCTTCCACCCAGACGTCCCTCTCAAACACTGACCGAGTTACGCACCCGAGGTCCTAGCCGCAGACAGGATCTCCAGACCAAGCACCAGCTCGTCTAAGGAGCAATCATTCAGAGCACGCCTGCCCCCCCTGCCCTTGGGTTATCACAGTCAGAATACGTTTTTAAGTAAAAAACCTATTGCGGAACGAATATATACATGTACGTTCTCTGAGTTGAGGTGAATATATGGTTCTCTTTATAGGTATGTAAATAACTCTCACAGCACTGCAAAAATACAAGTCGTCTGGAAAGTTTACAGCGGTCCCCACTACTGTATGAGAGTATTAAATAAAACAGCTAGAGATAATCAAAAGCTGATTAATCAAGTTACAGTATCACCCTTTAGATTAAAGTGCTCCAACATAACTAACATTGCAGCAAACGTGTGGTCCTGAAAACGGGTTCTGCTGCCAACCGTCCTGCCTCTTACCCTCCATAGAACAAGAACGTACGGAGAAGACACCCCAATCTCCTAACTGTTGTGGCCTCAAGCCCTGCCCACCGCACTGGCCTGGGATCTTCTTCCCCCCTGGAGAGAGGTCAAGGTTTGATAAGGTTTTGTCACAACCAGGAGGAAAAAAAAATGAGCAACACAGAAACATTCTAATTCCAGTATTAGGTTCCCAACAATGAAACTACCTGAGGAATCCAACCCGGGGCTATTAGTTCAGAAGTGTCTTAGCTTTAAAAAAAAAAAAAAAAAAAAAAAGGTGTGTTCTTCTAGATTTAAAAATACAGCCAACCAAAACAAAGTGTTCTCTTCTTGCTGTTCGTAATTTTATAACAAGGGTAGGCGGGAAGTGCTAGAAAGTGTTGCTGAGGAAATCGGGGAGCCACGCCAAGGCACTGAGGAGAGCAGGCCACAGGAGTCCTACTGAGATCACTCCATACCTGATGGAACCAAGGTAGTAAATGCTTGGGCCACCCGATCCCTTCTCAAGGCACTGACGAGGCCACTCGAGCCAGCAGGAAGCCGGCTGCCGGGAGACTCTGACCAACCCCCACTGAGTGAGTGCAAAGGGACCAGACTCCCTCTTCTACGTCTCAGTGTCCACAGACAGGCCCCACGGATCGGGCAGGAGCTCACTGTAAGGCTACAGACTAGTGGCAGCCGGGGTTCAGAAAAGGCAGCCGATTCAAAATCTACAAGGCACACTCGCAGGCTCCCTTTACCCCTGCTTCGGTCAGATCAACAAGACCAAGTCCAAGAAGCCCAGAAGGTTTACACGGTATCGAAACTTAGCACCTGCAGCCAAACGCCATCCCGACCTCCTCAAAAGCCAAGCAAGTGTGTGCCCGGTCCTTCTCATTTCACCCCACACCTTACTGATGGGGTGGGGTGGGGGTGGGAGGACGTAGTTTTAAATGTCAATATCGAAGAAAGAAAATCCCAGTGTTAACTACACGAGGAGCCCTGCGCCATCTGAATCTCTGGGCCGGGAGCAGATCTTATGACCACATCTCTGGTCAGAGCATAAAATATTTACAATATAGTTAAAGGCACAGTGGCATTTAAAAATAAAACCCTGGGAATGTACAGTAAAAGATTCACTGTAATAATTAACCTGGCTTCAGCTGGTGGAACTGACTCCTGCCAGATAACACGCAAGGGAGGCAGCTGGTGAGTTTGAGCCTGTAAGCTGGTTATCGGGCACACGGGGTCCTTGGCCTCAGGAGCAGGTGGAAACAAACTCACAAAATCGTCTCTCTCCTAGGCTGACGATTCACATCTTTCCTGCCTTTTTGCCGGCCTGAGCCGGAATGCGGAGGATGTTGGGGGTTTCTTCCATGACCCTGACGAGCAGATTGTCAATGTAGTCCTCCAGTTCGCGAACCTGAAACTCCTTCTTGCTTATCGTCTCCTTCTGTTTGAGGACCAACTGGATCAGCTCATCATGGGTTAGCTGTGCGTAAGCAAAGGCGGGGTCCGAGGGGTTGTATTTCTTTAGAAGGGGAGAGAAGGGGGAGAAAAAGTGGTAAAGTCAGCAAAGAAGGCAAACATCGAAAAGAAATATAAAAGAGGAAAATATTATTGGCAATCGGAGTCTCCTGGGAACGTGTTTTCAGTTCAGGGGGAAAACCGGTTTATTGACAAAGTGGTCTGTTAAGGACCAGAGAGTAAATATTTTAGGCTTTGCAGGCCGCACGTGGCCTGTGTTGTCTGTTCTTTGTTGTTTCATGTGTTCATTCTGTTTTATGACTTTTTAAAAATGTAAAAACCATACTTGATCCTTGGCTCATAGGCTACAAACCCCTCGATTAGACTCTGGATCTGAGGTTTCGGGAAATGTAATGATTGGAGGTCTCTGAACACTACGAGCCGGCACAACGAAATATCGATACGAAGCCGAGAGCCCCAAGCGAAGGTGGCCCGTGAAGAAATCCCTGTGACAGAAGGTGCGGGAGACGATGCTCGCCCATCAGCACCCCACGCAGCTGTCATCCCGGACCACTTGCTACTTCCTCGGCTACCCTCAGAAGGATTCCACTGGCACTCAGAGACCCCCCTTTCAGTCATGTGCTACTCAAGAAATATGCAGAGTCAGAGCTAAGTGCCACCACAGCGCACCACGCGGTCCTCACGCTCAGACATCATGGCGGCCAGTGCCAGGGCCGGGTGGCGCCACGCGTGCCAAGAGCAGGAGCCCTACGGAGTTACTCCAGCAGCATTTATAATCTGGGATGACTGGGGTCCAGCTGCAAAGTGACCAGGCCCACACCGTGAAGAAATGGTACCGAGGAAATGGTGCGACATGGTACCAAGTCTCCAGTTGGAGAAGCTAAGTCAAGAGCAGAATCGTCATTCCCTCTTTCGATGACAGCACGACAGAAGGAGCTGCCCGTACACTAGCCAGAAATCAGAGAGAAAGCCCACCCGTCTTGTCCTGGCTCGGAAGGAAAGCACAGGGCTCGCAGTCCCGGCTTCGAAGCACATGCCATCTCCATGCACGGAGCGGGTTTTCACCCAACACAGACTGCACAGGAACAGGCGAGATGTTGGACCACTTTTTCGAAAAACCACTTCTCCCTTAATCCTTTTGTTGCTTTTGTTCTTTAACTTGTTGAAGGCACACATTCCTCTGGACCTCAATCACCCTATTAGTAATTCTAAAACCATCTTCCACCAAAAAAGTGGAGTGTCTAGAAAAGGATTCCGGAGACTGGTTGTACAAGGCGAGTGTACGTGACACGACTGATCTGGACACTTAAAAATGCTTATGATCCCTCGTGCACGGCTGCTGGGAATGCAAGCTGGTACAGCCACTGTGGAAAACAGTACGGAGGCTCCTTAAAAAATTAAAAACAGAATTGATCCAGTAATCCTGCTACTAGGTATTTACCCAAAGAATACAAAAACACTAATTCGAAAAGATACATGCACCCCTATGCCTGTTGCATTATTTATAAGAGCTGAACTATGGAAGCAGTCCAAGTGTCCCTCGACTGATGAATGGATAAAGAAGTGGTACGTACACACACACACACACACACACACACAATGGAATATTACTCAGCCATAAAAGAACGACATCTCGCCATTTGCAACAACGTGGATGGATCTAGAGAGTATTATGTTAAGCAAAATAAGTCAGTCTGAGAAAGACAAATACCACAGGATTCCATTCATATGGGGAATTTAAGAAACAAAACAGATGGACAAAGAAAAAAAAAGCGACAAACCAAGAAACAGACTCTTAACTGTAGTGAACAAACTGATGGTTACCACAGGGGAGGTTGGGGGAGGGGGTGAAACAGGTGAGGAGAATGAAAAATACACTTACGATGAGCACAGTAATGTATCAAATTGTGAAATCACTAAACTGTACACCTGAAACTAACATTACAGTACATGTTAATTGTGTTTGAATTGAAAATATTTTTTTTTAATTTTTAAGCGTTTAAGATGGTAAACGTTTTATGTTATGTTTATTTTACCACAATTTTTTAAAAAGGAGTTGCATGTCTGTTGATGTATCCTATCAAGAAAAAAAAGTACTCTTTGGAAACAATAGCCAAGAATGATGTCCTCAAGGGTTTTTAGATTATATCTCTGTCATACAAGGATTTTATTTATTGAAAAATGTGGATCGTATAAGATACGGTGCAAGACAGTTTGTGAGACAGAAAGATGAAGGGGCGTCGCCTGGAGGCAGGAGCAGCAGGTGCTCCCCGAGAGGAGAGACAGGTCCCTACAGTGCCTCACACACCAGGGCTCAGGGACTCGGGGGAGCTGGACAACCCAGAGCCCACTGCTACACAGGAGATCAGGACAACCTGCAAAGATGGGGAGTGACAGCTCAACTAGACTTTGAAGACGAATTAAAATTAATTTTCCCCAGGGGCGCCTGGGTGGCTCATTTGGTGAAGCGTCTGCCTTCAGCTCAGGTCATGATCTCAGAGTCCTGGGATGGAGGCCCATGTCGGGCTCTCTGCTCAGTGGGGAGCCTGCTTCTCCCTCTACCTCTGTGCTCTCTCTCTCAAGTAAATAAATAAAATCTTTTAAAAAATTAATTTATCCCCAAAATAACAGAATTCTGTTTTCACTATAAAGGGAATATTTCCTCATAATGGAAAATCTCAAATACAAAAGAAGGAAAAAATTATTAACTGGAACTCCAACACATAACATTTGGTTCTCTTATCTCTTCCTTGGTTTCTTTATGGTATGTTTTACAACTTTAAGCATCATACAGAATATGGTTTTCAAGCGTTTTTAAAATTATTACTTTGTGAGCATTTTCCCATCATTAAATTTTAGCAAAATTCATTTTTTTAAAGTTTTTATTTATTTATTTGACAGAGAGAGAGAACACAAGCATGGGGAGCAGGAGAGGAAGAAGCAGGCTCCCCGCTGAGCAGGGAGCCCGATGCGGGGCTCGATCCCAGGACCCTGGGATCATGACAGGAGCTGAAGGCAGATGCTTAACGGACTGAGTCACCCAGGCGCCCCCCCAACTTTTTTTTTTTTTTTAGCAAAAATCATTTTTAATGGTTGCTTAAAATGTCATTATATTTTACCTATCTCTCTATTGCTAGATATTTAGGTTTTTTCAGTTTTCACAATTATATATAACATTTTTATTAAAATGCATGAGCATAAATCTTTGATCACATCTCTAAAATATTTCCTTACAATAAAAGCCTAGGGTTGAAAGGGCATGTACACTTCATACCTTACAAACCATGAAACAGCTATTCAATTCGGATTTCATAATCCAAAGGGGAAAGTATGTAAGACTTTGGAAATCATTAGGCAATCCTAGATATGTGATGATTTAAAAAATTATAAAAGAATCCAGCATTACAGAAAGTGAGCAACAGCCAGGGCCAGGTACAAAGAAAATAACCATTAATTCAAGAAAAAACAGTGCCCATTGTCCCATGTTTCCTTCCAGGATTTTTACATTGGATGTTCCCACCATAATTGTAATAATAATGACGTAATTCAAATTTGTGTCTAACTTTTTCCATATTAACAGGACAGATGATTTTTGGATCTAGTTGGCTGTATTATTTTTAAAGGGAAGTGTTAAAGCCACCTGGGTAAATAATACGCTCTTAAGTTAAAAATCATCTATAAGGGATGGGCGCCAAAAAATAGCAATCAAACAAAACAAAACAAAACCCAAACCCCAAAAACCCATTATGGTAATGATTCAGCTAGCTTTTCCTAACTTTAGCTAATGCAATTTCTTTCCCTAACTTCTCTCGTCCTTTGCAACATTCCAAAGAGTAGTTACTTTTATAAATATTATTTATGGCTTGGTACAAAGCATCTGTTAGGAGTCTCTAGGAAACCTTCCATATTTGCTCCGAATATTTACTAGGTATGGTCCAGGACCAAGGGCTTTGTTGCAGGCAGCCAGAGGGACAGCCTCCGGGCAGACAAATCATGAGCAAAATAAGCAGCAGTTGCCTTTGTTTTAAGGCAAGTTATTCTCTCAGTCAGGGCCAGGAGATAAGGCCCTGATTAAACGAGCTTTGAAGAATAAATAAAATAGGAGCCAAGGGGCTTGCTCACTTCCTGATGGCTAGGTGTTTGTTTCTCTTTGGAGCCCGGCTGCATTCCACAGTACAAGGAAGAGGGGATGGGAGGCTGCTCTGTGACCCTGGTCTTCATTACTGTCCCTTTCATGCTGTTCTTTCGCCTGGTTTCCTGGTAAATGTCGTTAACTCCAGGAAGGTAAGTGCTGCCTCTTCTCCACACCCTCAGAGGCCCACCAAGCTGAGCTTTTTTCTACTGACAGAAGTCCCCAGTAGTCAGTAAGGAAATTCCTCTCCACATGTTTGAAACTCAACACATCCTTGCCCACCAGTCCCTCCGTAAATCATTCTCCTCCAGCCCAGGTGATAATGAGTCAAAGACCAGAGGTTTGCAACGAGGCAGTTGTAAATCCTCTTCATTTTAGAAGCAGAAAGGGCAGGACGGAGGCGCTCCACAGCAGAGATCATCTGGGAGGTTGGTTTGGTTTGGTTGGTGGGCAGGAGTTCTTTTTAAAGTTAGCCCAAGCTTTTGAAAGAGAAGAGATCCTCTAATCAAGCACTATTCTTCCTGGAAATTTAGCTTAAGAAGGGGAACAGTTCTATGCAAGATATTGTTGACTATAGCATTATTCCTATTGAAAAACAGAAAACAACCCAAATACCCGATAACAAGGGAATAGTTAAGTAAATACTGGTATAACCATTTCAAAGAATAATGAAGTAGCAACATGCAAAAAATGCTTCTGACCTACCACTAAATGAAGAAGACAATAGAACAGTGTTTCCATGCGGGCGATGGAACTGAAAAATCACCATTTCGCCGCTGCCGTAGTCACCAATGAATGAGAAAGCTTGCAAACAAATGGTCGGTGAGAAACAGGATACTTACAGTCAGAAATTAACTCCCCATGAATTTCGTACTGATTGTAAAGGGGGAAAATAGCAACTTTATTTATTTTTTTTAAACAACGATTTTATTTATTTATTTGACAGAGACAGCCAGTGAGAGAGGGAACACAAGCAGGGGGAGTGGGAGAGGAAGAAGCAGGCTTCCAGCGTAGGAGCCTGATGTGGGGCTCGATCCCAGAACGCCAGGATCACGCCAGGATCACGCCCTGAGCCGAAGGCAGACGCTTAACGACTGCGCTACCCAGGTGCCCCGAAAATAGCCACTTTACCCTAGGGAACCTACTGGACACCACCTAAAGTCAGTCATCAGAGTTAACACTCCCACTACCACGACGAGCGGATATAACGTGCCCCCTTCTACAATGCACTGAGAAGGACGCGTGATTTGCACGGTTCATTCCTGCCAGGAATGCGTGACCTCAACCGAGCCATGAGGAGATAGCAGACAAATCCAAACAGAGGAAAATTCTACAAAACAACTGATCTAAAGTCTTAGAGACTGTCAAGGTCTTGAGAGACTTCAAGAAGGCTGAGGAACTATTCCAGGATCGAGGAGCCTAGGGAGAGACGACGACAAAACAGCGAGAGATCCTGGATTGGATCCTGGACTGGAAAGAAAACAGGAAAGCTAAGGAGCATGCTCGTGAGACAACAGGTGAAGCTCAAGCAGGGGCTAAAGATGGGAAAAGAGGGTTACACTGACTTTAATGCCTTGACCTTGATTAAGTGTCCTCATTCTTAGGAATTACACGCTTAAGTATTTAGTGGTCAATGGGGCATGAGGTAGGCAACTTACCCTCCAATGGTTCAGACAAAAAAAAAAAAAGTTTGTATCTACAAAGAGAGAACGGACAGGGAAGGGGAGAGAGAAAGGGTGAAAACGATAAAGCAAATGTGATAAAATGTCAACAACTGATGAATCGGGATGAAAGGTTTATAGCAGTCCTTTGTGCTGTTCTTGCAACTTTTTTGAAGTTTGAAATGAAGTTTGAAGATTGAAATGAAAAGTTTGAAGTTTCAAAAAAGTACATCTAGGCAATGACGACACCCACAAGAATTTTACATTCTTGCCAAAAGATAAGAAAGGATACACGGGGGAATGAAAATATCCAACTGGAATGGACCAGATGGTGGGTGACATTTTCTTCTCACTAAAAAGCAGCACCGGTGAGACCCAAGCAATTCAATAACTAAGTCACCCTCAGGAGAACAGTAGTAATCCCCTGAGAAGTGTAGAGGCTTCCAAAGATTATCTGCAGACCCAGCTGTAGGTACGGTCAAGTCATTCCTGGCATTACCTGCTGCCCAAGAAGGTGTATGCGATGGTGACTCTAGAAACGGGTTTTTTATAGATCCCTAACCAGCACGCCTGCTTCCTGGAGGAGACTTACCTTCATCGTGGTTTCATTGATCAAGTTCTCACTGATGATGGTGGCAGTGCCCAAGCTGGAGTTAGCAGTCTTGGTGGCTGTTGTGTTCATTGGCTTCACGGGCTGAAGTCTAAAGAGAAGGGGATAGGATCCTTAGACCTTTCAGTAATGACGAAACCGAGAAACTGTCCATCTCATGGATGGCAGCCGGCGAGACAGACAAGAGGGCAGAGTGGTGATACGTTCTGTTCACACCTCCAGTCCAACACGTGCCAGCGTTCCTGTGGAAACGAGGGCAGTCGGCATGAGGCAGCCACGTGCAGGCCCACCAAGCACACCTGAGAGCCCCGCGTCCTGATGCTCCCACAAGAGCCCTGGTCTCATTATCGGCGTCAGAAGAACATTAGTCAGCCTCTTACTTTTGAGGCAACTACAGCCTAGGACCCGCACCGGGGGAGTCCCTACAGAGCCTCCCATTCCTCAACAGTAAAGAAGAGTCCAGAACAACCCGCTTCACATCGGGCAGTGCTCGGAGCAAACTTTCAACGCCGCTATGCTCTATCACTCCGTGTCGCTTGGTTTCTGATTCTAGGAAGATACGGGTCACAAGACATCGCTGCAGCGGGAGGGCCCCAAAACTGACTGTGCAGAGCGATTCCTAAGCTATCTCTGAAGACCGTCACTGTGTTCCCCCTACAAACCCGGGAGTGTCTTGAGGACGTACTCCCACCACGGGGGGGACCCTTTGAAAACAGGCCCTACCAGCAACATACGCGGGATGGACCTTCGGGACAGCCGTGCAGTTAGAAAGCCGGCACCTCTGCGGGCAAAAGGCAAAGGGTTGGGGGGCGGGGGCGGACGGCATCGCTCCCACGGATCAATCTTCCCCGACTCTCACCTGTGCTTGGCTGACCCCGTTCCCGCGCTCGGCTGAGCGGAGACTGGATGTGTCTCTGAGGGTGAGACCCAGGCCTGAAGAAGCGGCTTCCTCTTGCCAGAATTTTCCACTCTACCAGCGGAGCCCTCTGCTGTTGCTTTTTTTTGAGATTCTGCTGTTCTGGTGTGGTGAGTGTCAGCGTGTGGGTGGCCGGGGAAAGAGTGTGTAACAGGAAAGGTCGCAGAAAAGGAGGGGCTGGATACAGGAGAATCCAGGGCCGTATCAGGAGGCTGGCCTGGCCTCCCATTTCCCATCAGCTTTTCCTTCTCGCCGCCGCCAGGACCTGGCGGCTGTTTATCCAAGCGTGAGCTCCTGCCAAGATCTGCGTTATGAATTCCCAAAGCTGCACCGGGCTCTGGAGAGGCTGTAACAGATGTGTTGGGTGCTTCTGACCTGAGGTCGTGCGGGCTCTCTGCGGGCGCTGCCCACCCGTCTGCCTCGCCCCTCGGCCCCTTTTCCACCTCAGGACAGGCAGGTGACACACTCACGGAAGGAGGTCCTCCTTCCAGGGCTGCCACCTGGGCGGTCTCTCCGTCCTCTTCAACCTGATCCACTCTCTCGTCATCCGATGCCACTTCGGGAATGGAAGGAAGGGTTAAGGCCAGCTCAGCCGTGACTGGAGAGTTAACACCTGGGGTAGAGTGAAGGCCACTCAGGGGATCGGACAGCAAACCTTCGTGATCATTGGCTTTGCTCTGATTTTGAGCCGTAAGTGTATCGTCTGGCTCGATCCTCAAGAGTGGAACGTTTATCCCCGAGCTTGCTTCACTCACAGGGCCTTCGGAGCCGCTCTCGTGGCAGGAGGAGCGGGGACGGGGGTCTGCCACGGGGGCCGGCGCACCATACTCTGCAGGCCCGCGTGGGGATACGGCCTCCCTCTCTGCGTCCTCTGCGAGGAGAGACCCGGCGGCCTCCCCGTCTGACATGTCTCCTTCACGTGTCAGCTCCTGGGGATGACTTCTGTCCTCTTCCACCGACCCGGCGGGCTTCTCCAGCTCCTCTTCCATGAAGAACTGCTCAGAAAATGACACATGCTTCTTGATTTTCTTTTGACTCTCGCCGACATTCTCTTCGTGTCTCTGCGTCACGGAGCCAAGAGTGGGAAACGATTCTTCCATCTGAAGAGGGGGCCCGGCTTCCTTCGTGGCAGAAGTCGTGCTGCCTTCCTGCAGTCTGCTCTCCCCTAATGATGCAGACAGACTCCCCGAGGCTGTGTTTGCCCCCATCAGAGGCTTCCCTGCTGGGCTTTCCATCTGGCCACTTCTGAGAGAAAGGGCGAATGTTACTTCTTGGGTCTCTTGAGATGAGGGGACGTAGTCTCGTCCTGAGGGCGGATACCCCAGAACTTCTTCCCGGTGCCCAGTTTCAGGCTGCTGCAGGAGAGACTTTTCTGAGTCGTTACCGATGGTGCTCTCTGGGCCGATCTCACTGGTCTTCCTCGTTGGAGAATCTTCCATCCCTTCACACGCTGGAGCGGGCAGCTTTTTGGAAAGTGACCCTGAGGCACCAGAAATAGTCTTTGGAACTTGTGTTAAACTCTCCCTTGGCAATTCTGCTTTAAGGAGCAGAGATGGTTCTTCAGGACTGGCCTGGCCCTTGTCTGTGGAAGGCCAGTTTTCAACCGGCGTGGATGTGGAAATGGGAGCCGCTATGGGAGACGAGAAAGAGAAGACAGAGGGAGACTCAGAGGACGGTGTCTCTGCACCATGCCCCGATTTAGCAGGGACAGGTGTGTGGCCAGAACTGGAAAGAAGAGCAGAAAGAAAGAGAGGAGAGGCAGGGGAGGAAGGAAGCCTGGCTGTGGGTTGAGCCTCTGGAGACACGTCCAGTCTGCAAAAAGGACAAAATAAAATCTGCAGGTCAGTTGCAGATGCAACGTGAGAGGCGAGAAACACTTACAAATAAAGTTGTTCCAAAGGGGAGAACGCTTTTATATTTGGGGCAGGATCGTAGGAAGTTAAAGAAGGAACATCAAGTACTTCACGTACAAAAGGGACACTTTGATCACCAACACATCTGCCACGCGAGGGGCTGTTGCAACACAAACAGAAAGCTCCGGGTAAAGCAACAGCCCACGGTTTCTTTTGGTGATAAACAAAAACAAAGAGCATCTACAAGGTTCGAGGCAATAGACGATGAACCTCACGGCAACAGGCACCAGTGCTGAAGAGGGACAGTCCGTGTGTGTGTGTGTGTGTGTGTCTGTGTGTGTGTGTGTCTGTGTGTGTCTGTGTGTGTGTCTGTGTGTGTGTGTGTGTGTGTGTGTGTGTGTCTGTGTGTGAAATCAAAGTAAGCAGAATCTCAAAAAAAGTCTCCCCACCCCAGACCACAGAAACACTGTGAGTGTGCATGCGGGTCAGGCTGAAAGAAGAAAGCCCCCCACGCTCACTCAGGCTCTTGCAATGAGAGGCACACTGAACACGCAGAGCACTGTCGCAGGCACGCGTGAGAGGGGACCAGGGGTCTCCCGTGCCCGCACACCAACGCCAAATTGCAAGGGGAAAGAGATCATCTGCCTCAAAGGGATATCTGTGACAGGAACTTTAAATAAACACATGTTCTGCCCAGACCACAACCAAAACCCGGCATGCCCAACTCGCCATAGTCGGAATCTGCTGCAAACCAGGGCGCTCCGCTGGGGGCGGCTTATCGTACTGAGATGGACAGAGCAGGCCTGCTGGCCGCGGCTCTGGGCTGAGACACATCACTGTAATCTGTGCAGGGTGGGCCGGCCAGGCAGCCAGGCAGGCAGGATGGGCTGGTAAAAATAACTCAGGCCGTTAAATGCTTGCCACACACAGGTACCACCCTGCAACCACATGCAAGATGTGCTCCGCCGGCAGGCCTTGCTATGACCGAACAGCGAGGTGCAGGCCCGCACGGGGGCGGCTAGGACTCACCGAGGCTTGACAGCTTTGGTCTGTGGCGCCCTCGCGGAGCTGGCGGGTGGTGTAGGCTCCGACCTGGGCTCTGGGTCAGCTTCCGGTTCTGTGATCTGCACTTCCTCAAAGGGATTCAGGGATGTCCCCCGTCCCGAGACGACAGGCCGTGTGTCCTTCTCAGATCTTTTCACTAGGTCTTCGTCAGGCCCCGGCTGGTCCTCCCTCGGCGCGCCTTCCCTCTCCTTCCCCGGGAAGACAGGCGGGCTTCCGCCCTCACCGCCCTTAGCCACATCCTTCTTTCCCGTCACCAGAGAAAGCAAAGAGGACTTCTTGTTCTCCTGCTTCTTGCTCTCTTTGGTTTCCTTTACAGCCTCCAAGCTCACCGGAGCCACATTCTCCCGCACATCCCCGCTGCCCTGCGGCCGGTAGGACGGCAGCGACATGGACTTCGGACAGTCCTTTGGGGAAGACTCAGAGAACCGCCTGTCGGAAGACACCACCCCTCCATCCCCAGGCCCCTTCCAAGACCGAGGAGCCAGGTTCTCAGTGGAGGAGAACAAATGCTTCTTCCTGAAGCCCTGGGGGGACGGGGAAGAGGAGGGGGTGCTGTCCTTGGTCTCGCTCTTGGCTTCCGGCTGCTCCATGTAAACGTGGTTCCCGTTGATACAGACATTAGAGCGAGAAAGGACGTCGTTCTTAGACCGAAGTCCGCCAAGAAAGAGTCCTTCCTTCTTGGGAAGGTTGAAATTGATCTGGTTCAGTTGCTTAAGATCTGCACTCTCTGTTCTCTTGTGAGACATGACTGTGGGAAGAAAAAGATCAAAAGGAAACAAGAAATTAAATGGCCGGTTCACAACTGGAAGGGGGTGACCCTCATTCGTGTCTAAATGCATCTTTGGTTACAGGCGTGGGGGTGCGTTACTGGCATCTAAGAGGCGGAGGCCAGGGATGTTGCTAACGACCCTACGAGGCACGGGGCAGCCCCCACAACAGGGATTACCTGGCCCCAGCTGCCCACAGTGCCGAGGTTGAGAAGCCCTGCAGTAAACCAATGAGAAAGGCAGAATCTGGCCAACAGTAAGGATGTGGTCATTGAAGTTGAAGTTCAAATGCACAGGTAATTCACAGTTAAAGGAACGAAGTTCCTCCACTTTCATTAAGGATGATTCCCATGAGGGTTAAACGCATTAATAGAATCTCAATAAATACCTGATGAGTTCATAAAATGTCGGAATTACTCTAAGGTTCTATGATTTTACCCTTAATTAAAAAAAAAAAAAAAGCCTGGATACATTCATTCTGTTAACTCCAAAAGCTTTTCTAATGTACATCAGTTACAGAGCCAGACATTTTATTTTTTTTATTCTTTATTTTTTTTAAAGATTTTATTTATTTATTTGAGAGAGAGCACAAGCAGGGAGAGTGGCAGAGGGAGAGGGAGAAGCAGGCTCCCTGCTGAGCAGGGAGCCCAGCGTTGGGCTCAATCCCAGGACCCCGGGATCATGACCTGAGTCGAAGGCAGATGCTTAACGGAGCCACCCAGGTGCCCTGAGCCAGACATTTTAGAAAGGGAATTTATACAGTCTTAGAAACCAGAGGACTTAGAAATAGAGAAGCCTTTCTAACCCAGATTTCTAACCACCATCACAGCCATCGTCACCATCATCACCACCATCACCATTTCGGTGACCAAGGAACTGAATTAAAATCTTTCTCTTTAAGACTTGCTTCTTCTCTCTTAAACCAAAGTAGGCTGAGAGAGCGAGCCCAAGGAAGGAGGACGAGACAACTTACCATCTGACGCAGAGGAGGACTCATTCTCATTGTCGTCGTCCTCCCACCGGGACTGAAAGTCCCCGGGACGAAGCAGCACTCGGTCTGACTTTGAAGCAGGCAGGACGGACATGGACTGGGAAAGCGGCGTCCTCTGCAAGTTCGACTTGGAAAACAAGGTCTTGATCTTGGATTTCTTTTTCTTGTCTTTGGAAGGAGACTCCTCATCACTGTCAGCAGAGGGTGTCACGCTGGGAATGATGGCTGAAGCGGTATCCGACGTGCTATCCTTGTGCTTCCCCTTGATCTTGTCCTTCAGTTTCCCAAATGGATTCCGGGACTTGTCTTTCATGGAGAGGTCAAACATGCTAGCAGTCATGTTGTTTCTCATAAACTGGATGTCAACCTCAATTTCTCCTCGCTCTTTATCCTTCTTTCCTGGTTTGGATTTCAAGGTATACCACCTACAAGGAGAAAGGCTGAGAGGTTACCTTTGAATCAAAGAGCCTAAAACAACGTTCACCATCCCCATTAACCAGCCTCTCTTCTCTGCTACCACCAACCTCTCCTGTAAACACATTCCTGGGCTTTCTTCTTTGGAATAGAGGGTGGGGTAGGGGGATGAGGGCAGAATTTACAGTTTCGTGTTTGAGAAGACACCCACTAGGCAAAGATAGGATCTGATTCTGTACTTAATGTATAGTCACTTAAAATCTTGATTCAATAGCTATTTCTTTTTTTTTTTTTTTTAAGATTTTATTTATTTATTTGACAGAGAGACAGCCAGCGAGAGAGGGAACACAGCAGGGGGAGTGGGAGAGAAAGAAGCAGGCTCCAAGAAGCAGGCTCCTAGCGGAGAAGCCTGATGTGGGGTTCGATCCCAGAACGCCAGGATCATGCCCTGAGCCGAAGGCAGATGCTTAACGACTGCACCACCCAGGCGCCCCTCAATAGCTATTTCTTTTTTTTTTTTAATTTTAATTTTATTTTTATTTATTTTTTTTATTATATTATGTTAGTCACCATACAGTACATCCCCGGTTCTCAATAGCTATTTCTAACAATAAAATAAATCAAACAAATATTCCATCCAATCATTTCCTGTGACTGCTATTTTCTGTCAATAAGGTAAAAATAGATCATACACAAACAGTTAAGAAGGCAGAATGCAAATTTACACATACATCTCAGAAAAAAAGGCAAGAGTTTGTAGAACAGTCCCTGCCAGGGAATAATAGAAAATATAAGACAGAATAAATATACATATGTATTTTTTTTTTCCAAAGAGAATGAAATACGCCAGTTACAAAATGACAAACATTGTGGGACATCTGGGTGGCTCAGTCAGTTAAAAGTCTGCCTTCTGCTCAGGTCCTCAGGTCGTGGTCCAGCATCAGGCGCCTGTCTCAGCAGGGAGTCTGCCCCTCCCTCTGCCTGCCGCTCCCCCTGCTTGTGCACTTTCTCTGTCAGATAAATAAATAAAATCTTTTTAAAAAATGTCATTGTACAATTCCACTTCTATGAGGTACCTAACGCAATCTAATTCATAGAGTGGAGCGGCCGTTGCCAGGGGCCGGGGGCAGCAGTGAATGAAGAATTAGTCAATTTAATGGGTACAGTTTCAGTTGGGGAGATAAAAACGTTCTGGACAGGGATGGTGGTGACAGTGGCACAAATGTGAATGTACTTAATGCCACAGAGCTATACACTAAAAAAATGGTGAAAATGGTAAATTTTGTGATGTGTATTTTACCACCCTAAAAAATAAAATTGGAAATTGAAGGAAGGCATTCTTTCCTAGCTTAATAATCTGAAAAAGGGATATTCCAAACATTATTCAAGTATTTCAACTGGTCACTTGCAAACTACTTCAAGATACGACAAATATTCTATGCGTCCAACTCTCCTGAAGGACAAACGTCAGAAAAAGGAACTCTCCCGTGGGCGTTTTCCATCTGGTGAACTGCAAGAATGTGAGCCCGATTAGTGGCACGACCACTCCAGAGCAGAAAAGTCTGCATACCTGGTCCACGGACGGCCATCCCCAGGGTTACCGTCACAGGCTGAGAAACCACAGTGGGATGTTCTGTGTACTGACCTACTTAAGAGCCGAGGGCCGTGGACGGTGAGGAAATGATAGGTTTGCTCAAATGAGCACAGCTTCCTCTTTCACCCTCAGCCGGTCTTGCTCACAGGGCAGAGGGCTGCCCCACTACAGCAGCTTACTGTGCACTGAAAGCAAAGGGGCAGAGGGAAGCAGACGCCTAACACTTAAAGAGCACCGATAGCATACCTGGCACTGTGCACACTTAGGGGCGTCCTCATCTAAGTCTCGCAAGAATGACACGGAGTGGACATTACACCCATTTTACAAAGACACTGAGGCTCACAAGTGAGGTGATTCGTCCAAGGTTTTGCAACTGGTAAAGGGCACGGGCAGATTCTGAGTCAGTTCTGCATTTCTCCAAAGTTCCTATTCTTTCTCTTACACCAAAATTCCTGCTTTGCATTCTCTCCTAATTCACCTCCCCTCTGCAACACTCCAGAGGAGGGCTCAAATTTAAATTCTTTCTGAGGCCAGCTTAAGCTTTGCATTTAAAAGTCCTATCGTAAGAAAAAAAAAAAGTGTTCTCGGAAGAAAGGGGGAAAACCCGCCATAGCTGGCCACCCATCATAAATCGTAAGATTACAGATAAAGTCCAGTTTGCAAAGCCATCGAGAAGAACTCAGACTGGATTTAAAAAAATAAAGCCAGTATCGGAGAAAATGCTGAGAGCTATGATTCTGGACCTTTAGAGGGAAACCTTTTATGGTTTTTAAAACCACAGGCCGCAGCTGGAGGTGGGGGGGGGGGGGGAGATGCAAGGTGTTTATACACCACCTCACCCCTGCCAGTCTGGTGTCTTTCCAATTTATTTTCCAAGACGGAGCCCGGAAGTGTTGGCATATTTGTCACTTAGATGTCCAGAGGACTATTTGTAGTTTTCTCTCCAGTAACGTGGCTCAAGGGTAGCCCGGGTGATGAAGGGTGGTTAGCTTTTGTAAATACCCACTGCACGCACCTGGAAAGGGGAAGCTGCTGAAAGCTGCCTGCGGAGCTCAGATGACCACACCAGCCGCAAGGAGTTTCACCTCTTCACCCTGGGGAGGCCAGTGGGTCAGGCCGCCTCCCCAAGCTCTTCCCCGAATCTCAGTCCCTTAGCCTCGTGGGGGATGCAGAGACGAACTTCAAAGCAGGCTGTCAACAGTTCCTGGGACATGCCCGCCTCTCCAAAAGTATCCTGTTTGCTTTGAGTGATGCTACAACCAACTCTAGAATCCTCCCTGGGGGCCTATTATTACCTGATACATAGGTTCAGTCCCCCAGCACCAAAGTGGGATTTGTTTGGGGAACCCCCAAAACCACTAGGAGGTGTGAATAGACGCTTCGTCAACTGTTCCTATCATGTATTTTTCACAGGCAAACCTAAAACCGAACACCAGGTAGCCAAGAACGGGCACAGGGCTATTTAAGGATGTGAAAAGCAGACCAACTCACAGGGAAGTGTCCCATGCAAACGTTCAGAATTTTTAAAAATCCATGCTGGATTTATCAAAGCTGGAAAAGAAGACAGGAATTGCTTCTTCTGACAGTATTACACGCGTCATTAAACATTCAAACGGTTTGAGCAAGGGTCCTTTTGGCATATGCATAATTCAGCAATAAATGAAAGCCTGGATTTGTGAATGTCTCACGCTAAGAAATCCCAAACCAGACATGTTTGTGGGTTTCAACATTCAAGCATCAATTCGATTTCAAGTGTTTCTATTCACTTGGTTGTGTGCATTTTTCCCCCCCTCACTTAATTCCATCCCCTCGAGGAAGTAGTTCATCAATCATGAAGTCCCAGCATAGCCACACAGCCTCTGATGGCAGAACGGGTGTGTTCCTGCATTACCTTTCATGTAGGCCCAGAAAGCTTCAATTATCTCAGAAATCAGGGCTAGGTTCATTTTCCTAGTCCAAAGGGCAGAGCACAGAAAGAAAGCCATCATCCCAAGGTAGTGAGTTTGTTTTTAAGCCCATATTCTGGAAAAATCCTGCAACCGATCAAGAAAATCAAACAATCCCTTCTCTAATCAAATAATTATTTCAACTTATGATTAAAAACCCAGTTCTTCAAAAATCAAAAGGATCTCTGAATACGTAGAAAGTGACAGAGGACTTATATAAACTATATTTTAAAGTAATAACAGGCATAAGGTAAAAATGCAAATCATACAAAACGGTACAAAATGAAAACTTCAATCTTCCTACCCCTCTACGCCCCTCACTCAAGTAATGGTCCTGGGCATATATAGGCAAAAATGCCTGTTACCCAAATAGGCTGCCCTGCTGTTTTATTTTTTATTTTTATTTTTTTTTAAAGATTTTATTTATTTGACAGAGATAGAGACAGCCAGCGAGAGAGGGAACACAAGCAGGGGGAGTGGGAGAGGAAGAAGCAGGCTCATAGCGGAGGAGCCTGATGTGGGGCTCGATCCCATAATGCCAGGATCACGCCCTGAGCCAAAGGCAGACGCTTAACCGCTGTGCCACCCAGGCGCCCCTGCCCTGCTGTTTTAGAGTTTTTTTGGGTTTGGGGTTTTGTTTGGTCAAACACAAGACAAGGCAATAGCTAAAAATACAGAAAAAATCATTTATGTCTTTTATTGCCTGGATCTGCATTGTCAAATCTCCTGGGCTTTTTTTTTAAACAGTCATTTTGAGAAGAGCTTAAATTATCCAACCATGCCCAATTCTCAGGGCCAGTCTGCCTCCCAGCGCACCATTTCTCACTATGCAGCTCAAACACATGGAAAATTGATCACAGGGGGTCTTCCCTCGGAATGTGACAGGTTGAGGGCCGTGTGGTTCCTGCTCTTGGGAAATGAAAAGTCTCACAGCAATGCAGACTTTTGGGATTATACTTGTAAAGGACTGGCCGGTATGTCTCAAAAATAATCTTTCTGAAGCTGAAACAAACATGTTTTTCCTTTAAAACATTCCAGAGGGCAAACACGTACAGGGAAATGCTGGCTTCAAAGATTCAGTTCAAACATTTTTACATAGCACGCACTGGAAATACAAAATGAAAGGGCCAGATTCTGCCCTTAAAAGCGTACCCTCCGGTGGGAGAAAGAGACCAAGCTCACCAAACATCACCGAGTGTCACATTAGGACCATTGCTGCCTTTTCTTTCTGACTTTGAAGCATGAGAAAATAATTAGACACGGGAAGAAATGCCTGCTAAAGGATACAGTTTCATCCCAAGTAAGGACTCTCACACACAAATAAGGTCCTCAGCAAAATTAAATCCCAAGGGGCTATGCGAACCACCTACTCAGGGGCTCCAGCAAAACGAATACTGTATACTTGTATGAGACACGGGAGGCTCCCAGGAAAGGGAGGGGAAGAAAGACCACTAGCTCTACAAGTGACTTCAACATCTTCATGTGTGTTAATTTCAAGGGGTCCTTGTCTGGGGGTCTTGTTGGACCCCAGGGTCAGTGGTGGACTGCCTATTTCCCTCCCCCTACGAAATCTCTACCTGCCTTGTAGCGCGAGTCACCTCCGTGGCAACCAAGCATTGTGACCCAGGGGATTATGGCCTCAGGTGAGGGAAGAAGCAGGAAGAACAGAACAGCACCTGCTATGGTATTGGACAGAGAGGACACTCCCAATCTTTCTCAGACGAAGGATTTTTCTTTCAAAGCGATTCCTTAGTTGGCTTCGCCAGGAAATAAAAATAAGGCTGAAAATCACATGGGGTTAGCAGTTGAGAATGTCTAAAAGGGGTTCTGAAGAGGGGTGAGTCCATATGGGTGAAATGTCTGGACTCTTCACTTGGTAGCCTAGAAGCAGTGTATAGCAAACAGGGACAGAAACGTTTACGACCTATAAAACAGTTGTGGTGTGTACCCTGCAGAGGCGAAGTAGTTTAACAAGTTTTGTCATTGCCCTTGGTAGCTGGTCATCGTTACCTAACTCGGAACACAGAATGATGGATCGGCCGAACTTGCCTCCTTAGGTGGCCCTCTCTGCCCACTGTCAACAATTTGGAAGAATTTGTAGTCAATCATGAGAGAAGTAAATGGCTCGTTTTTTTTTTGTTTTGTTTTGTTTTGTTTTTAACCCCAATCCCTAAGACAGCCATCCTGGCAGCACTGAAAAGCTATCTGTAGACACCAAACTCAACCCTAAAAGCTGGTAAGTGCCATGCTACAGGAGAGAGAACAGAAAAATCGGGTTGAAAATGCTTTGGGTCCTTTCCATATTATTTGCTCTACGGAAATTCTCTTAGAAAGTCAGCACAACAGGTTACAGAAATTTTTTGTTAGGGCACCTGGGTGGCTCAGTTGATTAAGTATCTGACTCTTGATCTCAGCTCAGGTTTTGATCTCAGGGTTGGGAGATCCAGTCCCATGTAAAGAGAAAGAAGAGAGGAGAGGAGAGAGGAGAGGAGAGGAGAAAAGAGGAGAAGAGAGGAGAGAAAAAGGAAGAAAGGGAAGGAAGGGAGGAAAGAAGGAAGAAAAAAAGAAAAGAGAAAAGAAAAAATTTTTTTTTACTTTTTTTAAATGAACTCACTTGCATGCTAATCTGACCATTATTACCTTTTCATGTATCTTCTTAAAGTCTTTTTCCGGTACATTTTAACAATCACTAGCTGAGAGATTTTAGGCAAGTTACTTAACCTCTCTGTGGCTCAGCCTCCTCTGAAACAGAGCTAAAAGCACCTACCTCATCAGGATGTTATGAAGATAAAACGACCCGATATATGTCAAGCGCTCAGAACAGTGCCTGGCACTTAGGAAGCATTCGGTAAGTATCAGCTATAATCCTTACTCAGCTGTAACCGGAGCAGACATGCCATTTTATTTATAGTGTTGTACACATTACTGCCCTCCGGTCTTCGTACCTGCCATTTCTAATGGCTGCACGACCCTCTGCAGAGTGCACGTATACCACGGTCTATACGTGAGCTATTCAGATAGCTCTCGGAAGGGAATTCAAGGCATTAACATTTCTGACGGGCTATACTTCTAGTTACCTGACCTTATCCATCAAATCCGAACAATGGTTTGCGTGTGAAGGGAGGAGGAAAAAACTCAGTTACAAAATCAGTTTGTATTACACAATTTCTAAAATTAAGAAGTATATAAGAGTTTTAAAAATACCATGATCGGTGTATATTTTCTGTCACTTACTGAGAGGTTTACCGACCCCCAGATATAACTCTTTAGTGTTTCTACATAGCAGGGACAAGAAACAGAGGGCTTCCAAACCCTTGTGGAGATACGGCAGGATGGCATAACTGACTGAAGTATCAGCATCAAGACCTGTGTTTTATTTTATTTCACAAACTTTATTTTTTAAGAATTAAAAAAAAATTTTAAATTTATTTTTGCGAGAGAGCGCAGGCATGAGGGGGGGCGGTTGAGGGAGAAGCAGACTCCCCCCCTGAGCAAGGATTCCCCGATGTGGGACTCAATCCCAGGACCCTGGGATCATGACCTGAGCTAAAGGCAGACACTTAACCAACTGAGCCACCCAGATGCCCAAGACCTGTGTTTTAAGTGGAAAGTAATCACTCAGTGCCAAATTCCTTGTAGGTGAGGACTATAGAGAGAGCAAGCATCAGTATTTCAAGATTCTCTAAAAATTCGAAAAATCAGGGCGCCTGGGTGGCTTGGTTGGTTGGGTGCCTGCCTTCCGCTCAGGTCATGATCCCAGGGTCTTGAGATTGAGCCCCCCCAAGTCATCATCAGGCTCCCTGCTCAGTGGGGAGCCTGCTTCTCCCTCTCGCTCTACCCCTCCCCCCCTTGTGTGTGCACACACGCGTGCTCGCTCTCTCTCAAATAAATAGAATCTCTAAAAATAAATAAATACATAAATAAAAATTAGAAAAATCAACATGTTTTTAAACATGGAAGTCTACCCCTCCTATAATCATTTACTTGTCAATTCCTTTTTTTTACTTGATCATATCTCAAAAAGCCACAAATGCTAATACTCTACCATCTGATCCAGCATCTCACCTCTTGCCCAATGGGTCTGTCAAAGCACAATCTCCTAGCAATCACGGGGTCCTTTATCACTCATGCAGAGACTTGACGAATGGGACAAAAATGCAGTGGCCTTGTTCCCCATCTCTTGAATGGGATAAAAGAAAACAAACACACCCTAGCATAAGGGACCTACCAGTCCACTCCCCACCCCACAGACAGATTCGCACTCTTTCAGCGAGAGCTCCTGGCAAGGAAGCAGAGTATCGATGATTTATCTTGCAATCAAGCTGAGACTCAGGAAGGAGAGGGGAAAAACCCCCACATTTTTAAATCTTGTTTTAACAACCAACGATTAGTAAAAATGAGAAGTGCCACTGGCGTACAAGGAAAACCCCACAAGACCGCTGCTAGAGGAGGCAACACCCCCGAAGAACTATCCTGGGGTGCAGCCCGCGCTGGGGCCCTTCGCACAGGACACCCATTCTTCATGATCACAAGAGGCCTTTTCAGACCAGGCTTTCTGGAAGCCTTAACTGGTCTACCTAGCTTAGCTGCGTCCTTTCTCATCAGAGTTTTTAAAAATTGAAGTGCACAGCAGCCACACCTCTAGAAACATTTTTCTGGGATTTCTTATAAATGCCTCCCCTCTACTCCATTCAAAGGCCAGCATTCAGGAAAGGACACTTCATCACCACCGCCTTTTTTCTCTCCACAGCCACATTCCTAAATGTGTCCCTCGGGGCCACCCTGGAGACTAAAATCCTTGATTTTTCTCTAACAGATTCTCCACAGACTTCTCCCTGCAGGAAAGGAATTTCTCATCTCATTAGTAGCTAAAAGCAGCTCCTTTGCCAAAGGCATGGTTAGCAGGAGGCAACCTGCTTCTGCAGTGCTAAGAAAAGCAGTGGCCAGCGAGCCACAGCCAAAACCGAGAGACAGAAGCAGAGCTCTGCCTTCACGCCTCAGACGCCCCTGGTCTTTAATCCCCTGGGCTGACCGTCAGATTAAGCCCTTCTCCACATCCACCCCGTGCCGACAGGGACCTCAGCAAATCACCATCATCACTCACTCACTCACTCACTCACGCAGTCGTTCTGAGCGCCTGCCCTGGGTCACATGGCAAAGAACAAGACCAAAGTGGTCCCGGCCAAGGGAAAAGCAGGCGAAGCCAGGCGTGGTCTCCTGAGCCCACTGGGGCACCGGATCGGACTCAGGACACCTTCAGAGGAGCAGTTCTCACTGCCAAGGCTTTTCCAAAACAAATGATCTTGGCGGGGGACTGATTTTCTTCAAAGACCAATACAAGGGTCTGGGTGTTGATTTTGTTGGAATTCAAAGGCCCGGAGGCTTAGAGATCTGCACAAGACCCAGAATCAAAGGCCACCCAGGGCACTGCTCTGGGGGGAAGATAAGGCCTGAAATGACCTCTTATCACTTTCTCCATTAGGCTAGGGCTTCTTAATCCCTCTGGAGCTAAGCCAGAGCTAGGTCTCCAAGAGTACAGAGCGCGGAGCACAGTTTTCTAGGATGTATGGCAACTAAAATTGTCGTATTTTAATAGATATCTGAGATTACTGTTAAGGGGGAAAAGAGTAAGGTCAGCAAATGCGTGCTGGGGTGGGCAACATTTTAATAAGCACATGTATTGCTTTTAATGTAATGAGAACATTTTTTGGTTTATCACTACAATTAAAAGGACATATCAGATACTACTTCTAAAAACCTCCCTCTGACGGTAGTTACAGAAATACAATAGAGGTCTTTGTAACCAAAGGGAAGTTTAAGCAAAGTGAGAAAGGCACAAGACTCCTTTGTACACCTACCTTCCCTAATGTGAAAAGCATGTAAATGGGTGACTTACTTGTCTCCACAGTTTTATTTTTCATTTACGGGTTTATTTTTCCTAGTGTTATATATTATTTTCTCCTTTTCTGGGTCCTGTATTCCTTGAGCAGTGACTTCATCCGCTGTGTTTGAGCATACCAGTGAGATTTCATTAGCTACATACACTATTACAAAACAAAGACTCGGCCTGTATTAAAACTATAAATACTTGGACACACACACACAGACACCCTGGTTTCAGTGGCGTTTCTCTGGACTCAAAGGTGTCACTGCCCAAAGCTGTCTTTGTAATGGTGACCTCACTCCAGTATCACGGTGGCTGCTGGGGAAAGAAAGCGCCACCACTTCCTGGTTCATTTTCAACAGCAAGCTCTCCCTACTTTATTAACTCATTTTTATCACTTCCTCTCTCTCACCCCCACCCACATGCGACCCATCACAAACCAGGCCAACTGAACCTCCAAGATATTTCTGAAATCCACCACCTCTGTCTACCTCCAGGGCCGTCACCCTGGAGCAAGCCACTACCATCGGCGGCCTAGATTAGGAGGCCTCCCGTTTTGTCTGTCTGATTGCAGGCTAGGCCTGCCTCAGATCCATTCTCCACCCAAGAGCCACAGTGATTTTTTTAAACGGGGATCACAACACCCCTCTGCTTTTAATACTCGGGGACTTCCCACTGCTCTTAAATAAAGCCCTGCCTTCCTCTTCAGCCTCAATCTACACAATCTTTCCAGCTTCCCAGGCATTCCCACCTCAGGGCCTTTGCACAGGCGGCTCCCACTCCCTCAGGTCCCATTCCTCTACTTTTCACCAGAAAAATCTCTTCGTCCTTCAGGTTTCTGCCTCAGAGAAGCTATTTGCCATCTCCTTCTTTAACTCATGTCTTTCCCCCTCCATCCTCTTATGATACCTGTTCTCTTCCTCCACAGTACTTATCACAATACATGCTTATTTATTTACGTGTTCATTTGTTTAATGTCTATCTTCCCCACTGGGCTCTGAGCTTCCTGAAAGTAAGGATCGTGTCTGTTTTGGTCACTGTTGTTTACACCCCAGTGCTTGGCACACAGTAGGTATTAAAAAATATTTACTAAAAATATAAGAATGAGATCTTGCCATCTGCAACAACGCGGATGGGCCTAGAGGGTATTATGCCAAGTGTAATAAGAGAGAGAAAGACAAATACCATATGATTTCACTCATATCTGGAGTCAAAAAACCAAAACAAATAGCAGAAACAGACTCATCAATACAGAGAACAAAGTGGGTGATCACCAGGGGAGGAGGAAGTGGGGGATGGGCAAAAATGGGTCAAAGGCAGTGGGAGGTACGGGCTTCCAGGCATGGAATGAGTAAGTCACGGGGATGAAAGGCACAGCACAGGGAGCAGTCAGTGGGACTGTAATAGTCTTGTATGTGACAGACGGTAGCGACACTTGCAGTGGGCGTAGCATAAAATCACTATGTTGTTCACCTGAAACTTAGTGTAATACTGAATGTCAACTATACTTCAATTAAAAAAATTACTAAAAATACAGGTTTTAGGGGCACCTGGGTGGCTCAGTCATTAAGCATCTGCCTTCAGCTCAGGTGTCGATGAAGCCCCGCATTGGGCTCCTTGCTCAGCAGGAAGCCTGTTTCTCCCTCTCACTCCCCCTGCTTGTGTTTCTTCCCTCGCTGTGCCTCTCTCTGTCAAATAAACAAATAAAATCTTTAAAAAACATATATGTACAGACTTTAAAGACAAAAAAAAAAAAAAGCAGTTGAAACTTTCCCCAAGCTAACTGAATGTCTTACAGATGAAATCATAGTCAAATAATACCATGAGGGTGTTTCTCTCTCATCCGTGGAACAATGACTCTAAAGTACCCTCCCTCTTCTTAGTCACTTCATTCCACGGCTGTAAGCAGGCTAGGGTTACTTCTTCCAGAGCTGAGAGTCTCAGTCCCTGGCATCTCCAGCACCCAGCAACCAGTTTACTTCACAGGAGTGGGAGGGAACTGTGGCCCCGTGAGAGGCAGGACCGTTTCCAGTAAGGCCCAATGTTATCTTTAAGGGGAGTCCCAAGAAAGGAAAAACTTAATCAGTAACATTGCTCCAATTTTTCAATTTGTTACAAAAAAACCTAAATGAACTTAGGAGACTTGACAGTACAAGCACAAGCACCGGCTGCTTAGTACCTATCTCTCTGCTCATTTAAATCATTTGTCTGCATCCGACGCTTAAGGAAAACAACTATTGAGCCCTTATTTCTTTTTAATAACCCGCATTTCCTTTGACAACTTACTACGGTATCTTACTACAGTTCTTCAAAGTCTCTAACCTTTATTAATATCCAATTCCTTCCATATGCAACCAAATTCCCTCTTGCATCTTCAAGAGATGTAAGAAAATGACTCTCCATCACTCACTCTCTCTTCATGGCGGGAAGACTATTACAGTATTAAGTTTCATGATATTAGTTACTCAGTGGCCTTCCGGCCGCCAACCTGAACGGAGGTTTATTTTAATCTGTCCTAAACAGATTACTTCCCCACATCTTGTTGCTCGTAGTATCCCAAAAAGGTTTTTTTTTCCTTAGACCAATCTAGGATCCCAAACTACATGAGACTAGAGAGCTGAGCAGAGAATCCCACGTGTTGCACCTGTTTTTGCCTCGCAGATTCATGTCTGTTTTATGATCATGAGACTTAACTGGTTCCCATTTAACCAAGGCCCCACTATGACCCGGGGTCTTTAACAGGTAAGGATAAGAGCAAAATCAATGCATTTCAGTTTCCTCTTAACGACGGGGTCATGCACTCCTCCCTATTCAAATTATCCTACCTCTAGGTCAGCCTCCGTGTGGTGTTTTAAAGATGTGCGTCATCACGCTAAATTTAAGGTCCGCAAAATGTGAGTCCCGAAAAGCATATTCTCTTGCCTCCAAATATATGACAGATGAGGGCTTATCAAGAGGACAAAAGGAAATTCTAGCACAGTTAGCTCTTGATGTCTTGAGTTTCTGGACCCACGACAAGAGTCATACTCTACAGCAACTCTTCTTTGCTCAAGATTAACACACATGCATGGGCGCGCACACACACACAGACACACACACACACACAAACCTAGAGACCAAAATTTAAGCTTTTGTTTTGTTGCTGGTTTTTAATACCTAAGGTGGAGTCAAACCATTAATAACTAGTTCAAATGACTTTCCTAGCCCAACCAGTTTCTTTCTGGTAAACTTCCGCCTCTCGGTATATATCTCACCCTCCAAATCTCGGCTATCTTGAGCACCCAAGTGGTGTACCAGGGCAGCAGACAGCCTTGGTTTAACTAGGTTCCCCGGCACCTTGGAAAGTCCCAGGAAGCGGGAGATGGAAAGCTTGCAATTTCACCTACTGCTGAGGGGGCAAAAAAGACTTCGTTTGCAATTATGGGGGGGGAAAAAACCCAACACATCAACTAAGCATCACTTTCCTACAGGTTGATACTGTGACTAAGTGGTAATCAGCTCATACAATAGAGACAGGAGTAACCGTCTCGGTTTAGGATTACACTGGAGAGGAGCACAGAAATGAAGATGCAGACTTCTGAATCCTTCCTGAAATAGGGAACTTAAGGTTTTCATTTCTCACAAAGCAGTAACAGAACGTTTTGAGTCTATACACAGGCCCCAGTAATCCAGGAACCCAGAAACATCCTCCAAATATCAATTAAGCCCGGCAAGAAGCTCCATGTATAAATAGGGAAATGTGGGTGTTTAGAGACCAAGCAGCCCAAAGCCTAACAATGAGTCAGGACCACAGTGGGCACCAGACCCAGGAATCTGGAAGCCTCATCTCTGGCGGGGACATGCGATCTTTCAAGGGAATAAAATGTTCACATAAGAAACAGACGGCAGAGACAGATGATAATACCCGAGCATCTTGGGACGGAACAAGACAAGGGATGGCCAAATGGCACCCAGTTGAAGCTGGAAAGGAGGCCAACCCAAGGCCCCAAATGTCATTTAATCAAATGGAAAATTAGCATTGCTTCAGCGCCTCCTTAGCAAAGGCACTGCTCACCTTATGGCTTGTAAGCTAATGCCAAGAGATACCCTACCCATCCTCACCTCAAGGCTCTCTATTTTTATCTGATTTGAATTCAGAAACGCCTATTCATCTTTGGCCAGATAAGTGAATCAGGTATTGCATTTGCAAGCATGCAAGCTGAAATTGGACCCACGATGCAGAAAAGGGAGTCTGGTAACTTCAAACCCTCTGGTTTTTCCTGTCCCCCTCACAAGGGAAAGTTAAAATACCATTTATATCTAAAACACCCCACGTGAATCCATGTGCTTCACAAACCGTGGGAGTTGGGGTAATATGACTGACTGCATATTTAAAGTTCAGCAAAGTAACCAATTAAGCTAAGGAGGCCAGCTTTTGGGACAGTACTCGAGCATAATCAAATGTTCCATAATCAAACGCTCCATGACAAACACCTGCGAAAGAGAATAAATAAATGGGTGACAGCTTGAAGTGACCTGGGTGGTGCCCAGCTTTCCCTGTGGGAGTGAGATACCCTAGCACACAACTCTAGACTGAGAAGTTACAGGTGAGCGGCCATCCATTCCGAGTAGGACCAGAGAGAACCCGACAAAGTGCCAAAAAGAAACAATGCCTACCTCCCACTTCAGCTGGGCCAAGGGCAGGCGCTGGCTCCAACCAGCATTGGGAAATCCTTACTAACCTGGGGTTCAGGGCAAACAGGGTTAATAATTCTCAGTCTGAAAGTGAAGACCAAACTGTTCTAGCATGCTGGGGGGCGGGGGTGGGGGAGGAAAAGGAGAAGAGGGAGAAGCGGATTCTCTTCACCAACCCCATAGGCAGTAGCTGAGGTGGGGGTGAGGGATAGCCATCTCTGGGCAGCCTCCACCCCGCACTGTAATGCCCCAGCTCTGTCCCTGGGTGAGCCTCTAAGGCCAGACAGTGTCAGTGGGGTTCACCCTCCACTTGACCCTCCGCCTCCCGGGCCCAGCCCTTCCCAGCTCAGAGTCTAGGACAGTGAAATACCCAGGAGGCGTTCCACAGAAGCTAATGAGCGTATCAAACACCCACACTACCCACACTAGGAAGAAGAATTCGTCAGCCCACATGTATTTTCAATTCATTGAAAATCCATTAAGTGCTTACTAAGTTCCGGGCGCTGAGAGACGTCCCGCAGATTCAAAAACACCCCAGGTACTCCCCCACCCCCACCCCAGCGCCGGCTTCAAAGAGCCCACACCCTGGGAGGGCTGGGGCGGGACCGCCTAGGTGAGAATATGATTATCGGCCAGGGGGAGCCCTGTCCAAAGGCCTCTCTCCGTCCGTCCCCTTGGGACACAGCGGCGCGGGGACCGCCGCTCTCGCTTTAGAAGGATCTCAGCACCCAGCCGCATTTTCCCCACCCGCACTGCCCCGCTCCCCGGCCGCACTCACTGGGTCTTCCTGCGGCCCTGGTCCCGGTGTAGCTCCCGCAGGTCCACCTCGGCGCGGCCCAGGAATTTGTCGAGGCCGAGCAGCGCGCGGTGCAGCACGGTGAGCTGCAGGGTGGCGGCGGCCGCAGGCGCGGCCTCGGCGGACAGCAGCGGCGGCAGCTCGAAGGTGGCCTCCTCCCGCCACACTGGCGCGCCCAGGCTGCGCTCCGACACCGAGGTGGCGTACTTCTCCTTGCCCACCTGGATCACCGCGTACGCGTCGCTCGTGCCCCCGGGGCCCTTGGCCCGCAGGCCCCGCGCCTGCAGCACCGTCACCTGCACGTGCGTTGGGGACCACACGGCCCCCGGGCCCCGGCCCGCCGAGGCCGCCAGGGACATGGTGACGGCACCGCGATCGGCTGGGAAGCGAGGAGAAGATCGCCGCGGTCCGCGGGCTGTGCGGCCCGCCCCCCCGCCACAGCCTCTTTAAGGCTTCCGGCCACGCCCCCGCCAGGGCCCGCCTCTCCCCGCCTGCACAGCCCCTCCCGCCCCACCTGCCCGCGCCGCGCGCGCCCCTGCGGCTCAGGCTGGCGAGCACCCGGCGCCGGAGGCTGGAGCGGCTGGGGCGGGGGCGGGGGCTTGGAGAATTCCGGTGCGAGGGGTGTTGGTTAAGGCTCTGGGTCCCCAACCGCCAAAGGTCGCACGGCCCTACCGGAACTGACCGGGGCACGGCCTTGAGAGTCAGACCTCATTTCCAATCTTGCACCGCCAACTGGCAGGTGTGTGAGCTGGCACAGATTACTTAACATCTTTTGGTCTCAGTTTCTTCACCCATAAAATGAGATAACAATCTCCTCGTAGTATTGCTGTAAAAAAGATAATGTAGCCTCGCACACGGTGAGTCCTCAATCAAGAGTAGCTATGAGAGTGATAATGAACGCGATCCCAAATTCAGGGCTCTTGATTTTGACCAGCCGGTGGTTTACTCTGGAGGACGGTGCGTCTGGGATGGCGCTAGGTGGGTGCGGAAGAAGGAGGATCATTTGAGGGCCTGAAAAGGGGAAGGTAAGGGGGTGGGGGGCGGTCATGGGGTGGTGTGGGAGTGTCCTATTTTGCCCTGCCCTCGCCAAATAAGGTGAGGCTAAGAGGCTCAATTAGGGAAGGGGAATAAAGGAGGAACTGAAAATAGGATTGCCAAACCAGACATCGGGAGAACAGAGTGCCCTCCCGCCCCCCCCCCGTTCCCCAGCTCTCCCCGGCTGGATCCTCATCAGTCTCTCCCTGCTTCTTATCTCTGGGCTTCCAATCATCACTTCCTTGTTCCAGATGTCCGTTCGATTGGCAGACTCCCTTCATTCCCAAGTCCTGCTGACTGTAAGACTTTGTTCGTATTTCCCCATGGGTAAGTTCCCAGTAGTCCCTGTCAGGGCAGGGACCAGGTGGTGACTTATTTAACTTGTCCCTTCCATAGCCCCTGGCAGAAACCTGGGTACACAGTAGGTCCTCAGGAAGTGCTATGGAATTGAAGAGTGTGCGGGTTATACTAGCCAACCATGAGTACGTAGAGTTTCTTTTTCCCACGGAGAAAATTAGAAGATGCATGATGCCTTGGGTTTGCGACTGAGGGTGCCTCCCGTGTGGGAAAGACCTGTTCGGTATGTTGTAAATATGTAATGGTGAAAGAAAGGGAAAGAAAGGAGGGACCAGACAGGTAAGTGATGGGAAAGCCCTAATAGAACTCTGCTGTTTGGGTGCCATTTCCGCTTCTTGGCCATCTGTTGGTGTCATTCAAACCCATGGCTCCATTCGTTACCATAAAGATTTACTGAGAACTTCATTGGTGCCCATGCTAGGAGCTACGGAGAGCACAAAGCCCCCTGAACAAGATCCCGTTCCAAGGCACACCATGGCAAATGCTATAAAGCAAGTCCTACACTAATAAAATGCTTTGGGGGTTTTGAGGTTGGAGTGATTTCTCTAAGCAGGTAGATTTTTTATGAAGGAAGTGACCTTGAGCTGGGCCCTAAAGCGTATACCAGATTTGACAGGCCGAGAGGAGGACGTGGGGGAAGAGCATTTCAGGAAGAGAGAACAGAACAGCTTAAGCAAGTATGGGGGCCGGAGAGTTCATGGCATGTTTAGGGGTTATGAGCGCCCCATTGGGGCTGGAATGTGGGACATTTTAGGAGGGCACTGGGGGCGGAGGGTAGAGAGAAGACCGCCACGGCAGGTGGGCCCGATCACGTAGATCATGATTGCCAGGCTTAGGAGTTGATCCCACAGCGTCAGACCAGGGCGAGCCAGCTTCAGAGGATTTTGAGCAGTGGTGGGATGAGGCTTGCTTCACGTTGTAAGGCAGGTATGAGCGGGATTCACCCGGCAGCCAATATCATGGCGGGTCACAGCCAGATGCCTGCATGCCCACCCGGGGCCTGTCTGCCTCTGGCCCTACTCTACCCCGCCCCTGACCCAACCTTGATGTCTATTCCAAGTTGGTCCTGTATTCAACAAGGCGTTGACTTCCCTCCGGGTTTTCCTACCTGTGCACTGCTCCACTACATCCCAGCTGGACAAAGTCAGAGATCTGGGGTCCCCGCTGATACTGGGAGTAAAGTTTTTCAGCTCTCCTCTCCCATCCGCCCCCACACTCACATTGTTAGTGCTGCCCCACAATAAAGATAGCAAGGAATGAACCCTAGCCAGACAGCCTCACAGGCTGAGTAGGACGCCAAGCGTCCCTTCCATTCATGGAAAGGATTAGAGGACAACGGGGGCGAGAGGGAAGGGAAAATGATGAGTACCTTGTGACTGCATGTGTTTGCGTTTCTGTCAGACACACATAGGCTCTGTGGTTAAAGCAGAGGTGGTGGTTTGGGGGAGGGTAAGGCTGTCCCACCACCACCAGGACATCAAGATCGAGATCCTTCCAGACACTGGACGCTGGCAGGGGTTAACTCAGAGGAGTGGGGGCTCACTAGAGGCAGGAACTGGAAATACGTCAGGGGAGAGAGAAGCCAGGAGCTAGAGCACCGGATGTACTTGGTGCTAGAATGCCCGGGTGGCGGTTTTCTCCCTTCCTCCAGCCAGAGCACGTTGTCCCTCAAGCCTCACTTGCTGACCACCCCTGAGTGAGTCTGTCTTCTCCCAATTTTATAGCCCCACAGTCCAGGCTGGCGGGGTGCAGGTGCAACGACAAGGACCACAACAGGGCTGGCGCTCCACCCGGCCCTGTTCCCTACCTGCCCTCAGAGGAATCCACCTGGGCATCCCTCCACCCTCTCCCACAGGCCAGACAGTCTTGGGGTGGCTGACCCCTCGCAGGTTCACTGCATTCCAGGAGTGCTTATAAACACCTCCCACAGCCAGGGTGCGGCGAGTTGACTTCTCGTTCCTCTCACTGGCCCGCCTCTAGCCCTGACTGAGAGAGAAGAGGAGTTTCTGTTGGCCCTGAGCACGTGGACAAGGCACCTGGCAGGTTGGACTGGACAGGTTAGCCACCTGTCCTCCTCCCAAAGCAGCAGAGTAGAGCGTGCCAGGACTCCCAGACCCCAGCTGTGCAGTTAGAGGACCAGCGCGGGTTTGCTTTTGGGAGCAACCAGAACAATCCCCCAGGATAAGACATTGTGTAGAGCCATGCTAGGGGTGGGGAGGAAGGGCCAGCGGAGGGAGAGACGTTGACCACCCTGCCGCTGCCAATCACTCCTGTCCCCAGCTCCCCAACTGCAAGAGAACTAACTCAAAAACCACCTCTGGGGGGGGCACTTGGGGGGCTCAGTCAGTTAAGCTTCTGACTTTTGGTTTCAGCTCAGGTCATGATCTCAGGGGTGTGAGATTCAGCCCCTGCATCAGGCTCCACGCTCAGTGCGAGCCTGCTTGTCCCTCTCCCTCTGCTCCTCCCCCTGCCACAAAAAAACCAAACCACCCCTGGGTGCTCTGAATGAGCTAATGTGCAGTCCCAAGGGAGGAGCGGAAAGAGGCTAGTAATGGTTGCTTGTCTTTCTCCTTTGCCTTGGACTCTGGGGTGTGGTGACAAACGTCCACACACATGACTCATTCACTGCAGTGCTTGTAAACAGCCTTCTGGCTTCTCCAGGTCCAGCTGCCTCGGACTCTTACCCACTCAGCTGACCAAAGAGACTACTTTCCAGGTGTCAGCCTTGGGAGCAAGGGGCTCCTGCCTCAGGGCTCAGCGAGTCAGGGGGACAAGTCCCCAACATCAAGCTCTCTTTCCATTGGCCCCGGTGGGTGTGGCCATGTGGAAGTTAAAACTACAGTCACACCGGGGGCCCTTGGGGGGCTCAGTTGGTTAAGCGTCTGATTCTTGGTTTCTGCTCGGTCATGATCTCATGGGTTGTGGGACTGAGCCCCGTGTTGGGCCCCACGTGCAGCGGGGAGTCTGTTGGAGATTCTCTCCCCCTGACCCTCCTCCCACATGCATGCACGTTCTCCTCTTTCAAATACATCAAAAAACACAAAAAACAAAAAGCAACTATAGCCACACTGGACGGTGGATGGTCTCAAGAGGCCAATGACTAACATTTCCCCCTTTCCCCCATTACTTTGTTTAACAAAACTTGCATCATAGATAACACTAAGCTATTATCATTCAAATTTATCTAGGCTCTTCAGAGAAGGCCCTTGAAGCTTACAACTACAGTCTTAACAGACTGTAGAGAGAGAACTCGGACCCCTCACCTTCCGCTTTCTCCACTAAGCCTTCCGCTGTGCCTCTCGCATTCAGAATGGCTTCTGGTTGCCTAGCTTCTTTCTTAGGCTCTGATTCAGCACCTGTTTTATTCCCCTGTGAGCATCTCAAAGGCAGGAAACATGGTCCTCATCATTTCTGGCTCTCCCCGTGCCTTGCAAACAGAAGGCAGGTCAGGTTAAGTGGGAGAGGCATAGACGACTCTGAAGCCTTTTAGCACCACCCGATATAACCATCTTTTGAAAATCGAGGCTTAATTTTTTCTGATTATAAAAGAAATACGTGTTCCTCATTGGTGCAAGCTGTACTTCACCTTTCTGGAATCGGTTTCATGACATACAAGAGGAGACCAGAAGTTCTGAGCCTTTATTCCTCCTTGAATTGTCCCATTGGAAACCACCCCTCAGGGTCTTGTTCTCCTTCTGGACTCTTCCATGTAAGGCACGAGCCTCCCCTTTCTCAACTGCAGGGACCCCTGGACACAGACCCGCAGAGGCAGAGCTGGCCAAGAGGTGGTGTAAGCGGCCCCACCACCCCTTCCTTCTCTTCCCTTTTGACGCAACAGCACATGGCGTGAGGCTGTTGGGAATGCTGACTTTTGACCCTAAGGAATTATAATATAGGCCTAAAAGCCTCAAGGCAAGCCCAGTGTTTGACATTTCACCAGTTCCAAGGCTGGGGTGGGGGTGGGCACAGCCAGAATCAGACTCTTTACCGAGGGGTCCCCCTAGGAAGCAACCCAGGTTCTAACCAGGTTCTATCCTTAATACCCTCTTCTTTTTTTTTTTTTCAAGATTTTATTTATTTATTTGACAGAGAGAGACAGCCAGCGAGAGAGGGAACACAGGCAGGGGGAGTGGGAGAGGAAGAAGCAGGCTCCCAGTGGAGGAGCCTGATGTGGGGCTCGATCCCAAGACTCTGGGATCACGCCCTGAGCCGAAGGCAGACGCTTAACGACTGAGCCACCCAGGCGCCCCCTTAATACCCTCTTCTTACCTGCCCTTATGGTCCCTCTGATGAATTTCTGCCCGCCTTCGGGAAATGCTATCCCTTACCTATCCTGGGATGTATAACGCTTTTCCTAAGTCTGAGCCCTTTTCCTAAGTCTAATCATTCACCGTGGAGTAACTTCCTGTTGCCATCCCAACCACTGGCACTCCAAATTGGGAGACGCCTTCAGCCAGGAAAGTCAGTGACACTAAGGGCTTATAGAGCAGTTTGGGAACGAATTACAAGACAGCACATTTTGTGACACCATTGGGTTCCCCGATTCGAGGTTCCATCAAAACCCATTAGACTAAAAAATATATATACATGTCCCCAAAACAGACATTCCTGAGAGATGGTAGTGCCTAAACCCAGAGTGAGAAAGAAAATATTGTCAATAATCATAATATTTAATAACCCATAGGTATTGAAATCTAATGTATACGGGAAGTAGAAGAAAATGTGAACAAGGTGAAAAGGAAAATGTCCTATAAACATTATCTGCAGGAAAGTGCATAAAAGCATTCAGCGTGGTGAGACTTCGCCACCCATATCAGGAAATAGAGCAGTATTGGCACATGCAGAAACCATGCCTGCGTCCCTCTTGGTCACCGGGCCCCCTTCTTTCCATAGGGTAGCAAGCACCATCCCAGCTCCTGTCCCCTAGGTTAGTCTTTTGCTATTTTTGAACATGATATATATGAATCATACGTTAGGTATTTATTTGGGGTCTGGCTCCTTTCACTCACCATATAAGAGTCACCCATGGTGTGCGTGGAGCAGTAATGTGGTCATCTTTATTGTTTTATGGTCATCTATCACAATTTTTCATTCTACAGTTGTAGACATTTAGGTTGTTTCTGGTTTGGGGCTGGTAGTGTGCTGAATGACGCCCCCAACACACAAATATATGCACATCCTAATCCCCGGAACCTGTGAATACTACTTGTTTAGAAATCGAGTTTTTGCAGGGGCACCTGGGTGGCTCAGTCAAGGGTCTGACTCTTGGTTTCGGCTCAGGTCATGATCTCATGGGTCATGACATCGAATTCCACCCTGGGCCCCATGGTCCGTAGCGAGTCTGCTTGAAGATTCTCTCCCTCTGCCCCTCCCTCCAGTCTCTCACTTTCTCAAATAAGTACATCTTAAAAAAAAAAAAAAGTGAGTTCTTGCAGATCTAATCAAGAATCTTGAGATGAGGAGATCATCCTGGATTGTCCAAGCGGGCCCTAGATCCGATGACAGGCATCCTGAAAGGAATGAGTCAGAGAGGTTACGTGGAAGGGGACAAGGCCATGACAAGGAGCCAAAGGCTGGAGGAATGGATCCCCACGCCGTCAAACGCCCATAGCCACCAGAAGCTGGAAGAGACCAGGAACAGAATCTCCCCTAGAGCCTCTGGAGGGAGTGGAGCCCTGACGCTTTGATTTCAGACTTCTGACGTCCGGAACTGACAGAGAATTAATCACTGTTTTAAATCACCGAGTTTAAGTTAGTTTGTCACGGCAGCTACAGGGATCGAACACAGAGCCATTAAGAATAAATTGCTGTACATCCTCGTATGTCTTTTTGTACGTCTACACATACATAAACATACAGACACACACACACCTATGAATGGAATTACTGGATCGGGTTGGGTATGTGTTTAGCACTAAGAGGTATTGCCAAATAATTTTTCAAAGCGGTTATACCAATTTATACTCCCACCTGCGATGTTTGAGAAATCCAGTTTCTCCACAGGTTTGGCAGCCGTGGCATCGTCCGTCTTTTGTATTTGCTCTTCTGGTAGACGGCCCGCAGTTTTCATTTGCATTTCCCTGAGGACTCACAAGCTTCGACACTTCTTTACTGGCCATTTGGATGTGGCCTTTTGTGATGTGCCGTTCAGGTGTTTTGTCCATTTTTCTTTTCTGTTGTCTATGTTCTTATTGACTTGAAATATTTATATATTTGTATTATATATAATATATAATTTCTATGTTTCTATTACATATATATATATATTAAATACCTTTGTTTAAAAATGCTTTGCAAATATATTCTCCCACCCTGTGGCTTGCCTTTTCACTCTCCGTGGTGTTCCTGGGTGAAAAGCACTTAGTTTTAATGAAATTTGAGTTATTCGTCTTTTCTTTTATGCTTAGTGCTTTTGTGTCCTGTTTAAGAAAATTTTGCTGCCCCAAGGTCATGAATATAGTCTCCTTCATAATCTTCTAGAAGCTTTATTGCTTTAGCTTTCACGTTTAGGTTAGCAATCCACCTGGAATTAATTTGTATGAATTGTTAAAAGATAATTTTTTATTTTTTTAAAGATTGTGTTTATTTATTTGACAGATCACAAATAGGCAGAGTGGCAAAAAAGATAACTTTTTTAAAAGATAAAATCATGGGGGCGCCTGGGTGGCACAGCGGTTAAGCGTCTGCCTTCGGCTCAGGGCGTGATCCCAGCGTTATGGGATCGAGCCCCACATCAGGCTCCTCCGCTATGAGCCTGCTTCTTCCTCTCCCACTCCCCCTGCTTGTGTTCTCTCTCTCGCTGGCTGTCTCTATCTCTGTCAAATAAATAAATAAAATTTAAAAAATAAATAAAAGATAAAATCATGACTCTCATACAGATATAAAAATGAACACGTTAAAAATTTACTTATTAAGAAGAAAAACTGGCAAGGTGTTTCAACCTGTTCAAAAGTGAGTCCAAAGAACAGACACATTCATAGATCAGGAATATTGAAATGAATATGCAAATTGAGGCAAAATAAGTTTTTCCACGGGGGCGGGGGGATGGTGTCCCTCCACCACACAGAATTTATTTTCATGAATTTTGCTTTGCTATCAGCTATCTACAAAGATATAAAATAGTTGCCATAAAATCACAATCAGATAATCCAGACGCCATGCTACAAAAATGCAGTTTTCCATGGAAGCATAAATTTTTCCAACTGTATAGTAACAGATAGGAATCAAGATTCTTTTGGTTTTACACAAACATATCCCATAGACCCAGCACCATTTATTGAAGAACCTAGCTCCCCCCCCCCCCCCCCACCAGCTCTTCACTGTCACGGTTATGTGTGGATTTGTTTCTCACTTCTACTCTGGTCCATTGGTCTACTGGTCTGTTCTTGAACCGATGCCACACTGTCTGACTATTATAGCTTTCTAATACTTCTTGATATCTACCAATGTAAAGCCTTCAGCTTTGTCCTTCATCCGTCTAGATTTCTTGGCTGTTCTTGGCCCTTTGCGTTTTCATATTCATTTTAGAATCAACTGTTCATTTCTTTTTTTAAAAGATTTTATTTGAGAGAGAGAGAAAGTGCACAAGCAGGGGGGAGGGGCAGAGGGAGAGGGAGAAGCAGAGCTCCTGCTGAGCAGGGAGCCCAATGTGGGGCTGGATCCCAGGACCTCGGGATCATGATCTGAACTGGAGGCAGACGCTCAACGAACTGAGCCACCCAGATGCCCTCAACTTGCTCATTTCTAAAATGCAACAAGACAAAACAACAAAAACCTGCTCACATTTCGATTGGGATTGCATTGAATTTATAGGTCAGCTTGGGGGAAATTGCACATCTTTACAACATTGAATCTTTCAAACAATGAGCAAGATAGATTCTTATTAAATTTGATTTCTCTCAACATTTGTAGTTTTCCACGTAGGTCTCGTACGTCTTTTGTTAGATTTATTCCTATGCATTTGATGTTTTTGATGCCATTGTAAACAGTTATCATTTTACATTTTCATTTTTTTAAAAGATTTTATTTATCTGCCAGAGAGAGAGCACGCACAAGCAGGGGGAGCAGCAGGCAGAGGGAGAAGCAGGCTCCCTCCTGAGCAAGGATCCCGATGTGGGGCTTGATCCCAGGACCCCAGGATCATGACCTGAGCCAAAGGTGGACGCTTAACTGACTGAGCCACCCAGCATCCCTTCATTTTTGTTTTTAATAACCATTCATAATTTGTAAAACCTCTCTGATCCTGGGGCACCTTGCTGGCTCAGTTGGTAGAGCATACAACTCTTCATCTCAGGATTATAAGTTCAAGCCCCACACTGGGTGTAGAGATTACTTAAAAATAAAATCAGTGTTTGGTCCTTCTCCTTCATTTTCCCTCTCTTCTTCTCTGCCATATATACCAGCCAGTGAGATCCTTGAGGCCCACCAGGAAAAAGAGGGCTCACTTAAGAATGCAAAGGGCTGACCCTTTGAAAAAGGACTTTATTTTTGTTTTTTTTAAGATTTTATTTATTTATTTGACAGAGATAGAGACAGGCAGCGAGAGAGGGAACACAAGCAGGGGGAGTGGGAGAGGAAGAAGCAGGCACCCAGCAGAGAAGCCTGATGCGGGGCTCGATCCCAGAACGCCGGGATCACGCCCTGAGCTGAAGGCAGACGCTTAACGACTGAGCCACCCAGGTGCCCCGAAAAAGGACTTTATTAAATTCTTAACCTAAAGCCTTCATTTACCTCAATTTCTTTCTTTAATACCAAGCCTTCCTTTATTTATGTATTTATTTGAGTTTTTATTTCCATCACATAAAATTCACCACTTTAAAGTGTGCAGTGCAGTGTTTTTTAAGACCTTCACTATGTTGTGCAATCATCACCACCATTTAATTCCAGAACATGTCCATCACCCGAGAAAGAAACCCCATGCCTCTGAGCAATCAGTCCCAGTTCCTCCTCCCCAGCCCCTGGTGACCACTAATCTGCTTTCTGTCTCTATGGACTTGCCTTTTCTGGACATTTCATGTAAATGGAATCATATAATCTGTGGCCTTTTGTGTCTGGCTTCCTTCATTTAGTCTCAGGTTATCGAGGTTCATCCAAGTCTTAGCATATGTGTCAGTACTTGATTTATTTCTATGGCATTGCCTCTGTGTTCACATAGGAAGGGAGTGAGGATTGGTTCATAGGAAACCTGGAAAACAAAGACAAGTAGAAAAAGGTAAAAACAGGGGCGCCTGGGTGGCGCAGTCGTTAAGCGTCTGCCTTCGGCTCAGGGCGTGATCCTGGCGTTCCGGGATCGAGTCCCACATCAGGCTCCTCCGCTGGGAGCCTGCTTCTTCCTCTCCTACTCCCCCTGCTGTGTTCCCTCTCTCGCTGGCTGTCTCCCTGTCACATAAATAAATAAAATCTTTAAAAAAAAAGAAAGGAAAAAGGTAAAAACAAAAAAAAATCCCACTTATATTCTCCTTTGGAAAAATAACAACAGAAAACATGTGCTTTTCTTTTAAGATTTTATTTATTTGAGAGACAGAGAGAGCGTGCGTGAGATAGCGAGATAGAGCAGGAGGAGGAAGGAGGGAGAAGCAGGCTCCCCACGGAGCAGGGAGTGTGACGTAGGACTCGATCGCAGGACCCTGAGATCATGACCTGAGCTGAAGGCAGATGCCTAACCGACTGAGCCACCCTGGCGTCCCAACAACGTGTTTTCTATGCACACCTGTCTTCACATGAAGTTGAGACTATACTGCATACACACTTTGTATCGTATTTTCCCCCACGTTTTCTCATTTTATTGGAAAATCTCATATTCTTCATTTCCAACGTTTATTTAATTTCATCATGTGAATGGACACTAGTTTTTTAACGATCTCCTTATTATTAAACATAATGCTATCAATAATACCTCCATGAAAATCTTTGTGCCGAAAACACTGCTCATACCTAGATTTATTTCCTTAACACATTACCTGATGACATGTTCTGGGAAATAGGTCAAAAGCTGTGAACATTTTTGATATTTGTTATTCATAATGACAAATATCACTCCCCTCCCGAGCAATGTATTGCAAAAGCGATTTCCCCAGCCTTCTCTCCAATACTGAGTATTATACACTTTTTATTTTTGTTAATTTGATAGATTAAAACAGCGATGCTTGCATTTATGCGATTATGAATAGTGTGATTTGCATTCCTTTGATTTCCGACAAGGCTGAATATTTTTTCAGGTGTCAATTATTATATTCCACACGTGAGGTGTCGGTTCATATCCTTTGCCCGATTTCTTCCCTGGGGTCTTAGCACTGGTTTACTAATTGATAAACATCCTGATGTAATACGGATATTAACCTTTTGTATAGTTTCTGATCATCTATTTTCCCTCCATTTTGTTGTTTACCTTTTAACATCATTAATTTTTCATTTTTATGTGATCAAACAGTTTCTTTTGGGGGAGTGGGAATAATGTTTTCCATTGCCCTTAAGCTGAGAATGTCTTCCCCCCTCTGGATATGAGATAAATATTCACTTATGTTTTCATACAGCCCTTTTTGGCTTGAATTTTTACCATTTTGCATGTTAATCTTTCTGGAACTTCTATTGGCACATGACACGTGGTTTAAAAATAAATTTTACTTTTTCCCACAAACTGCTAACTAAATATTAAAAGATAATTTGTTGAATAAACTGACCCTTCCCTCATTGGATTTATAATCCTTCCTTATCATGTAATAAGTGCCTATATTTCCAGGGTCTGCTCGAAACACCTAGACTGCCTGAGTGATTCTAACCATCTTAATATATAAGATTCCATCACCTTACACGTTTCGGGGACTTTCAAGAAAAAAGAAGATATGCATTGGAGAAGATAACCTGGAAAAGCCCTTCTTTGCTTGATTTTATTGAATCCTGATATCACAGGCAAAGGCAATATCTTCCAAAGGTCCATACCCTGTCTCCAGGCTAAACTACACTTAAATCATCCCCTAAGGCATTCATGAACTAAGGAGGACCTCGCTGAGATGACAGCATCCTGGAATATTTTTTTTTAAAGATTTTATTTATGTGACAGAGAGACAGCCAGCGAGAGAGGGAACACAAGCAGGGGAGCGAGAGAGGGAACACAAGCAGGGGGAGTGGGAGAGGAAGAAGCAGGCTCCCATTGGAGGAGCCCGATGTGGGGCTCGATCCCGGAACGCCGGGATCACGCCCTGAGCCGAAGGCAGACGCTTAACGACTGCGCCACCCAGGCGCCCCGCATCCTGGACTATTTTTTATCAAACATTAGTAATCCTCTGAGGATTTATATCTAATAGGGGGGAAAAAAGAATACAGGTAAATGTATTCGATGGTACTTCCCAAAAACACATGAAGAAAGAAATGATGACTTATATGTTAATGGTCCTTGACCAGGTCCTTGACTTCATGTAGGAAGACAGACAAAAAACATTTATAAGTTGTGAAAAGTTTCGTGCAGAAAACAATTATACAAACAAATGTAAAAATTGAACCATGACAAGTGCTACAGAGCTATCTCTTTTTGGTATTTTTAAAGTTATTTTGATTATGACTTGTCTGTCAAATACATTTGACATCAGGACCTACAAGAACTAGTACTCTAAGCTCTGAGAATGACATCAGGAGGATCAGTAGAAATTAAGTGGGTGAAGAGGAGAAGAATGGTCCAAGAAGAGAAAGCAATATGTGCAAAGGCCCTGTGGCAGGACAGAGCAAGTGATCATAGGCATTGTAAAAAAGGCTACCTGGCTGGGATCTAAAGAACCAAGGTGATCATGATATGAGACGAGGCTACAAGAGTCCTAGGATACAGACCATGTACGACCTCAGAGGCCACGGCAAAAGCACTTGTCTCAGATTCAGATTTGTTTTGAAAAGATCACTGGCTACGGTGGAAGATATATAGAAATCGGGCTGAGCATGGATGAAGGGAGATTAGTCAGGAGGCCATTGCTGTAGTGCCAGTGAGAGGTTATGGCAGCCCGGACTGAACAGTAATGGTGGAGATGGAGGAAAATGAATGCAATCCACAGATTGTAATTCCATAGGACATAATCTGCACCCTCTCTGTGCCATGCACTGTTCTAGGTCGTGAAGACACCCCAGAAAACAAGACAGGCCGGGTCCTAGCTCCAGGTTTCTGGCTTGCATAACTGTGCTCACAATGATGCCATTGACTGAGATAAGGAATCCTGGAAGAAGGATCAGGGGCTCTTTCGGACATGCTGACCTTTGGGTACTTTTGAGACACCCCAAGACGATGGCAAACACACCGTTGGAAATATGAGTCTGGAGCTCAGAGGAGAGGTCTGGCCTGGAAATATAAGTGTATCTTCTTCATCAGACCTAGACCCAAACCAAGAGATAAGAGACACACCATGTACACACATCTTTGTACACATAAAGCTAAGCAGAAATTGTGTTCATCTCAACTGATGCCCTCCTTGCTTCCTGGATACTTACAATACACGGAAAATCACATGTATGTGCACGGGCAGCTACTATGTATCTGTACACATGTGTACACACACCTGTGACATACCCGCACATTGTGTGTGGGTATGTGTCTTGTATCTCAAAAGTAATTTGTTTGTACTTAGGGAGAAGTTTCCCTGTTTGTGTTACTATTTTTTTTTTCACATACAGTGATCCTAAACTCCTTACTAAATTGTGACAATAATGATCAAGGTCAGCTGTATATTAGAATTATTTAAGCCTACGTCCACCCGTCATGAACTTCTAAAGGGTAGGACCTTGACTAGATTTCATCGTTTGCCCTAGAGTTCTGCATTCAATGGATAAAATTAAAATTTTTTTCTCCCTCAGACTCATTCACTCCTTCCATTTATTAGGGTCCAGATTTGCATCTGTGCATACCTTAAGACACTCATCACCAACAGCTAAAATTGTGCACACAGCACAAATAACCATTCCTCTGTTACGTTACTTCGTAATTCTACTAACTTGCCTGTGTGTGTACACGTGTGTGTGTGTGTACACGTGTGTGTGTGTGTTTGCATCTATATAGATCTACTTCTGTAAAGAAAGCCCCAGTCACGATTATACTTCTATGTAGATATGCAAGACGCCAATCTGGGTAGAGCAGTGAGAAAAAGAGTGGCCTGGCTACCAATAGGCATAAATCTTAGTTTATGCTCTTCAGCTCTGGGACCGTCAGCAAGCCATTGAATCACTTCCAGCCTGAATACTCTGCACGAATGGCAGTAAATGGTCTCTATGGTCTCTTACATCCCCAAGATCCTTTGAAATCCAATTTGATAGTAAAAAATGGCTTTTCAACACTGAGATGTCTCCGACCACAAACCTTTGCTGAAATACCTCAGAGAAAGTGGGAAATACTTCTAAGTATTGGGTATGGCTACATTCATCTTCTAAGATGGCAGGGGGGCGGGCGGGGGATGTGTGAGTTAAACTGAAAGCCAGCGTTGGTGCTGGAGTTATGAAGCATCATCTGGTTTGCAAGTTGCTCTAGAAAGGGGTGCTAGAAGGACCACCCTCTAGGGGTGGGGAACACGGGGTCCTGCCCTTTGAGAATTGTTTAGGTTTGTAGCTAGTGTAGGAATATGACCTCCGGGGGCACCTGGGTGGCTCAGTTGGTTAAGCATCAGCCTTCTGCTCAGGTCATGATCTCAGGGTCCTGGGATCGAGCCCAGCATCAGGCTCTCTGCTCAGTGGGGAGCCTGCTTCTCCCTCTACCTCTGTGCTCTCCCTCTCTCTCTCAAATAAAATATTTTTTAAAAGGGGGGGCAAGCCTGGGTGGCTCAGTTGGTTAAGTGTCTGCCTTCGGCTCAGGTCATGATCCCGGGGTCCTGGGATGGAGCCCCAAATCGAGATCCCTGCTCAGCAGGGAGCCTGCTTCTCTCTCTCTCTCTACCCCACCCCCCTGCTCATTCTGCTCTCTCTCTCTCTCTTGCTCTCAAATAAATAAAAAAATATGACCACCAGCCTGATCAGCTTTCTTATGAATGTTGAAGTCACCACGCGGTGCGTAATGGAAAATATCAGGAACTATCGCTTAGATGACCTAGTTTCGTGTTATTTTCTGCTTACGTTTTGCTCATCTGATAGTCTTTTTAGAAGTTATTTCAAATGTTCCGGTCTTATGAGTTTAGAGCTCTGCAGGGAGCATTAGGGAAAGGTCATGAGTCCACAGCAGCAAATGGTTAAAGGGGCACAGCCTCCCCAGCCCTCACCCCATCCTAAAGCTTGGCAGTAACAGCAGCAACTCTAGGAAGATGCTGGGGCTGGGGGGGCGGGGAGGCACCAGGAATGCCAGAAACAAAACTCCAGTCTGTGGCCCTGTCACTTCTTTCCATGAGGAGACAGATCCTTTCTCTATTGTGAGTTGTGGAAGATTCTGGATGTTATGGTCACTAAGGGGTGTAGTCATTTTCTTAAGTTAGCACAAAGTTTAGCCAATATCAAAACATCTGACCTTTCCGAGTCGTGTTTTCCTTTCTATTTATTTGTACCATGCCCGATCTCAAAAAGGATTTAAGACTGTTTACAAAATCACGTAAGTGAAGTCAAAGAGCATAAATTAGAACACCCCAGAAAGGTGAGGCCGAGGAAAAACAAGGATAGGGACAGAAACGCATGTCGAGAGCGAGGCTGGCAAGTGGGGAGTTCCAAAGGCGCACTGGGCTTTGGTGTGTTGGGCTTTTTAAAAACTTGCTGAAGCTGTCGAACCAGTGTTGTGTTTGCATTCCCCAGAATCCTGTCATTGTTGGGGACAAAGCCCAACGACACAATCAAATCCAGACTCACTGGATAGAAGGAGACCTCCTCCCTAATCCAGTGCCCTAACCCAGCGCCAAGCACCGGTTCGCCAACGAGTCGCCATGGATGCTTTCTGGAACCTGAGCTCACGGGATAAAAGCCCCATATTTAAAACTACAGTTCAGGAGAGGTTTCCCAAGTGTTTGGTCTGTTTTACTGCGGAGTCCCAGGCTCCTCAGAGCAGTTTGAGCTTTCTAAGGAGAGGGGGGCACAGGGGAGTCTCAGGAGCGGGAGTTGCAGGGAAAGCCTTCGGAGCTGCCCTGAGCTGGGTCCAGGGTGAGTCAGCCTGGCTGAGGGAGGGGTGTGTAAGAATGCCTCCGAATTTCTTGACCCGTCCCAGACAGACTGCTGCTGGCCACCACCCAGGATTTCACCTGAGCTGCATTCCAGAAACATTTGGGATACCAGCACACGTGGGAACCACGAGAGAGAACAGATCCCAGCCCTCCCTGCTCCCAGGGCCAGCTGAGGAGCCCGAACGAGCTCGAAGAGGAAGATGATTCCCATCTCCCACACCCTTCTCTGCTCAGGTCCAAGGAAGGGAGAGAGTTACCAGGGTAGAGACGCCGGACTTCTCAAGTTCAAAGTTCAGGTTTTGTCTTCTCGGCTCCCAAGTTTACTCCACAGCACCACCTGCTGTCTCCGAAGTCAGGAGACTGGCCAGAGTCTCCGGTGGAGCACGTCTCCCCCTCACAGCGCCTGCAAGAAGACTCTTAGAAAAGGCAGAGGGAGGGCAGGACACCCCTGCAGGCCAGCTTTATGCTCTGTCCTGCATGGCCCCCCCGCCTCCCCCCTCCACACCGGCCCTCCCCTCTCAAAATCCACCAATTTCCCACAGCTTCCGGCTAATTCCACCACCAGCACCACCTCAACCATCCCTCTGACAACCACTTAACCATTGCTAAAGCAGGTCCTGGACCCAAATTCAGTCCCTGGCTTCTGCACTTCCTGGTAGGAAGGGGTCGTTAACTGCTGAGGGTCTGGTAGGGCGATAGACCCCTAAACGTTCTCGTGGGGGACATGCTGCCCAGTAATTTTTTTTAAATTGTGGTAAAACACACGTAACATAAAATTTACATTTTCTTTTTCTTTTTTTAAAAATTTTATTTGAGAGAGATAGCGAGAGAAAGCATGAACAGGGGGGAGAGGGAGAAGCAGGCTCCCTGTTGAGAGGGAGCCCGATGTGGGGGCTGATCCCAGGACCCTGGGATTATGACCTGAGCCGAAGGCACTTAACCCACTGAGCCACCCAGGCGCCCCTAAAACTTAAATTTTTCATGTGTATAGTTCAGTACACTCAGGGGTAATTCCCCGTGTCCAGAACTCTTGACACCTTAACCGTGGTAACATTCTCAATACCTTTCTGCCCCCACTCCCACCCCTCCTGTCCCCTCTCTTATCCCAAGGTCGTCTTCATTGGCATATATTTTTAAATAGATCTCATGAATCCTCATCCATCTCTCAATTTCCCACCAGCTGTCTTTAAACACTGGTTTGTTTCAATTTTCCTTCTGCCCTCCTTAAAGCAGTTTTAGTTCCTCGTTTTGACGGCTCCTGACAAAGAGAAGGCAGGAAAGAGAAAGGAGCTGAGGTGTGCTCACTTTTCTGCTGGTGCCGCACCGTGAGAGTCAGCCCAGGAAAGAGCTAAAGAACTAGTCTCCCGGGGCGCTGGAGAAACAGGCTTCCCTGAACATTGTATGCAAACTGCATGTGCCTCTGGGAATATACTTATATTTAGGGAGCCATTCTCTACGTTTCCTCAGATTCTCAAAGGCTTCCCTGGCCCAGAAAAAGCTAAGAGCCACGGACAGGCACCGTTGGCGATTAGCATCTGGAGCTTTCATTAATCCAGCTCCTTCCTTGAACAATCAGTGGCTGTGAACCACATGACACCCAACAGTATCCTTGCCTTGTATTGACCACAGTTGTGGACTGAGTGAGTAAGGACATCAAAGAGTGGCAAGGACATCACAGAAGGAAAATTGGAGCAAAGCGCTCAGAAGAAAGATTGAAGTGGAATCCTGAGAGGAGGGTTATAATCTGCAGACATTCCTAGGAAGCCAGAGAGATAAGGAGGCTAGTCAGAGGCCTTTCATACCCCACCATGGCCTTGGGTGGTTCCTTGAGTTCTCACCTAGTCACTTTAGTGACCATAGAAACTTCTGGAAGATTTCTCCTAATAATAACTCTTACTGAGCACTTATTATGGTCTTTACAGACATGACCTTATTCATCCTCACCACAACCCATAAAAGTGGGTATTTTAATCTTCATTTTACAGAGAGAAAACCGAGCCTTGGGGATAATAGGTAATTTTCCCAAGGTCAAAGCACAGATTGAAATCCAGGTTTGCCTCGCTTCAAAGCACATCCTCGTGCACTAGGCTATCCCTTAGTTGTTTTTTTTTTAATTGTAATAAAATGGAGAAAAGCTCAGTATGGAATACACCCTTATCTCCTCCCCCCTCCCTACAGGGAAGTCCATTTTCATTGGGGAAATACTCAATAAGCTGCTCAGGTGTGTGTAGAGGGAGATGATACCCCCAGGTACACCCCCAGGTATACCCCCCCCCCGTACTCCAGTAACCAGAGGTGCTTTCTAAACTGCCTTCTAAAGGCTGGACCCCTCTGAATGGAGAGTATAAGCTCCAGGTCTGAACTAAGCTGCTTAAGATCATTCAAAATTTGTGAGGTGTAAATAGGAAAGAGGAAGGGGAGGAAAAGGAGGCAGTCAGTAACCAGCCAGAGAATTTCAGGCAACAACAGGGAGGTCTAAAAGGGAATTTACTAAGTTTGCCACGTGGGATACCAAAACCAGATAAAGACACCACAAAAAAAGAGGCCAATATTTTTGATGAACATAGATTCAAAATCCTCAACAAAATACTAGCTAATGGAATTCAACAATACATTTTAAAAAATCATACACCATGATGAAGTGGGATTTATTCCCGGATGCAAAGGTAATTCAATAGTCACAAATCGATCAACGTGATACATCCCACCAGTAAGAGAAAGGATAAAAACCATCTGATCATTTCAATAGACACAGTAAAAGCATTTGACAAAATACAACATCCATTCATGATAAAAACCCCCAACAAGATAGGTGTAGAGAGAAAATACCTCACCATAATAAAGGCCATGTCTGAAAAACCCGCAGCGAACATCATACTCGATGGGGAAACTGGGAGCTTTCCCCCTAAGGTCAGGAACAAGAAAAGGATGTCTACTCTCACCACGTTTAGTCAGCCTAGTACTGGAGGTCCTAGCCACAGCAATCAGGCAACATAAAGACATAAAAGGCATCCGAATTGCTAAGGAAGAAGTAAAAGTCTCACTATTTGCAGAGGACATGATACTATATATAGAAAACCCTAAAGACGTCACCAGAAAACTACTAGAACTGATGAATGAATTCAGTAAAGTCGCAGGATACAATATGGATGGTTCAGAAATCTGTTGCTTTCCCGTACACCAATAATGATGCAGCGGAAAGAGAAATTAGGAAAACAATCCCATTTACAACTGCACCAAAAATAATGAGATATCTAGGAAGAAACTTAACCAAAGAGGTGAAAGACCTGTAATCTGAAATCTATAAAACACTGACAAAAGAAATTGAGGATGACACAAAGAAACGGAAAGACATTCCACGCTCATGGACTGGAAGAACAAATACTGTTAAAATGTCTATACTACCCAAAACAACCTACAGATTTAACGCAATCCCTATCAAAATACCAACAGCATTTTCACAGAACTAGAACAAAGAATCCTAAAGTTTGTATGGAACCACAAAGGACCCCAAATAGCCAAAGCAATCTTGAAAAAGAAAAACAAAACTGGAGGGGTCACAATTTCAGACTTCAAGTTCTATTACAAAGCTGTAGGCATCCAAACAGTATGGTGCTGGAACAAAAACAGACACATAGATCAATGGAACAGAAGAGAAACCCAGAAATAAACCTACAGCTATATGGCCAATTAATTTTTGACAAAGCAGGAAAGAATATCCAATGGGAAAAAGACAGTCTCTTCAACAAATGTTGTTGGGAAACCTGGACAGCCACATGCAAAAGAATAAAACAGAACCACTTTCTTACACCATACACAAAAATAAACTCAAAATGGATTAAAGACCTAAATATGAGACCTGAAACCACAGAAATCCTGGAAGAGAACACAGCCAGTAATGTCTCTGACATTAGCTTTAGCAGCATTTTTCTAGATACGTCTCTTGGGGCAAGGGAAATAAAAGCAAAGATAAATTATTGGGACTACATCAAAATAAAAAGCTTCTGCACAGCAAAGGAAACAGTCAACAAAACTAAAAGGCAACCTACTGAACGGGAGAAGATATTTGCGAATGACATATCTGATAAAGGGTTAGTATCCAAAATAAATAAAGAACCTACACGACTCAACACCCAAAACAAATAATACAATTAAAAAATGGGCAGAAGACATAAACAGACATTCTCCAAAGAAGGCATCCAGATAGCCAACAGACACATGAAAAGTTGCTCAACGTTACTCATCATCAGGGAAATGCAAATCAAAACTACTATGAGATACCGCCTCACACTTGTCAGAATGGCTAAAATAAAAAACACAAGAAATAACAGGTGTTGGCGAGGATGTGGAGAAAAAGGAACCCTCGTGCACTGTTGGTGGGAATGCAAGCTGGTGCAGCCACTGTGGAAAAGAGTATAGAGGTTCCTCAAAAATGTAAAAATAAAACCACCCTATGATCTAGTAATCACACTACTGGGTATCTACCCAAAAAATACAAACACTAATTCAAAGGGATACAGGCACCCCTATGTTTATGGCATCATTATCAACAATAGCCAAACTAAGGAAGCAGCCCAAGTGTCCGTTGATAGATGAATTGGTAAAGGAGAGGCGGTATACATAGATACACAATGGAATATTATTCAGCCGTAAAAGGAATATAATCTTGCCATTTGCAACAACATGGATGGAATTAATGAGTATAACGCTAAGTGAAATAAGTCGGAAAAAGAAAAATACCATTTGATTTCACTCATATGTCAAATTTCAGAAACAAAACAAATGAGCAAAGGGAAGAAAAAAGAGAGAGACAAACAAAGAAACAGACTCTTAACTATAGGGAACACACTGCTGGCTACCAGATGGGAGGTGGGTGGAGGAATGGATTACACAGGTGATAGAAATTAAGGGCACACTCACCATGATGAGCACTGAGTGATGTATTGAAGTGATGAATCACTATATTGTACACCTGAAACTAATACAACGCTGTGCATTAACTATATTGGATTACAATTGTAGAATTAATTTTAGATATAAAGGTTTGTAAACTTAAACTCAAAAAGACAAAAAGGATTTTAGGTAGATCAATGATGTTTTGTATTGTAAGAAAATGCTGCTCAACTATATCTTGGCCTTTCAAGGCCAAAAAAAAAAAAAAATTCCATATGGGGTAAATTCACTTCTCTGTCCCCATGACAGCTTCAGCTTTGTGGTGTAAGATCAGTTTTGAAGAAATGGGGTGATGTGCTGAATTTGCCTCAAAGGGAGAACGGTGAAAAGCCAAGGCTGGGGGGTGGGGGACGGCCCACCCAGACTCACTGTCCCCTATTTATTGAGCTGCTGAGTGCCAGACCCTGTATGAGGTCCCAGGAATACTGGTAGCTGCCTTAGGTCTCTAAAGGAGCTACAGGGAATGAAGAGGACACCTAGGCGCCAAACTTACATATGGACAGACCGGAGCTGCTGCAAAAGCCCAGGTCTCTGCAGAGCTGGGGAGGCTGCCCTGTCCCGGAGGCATTTTCCGGCTCCAATGTTCTATGGAGCCGGGAGTCAATTAATTAATAAAAGTGCGATCACAAAAATTTCAGAACCTGTCACGTGCCGGCCACAGGCTTGACAAGGCAAATATGTTCCCTTCCTTATGTTACATTAAATTGTCAAAGTCAGAGAAGAAAATAAAAGAAACACGAAGTATACACGACGAGGTATAAAGGAAACAAGAAAGAGGAAATAAATATGTTTGTGGGGAGAGGAGACCTTACTTTGTAGGTGGGTTAGATAACAGCTTTTCTGAGGGGGAGACATTTACGCCGAGATGTGAGACCCACACGATGAGAAAGAGTTGACCTTGCAAAAAGCAGAGAAAAGTGTTACTGGCATAAGAGAGAGCGTGTGCAAAGGGCCTGAGACAGGAAGACCTGTGGATGTTCCAAGAACTGAAAGAAGACCCGGTGTGGCTGCAGCGTGGTGAACAAGCGAGAGAAGGCACGTAAATCTTGTACCACAGAGTAGGGTGAAGGTCTCTATTACAGGTCCCTGGGAGAGGAGTAGGCGCGTACACAGATTTGGAGGCCCAGGAGGATCCTAGAGCCGAACAGGATGGAAACCTCAAGCAAAGGCGAAGAAGGCCTGCTGGGGGCGCTCAAGTCCCTCCTCCACCCCGACCCCTAACCCCCAGCCCTCCCGCGAGCCAGCTGTGGGGCTTCCTTCGCGGTTCGCTCTCCCATCCTTGTTCGGAGACGGGAGCCCCAGCCCTGGCTAGTCCAGGGCTCTAGGGCGAGGCCGGGGTAGAGAACCCCTTCCTCCCACCCCTGGGCTCCCACCTACGCGGCAGGCTGGTTGTCGGCCCCGGCGCCCGAGGTCGGAAGCGCGGTCAAAAGTCACGCCTTCAGTCCCCAGGGTCCGTGCGGTCCTGGGGGCCGTGCCCTTGCTCCGCCCCAGAACCCCATCCTCAGCTTTTCTCAGCTGAAGCTCGGGGTCACCCCCACCAACACAACACACACGCGCGCGCGCACACACAGGGGATTTGGGGCCCGAGCCTGGGGCCATCTCTGCCTGCAGAGAGCGGAGAACGGGGTCCCCGCGTGGAAAAAGCGCCCCAGTGCTGGGCTTTCCTCCAGCTGCCTTCGCAGCCATCTGTTGACGCGGCCCCCACCTCCTTTTCTTTTACGACGAGGTCTTGCTCGGACCCACTGCCGATGAAAAAGGGGAGAAGGCGGCCGAAGAAATGCTGGGTCAAGCTCAGCGTGCGCACCCACAAACTGCTGGGCTCAAGCGCCCGCACCCGTGAATTAACACAAGGGCGCACGTTTTGGGGATGCATGGAACCTTCTGGAATCTCCGCGTGCCCCTACGGGGAGAACTTCGCCGTTGCCAGGCCCCTTCAGAGGCGGATTCACGTAAAGATCCGGCTCCCCGACGGCAGGTCAGGGCTCATGGCAGTGCGTCGATAACTGCCCTTTGGAATGCTTCCTCCGGGGCGCGTCCTACCCAAAGCACGTACGCACCAGATGCGAGAAGAAGCCGGTCCTAGCGTAGTCCCGGCGGCCGTCAGCAATACCGGGGAGGAGCCCGACTGCCCCCAGAACGGGCGGAGCCGCAGGACCTGTGCAGACACCGCCTGGAGCCTCGGCCGCGAAACCCGGCGTCTTTGCAGCCACGCCGCCCACAGCTGCGGCCGAGCAGCTGGTGGCGCCGCGCGCACTTTCACCCGGCTTTCCCCGGCAGAAGAAAGCCTGTTGACCCTTCCTTGCCGCCTACCTGTTCCTTTATCTCTTTGTCCCTACCAGCCCTCTGAGCGCCAAGTTTTCCTTGGGCGCAGAGGACTGTATCTGCCCCGAGGGGACGCAGTTGTGCAGCCCTTCGTTCTCCAAAAGGCTCAGGGGGGTACCGTGGGCTCCCAGCGCGCAGAGCTTGGAGGCTCCTCTCGGCTGGAACAGTCTCCTTCTGGACCCTGTTCTGCGTGCTTAGTACCTCCTCAGAGTTAGATGCAGCAGCCCTTGGGGGGCAGGAGTGAAGGAGTGATAGGAGCAGCCTGGATGCCTAGCAGGGGTCAAGGCACTATGCTCCTGGACCCCTCACCCCTGACTAGCTGTGTGACCTGGGCTGGGCACGTTATGATGCCCAGCAAGACGCGAGATGTTGGACGTAAAGTGCTTAGAACTACAGCTCCAGACAAGCATTCGACGTCGGTTAGCTATGACAGTAATGGTCATTATTACAGTCTGGACTCATTGGAAGAACCAGATGCATATACGAACAATTTACTCAACCTAAGGACCCATATTTCCAGTGTCCTAGTCTGGGTTACAAAGGAAAACAGGCTCCTAAGAACAAAAAGTGCAAATGCATTCCTTTCCATGTTAACTCCACCAGAAAATGCACCATTACTGAAATCCTGTCTAACTTCCCACCTGCAGACTGTCACCTTCTACATTTCTCTGATTCCGAGACTTCTGATTCACTGGCTCCCATGACTTTTTCACTTTTTATCACTCCTCCCATATATTTTCTTTTAAGTGGACTATAATCGACATAATAATCTGCACATATTTAAAGTATACAATTTGATAGGCTTTGACATACGTACACACCTGTGAAATCATTACTATGGTCAAGATACCTCCAAAAGCTTTCTTGTGTCCAATGGTAATCCCTCCCTCTCAGGCAACCACTGATCTTTTTGTTGCTATAGCTTAGTTTGCATTTCTAGAATGTTATACAAATGGAATCATACAGTATGCACTTTCTTGTGTAGCTTCCTTTACTCAGCATAACTGTTTTGTGACTCATCCATGTTCATGTATCTCGATACGGACATTCAGTTTGCATCTCCAGGTCGTGTTCCATCGCATAGCTGTACCACAATTTGTTAATCTGTTCGAATCCATTCACCTGTTCGCGGGCATTTCAGTTGTTTCTAGTTATTGGCTATTACAAATAAAACTGCCATGAACATTCATGCACAAGATTCTATATGGATGTCTATTTCTTTTTCCCTTGGGTAAATACCTAATAATGGAATAACTGGATCATATGATAAGTGGTGTTTAACTCTAAACCACTGCCAAAATGTTTTCCAAAGTCGATGTGTCATTTCACATCCCCCGCAGCACTGTAGGAGAGTTTCCGTTTCTCCACATCCTCACCAACACTTAGTGTGGTCAGTCTTTTAATATGTATTTCCTTATTGGCTCTCCTTATTGACTCCTTATCAACTACTGATATTGAGCACATCTTTTCGTATGCTTTATTTTGCCATTTGTATACCTTGTTTTTTTCTTGGTGAAGTATCTGTTCAAATCTTCCCCATTTAAAAAATTGTGTTGCTTTCTTATTACTAAATTTATAGTTATTTAATATTCTAGACACAAGTCCTTTATCGGATATATGGTTTGCAGATTTTTTTCATTCTCTTAACAATGACTTCAAATAGCAGAAATGTTTAATTTAAAAAAAATGTTTAACTTCGATAAATCCGAATTTGTTCTTTCTCTTATGGATCATACCTTGATGTCATATCTAAGAAATCGTTGCCTAACCCAAGGTCACAAAGATTTTCTCCAGTGTTTTCTTCTACAAGTTTTATATTTTTAAGCTTTACATTTTACATTTAGACCTATGATCCTATTAGTTAAATTTAATATATGTTGCAGGGTATGGATTGAAGTTCTTTTCTTTGTTCTATTTATTTATTCATTTATATATTGCAGATGGATATCCAACATTTACAGCCCTTCTGTCGCACTGCCTTTGCATCTCATCAAAAATCAGTTGTCTAGGGGTCCCTGGGTGGTTCAGTCGGTTAAGCGTCTGACTCTTGATTTTGGCTCAGGTCATGATCTCCAGATCATGGGATCCAGCCCTGCACTGGGCTCAGCGCTCGGCATGGGGTCTGCTTGGGATTCTCTCTCTCCGTCTCTCTCTGTGCCCTCCCCCCTCCCTGCTTGTGCTTTCTAAATACATAAATAAAATCTTTAAAGAAAAAAATTAGTTGTCCATATATATGTCTGTGTTTATTTCTGAAACTCTGTTCTGGTCTAACTTTACACCGATACCACACCATCTCTATTATTATAGCTTTATAAGACTTGAAATCAAGTAGCGTTAGTTCTCCAACTTTGTTGTTCTCAAAGTTTTTTGGCTATTCTACGTCCTTTGCATTTCCACATGAATTTTATTTATTTATTTGTTTGCTTGTTTATTGGTTTTATTTTACGTGTTCCCCGACACACCTCCCCTCTGGCAACCATCAGTGTGTTCTCCATATTTAAGAGTCTGTTTATTTTGCTTGTTTGTTCATTCGCATTGGGTTTTTTTTTTTTTTAGATTCCACATATAAGTGAAATCAGATGGTATTTGTTTTTCTCTATCTTATTTCACTTAGCATAATACTCTCCAGTTCCATTCCTGTTGTAGCAAATGGCAAGATCTCATTCTTTTTTGTGATCGAGTAAACTCCATTGTATATATGTATGTTATTTCTTCTCTTTTTGACTCTAGCCATTCTGACTGGTGCGAAGTGATATTTCATTGTGGTTTGGATTCCACGTGAGTTTTAGAATCGAGTCTCAATGTCTATTTTTTTAAAAAGCCTGGTGGATCAGCAGTTCTGCTATAATTCTTGTTTTGAAAACTTAAATGTATTCCAACACAACTGATGTATCAGGGAATAATTTGAACATAACTTAGGTGCAATTTCTACCGCGAGAAGCACTAACGGAATGCCAAGAGAGGCACACCAGCTGGGAATAAGGCTTTGAAGGAGCTGCCAGGAGGCTGACGTTCACCACGTTTTTCACTGTTTTTTTTTTTTAAGATTTTATTTATTTATTCGACAGAGGCAGAGACAGCCAGCGAGAGAGGGAACACAAGCAGGAGGAGTGGGAGAGGAAGAAGCAGGCTCATAGCAAAGGAGCCTGATGTGGGGCTCGATCCCATAACGCTGGGATCACGCCCTGAGCCAAAGGCAGACGCCTAACCGCTGTGCCACCCAGGCGCCCCTCACTGTTGGTTTTTAAGACTATGCAGAGCTAGAGAGAGGGGATGGGAACATGGCAAGTTAAAATCCCACAAAGCTCACTGCTCTTATCAAGAGTCAGCTGTTTTTTCTTGAATAAACACTCCCTGGGTTGCTGCAAACCTTTGATTAATTTCCAGAGTTATGAAAAAGTTGCTTCTGATAATTCTTGCCAGTTTCTCATTGCTTGTATGGAGGAGAGAATTTTCAGAGGTCCTGACAGCACCATTTTCATTGACGTCACTTCCTCCCCTCATGTCAACTTTCCTTCACAGCCAGTCCTGGTGCCATGGTCCAGACACCAGCGGCTGCCTACATGTTCTCATGTCCCTCTTGCCTTTTTCTCCTCTGTCACACTTTTTACTGCAAGATCCCTGTCCTGATCACACCCAGTTACCCTCTTACTCCAAGCCTGCATGTAAGTAACTGAATTTTGCTGGAGAAAACCATATAACCTTACGCAAGTAGGCATTCCACAAAAGCAGACAGTCTTACTATAATTAATTAATACTTTCTCACTCTTAAAGAGAAGTGGAGAAATGGGTATTGATTCCTGATTTTTCAGTTCCCATGCAGTATCACAGACAATATATATCTCATTTCTGGCCCTCAGATGCTGATGAGATTAACTGTTTCACTCTCATAATCTGTTGAATCTTTCTCCACACTTTTGCCGATTATTTTAGTTTGCATTATTTAATTGATGATGAATAATAATTTTTTCAGGTTGAAATTTCCTTTTTAGGAAATTACTTGCTAATGTACTAAATCCTTTCATAAATTGCTTGTGTATGTCCATTTTCCATCAAGGTCTTTTTTTTTTTACAAGATTTTATTTTTAAGTGGGGTGCCTGGGTGACTCAGTCAGCTAAGCGTTTGACTCTTGATTTTGTTCGGCTCAGGTCATGATCTCATGGGTCATGGGATCGAGCCACACAATGGGCTCCACACTCAGCAGAAAGTCTCCTTGAAGATTCCCTCTGCCTCTCCCCCCACTTGCTCTCTCTGTCTCTCTAAAATAAATAAATAAATCTTTTTAAAAAAACATTTTATTTTTAAGTAATCTCTACACCCAACATGGGGCCTGAACTCACGACCCTGAGATGAAGAGTCACATGATCTACTGACTGAACTAGCCAGGCACCCCAAGGTATGTATTCTTTTTCTTGATGTCATATATGTTGCAAATCAACACGTGTGTGTGTGTGTGTGTGTGTGTGTGTGTGTGTGTTTTTTTTTGGAACCAAAAGCAAATACTATTGGCCAGAATTGGTGTTTCTTCATGATATTTAAACGACTCAATGTCCTATACCTCTTTGTGTCCCAATGAGCTACAAACATTCCTCATACAAAACATAAAGGAGGCTCAAAATTTATTGTGGATGATGACTGAAATGATACAGGAGTTTCTTGGAGCAAAAGTTTCCTAATTCCCGAAGGCTGCTTTCTAGAGAAGCCAGCCTGGCAAATTCTTGATATAATCTTGTAGAATTTAAGTACCAGAAGAAAGTTTAGATGATGATATATTTAATTCTGGACAATTTAAGAAAATTTAAGGGGGGCCTGGGTGGGTTAGTCAGTGAAGCAATCAACTCTTGATTTCGGCTCAAATCGTGATCTCGGGTCATGAGGTTGAGCCCCATGTTGGGCTCTACCCTGAGCATGGAGCCTGCTTAAGATTTTTTCTCTCCCTCTCTCTCCACGCCTCCCCCTACCACTCTCACATGCTCTGTCTCTCTCTCTAAAAATGAAAAAGAGAGAGAGAGAGAGAGAGAAGAAAAAATTTAAGATAATTTTTAAAAATTACATTAAGAAATTTAAGAAAAACATGACCAGCTAAAGAAAGTCTAGGGAATAGTAAAGTTTCCAGGTAAAAAAAGATCTTGAGAAAATTTTATTCCAACCTATCATTTATTAAATGAGCCCCCGAAAAAGGAAATGACTAGTCAAAGATACACATCTAGTTAGAATCTCACTGGTTACTCATGACATGAATGGACTTAAACTACAAAGTTAGACTCCAGTCTGGAAAGATGAAAGCCAATGAACACAGGATCTGGATAGGGTACATGTAGATATTCTTGAGGCTGAAGCATTTAAATTTGAGATCAACCAATGAAATACTACTTATATGCTTAATAGGCTCCTGCCTAAGAAAAGTTAGGAACACTTACATAGATGCACATAGATATTTGATTACCATTTTAAACAAAATGAGAGAACCAACCAAAAACTTTTACAAAAGTTATCTACAAGGGAGAAGAGGGTAGCATGGAGGGTACAGTAAAAAACAAACAAACAAACGTCTTTGAATACGCCTCGTTGTGTAGATCTGACTTTGGAACCATGTAAGTGTTTTACATAATCATAAAAGAAGAGTAAAGTAAAAAGTATTCTCTAAAAGCAACAGTGAAATAAAACAAATGAATTCAATTGTAGATTGAATTGATGGCATAACCACACAGAGGAACTATTCTAAGTGTCTTTAAAACAAGTAATTCAGGTATATATCCCCAGCAGGATATAGCCTAAGGACAAAAACTGTGCAAAAAAAATATTTTTAACTGTTTTTAGTAATCAGATCAGTACTGGTATTGGTATTATTGTTCAGAAGCTACTGTGTGGGTAGTGTCAGTTAAAGCAAGTAATTATATTGATGTTGTCAAAAACTGGGATTTGGGGCATGAGAGCAAGGAGATCGTAAGGAGACATAAAATTAATGGGGTCGGTAAAAACAATGAAGTTCTGAATTGTGCTTGGAATACCAGTATGCACTTAATGTATTTCATGTTACTGAAAAAGCTTGGAAATGATGACCAATCCAGCAGCAATGAACACTTTAAGAGCCCAGATTATGGTGTTATAAATATTTTTATCTGCTAAAAGTGATTACAGCTCCTTTGAGAAATGACTGATTGCAGGTCTGGGACAGAAGATGTTCAAAATTTTCCTGGAACATCTTGTCATGCCAGAAAGCAGAGAAGCTACAGAGTACAAGGGATATATCAAAAGATCTCAGAAACTAACTTGAATTGGCTCCTACAGGTAAAAGAAGGGACATTTCTAATATCAATAAGGGTCATGTTTGCAGTGGAATTAAACATGTAAAATAGGCTTAAACCCATAAATTCATAACAGTTTTTTAAATACCTCATCAATCACCTTTAGAGAATGCTAGTATAATAACTCATTGATCTAAAAACTGGTAAATGGTGAGACAGAATCAAGCATTAATTCTGCCTTTCCTATATAAAATGCAGCTCACATTCATCAAATCACGGTGAGAGAAAATTCCTATTTGTAAAAGTATTTTAGCTAAAAAATGAATGAATAACATTAGACTTAGAATATCACCATTCTGCAATACTAATGAATTAATGGGACTAGGCAATGATGGTCAATAAGTACTAACATCACAGAAAAGCAACTAGGATCATGTGCTTCCTGATAAAACACACCACCACCACCTATAAAGTGACCTTACTAAGACAAAGAATAATAACCATAAACCTGAATCTGCTCAAGCCTCTAATCTTAAATTCTGTTTTTCAAGAAATACAGGGTGACAGAGAAACAGTTACATGATAGTACAGGAATGGAATCAGGAAAATTCAGTCCGTGGGAAACCCTACAGGACAAAAGACCCAGTTCTTCGATTTTAAAAAATCACAAGATTAGAAAAAAACAAAACAACAACAAAACAAACATGGAAGAAGAAACTATAAAGACTTAAAAGACAAAATAACTGTTCCACGTATCTATGCTTGTGTAATAAATCACTCCATAACAGCATTTCATTTGCTCATAAATTGGTAATAAGGGAGGGGCTTAGCAGGACAGTTTATCACTGCTTCATTCAATCAGCTGGGATGGCTTGAAGGTTGGAGGCTGGAATCATCACATGTCCAGCGGTTGATACTGGCTGTCAGTGGGATGTCCAATAGGGCCGGGGTCAAAAGACCCCCACATGACCCTCAGTGAGCCTGCTTGGATTGTCCGCAGACCGATGGCTTGGGTTCCAAAAGCAAGAGTCCTAGAGATTGAGAAAACCTGGTTGAATAAATTCTATTTTCATGCTAACGCACCATTGGGAATGGTTAGGATGCGCCACCCACATGCACTGAGGGTTCTTCTAGAGTTCTTCTTACACTGAGGCTAGAAGCCCTTTAAAAACTAAGGACAAAAAGAGGGGTCCTAAGACCTAAGAGAAGAACCTGCATCTGTGGGGAAGCACAGGGACTCAAGATAAATCCATCTGTAAGCAACAGGAGCTAGCTCCACTTGCTCCTTGAACTTGCTTGCAATCCTCCTCACTTATGAGGAGACAGAGGCTCTGCCTCCTAGCCTAAGAATCACAATCTACGGGAAAGGTACTATTTATTTTCCAGGCAGGAACCCACTAGTCTTGGCAGACAGGCTTTGGGATCTGAAGCCCAACCCCATGAGGCTGATCATTTGTCTGCTTGCCCTGTAAGAACCGTCTTCACGGAATGAAAGGAAGCTTGCTTGCACTGTATTTGCCCAAATCCTTGCACTAAATCCTGCACAAACAGAGCTCAATTCAGCACCAATGTGTGATAATGTGTATAAAGTGTTGCCAATCAGGGGTACCAAAACTCTGGGATCCAAAGTTTTATTGGGGGTCAATCACCTAGGCATGCAGTGCCCGTGTAACTGACCTTAACCACTCAATCTCCGGCCCCCAGAGGTCAAGCATGTCTCAAGATCTTGGGCATACAAAGCCACTTTTATCAAGCAGGATACTCCAAGGGCTCAGAGTTCATTTCCCAGGAACCAGTCAAGGGCCAGTCCCAAAGACCTTTGAGATGTACACAGTTTGAGCAAGCGAGTCCTCCTGAGTTAACCATTTACTGACACTCATCTAACACATATTACATGTCACCTTTTTTTTTTTTTAAGATTTTATTTATTTGACAGAGAGAGAGAGAGAGCACAGGAGTTGAGGGGTGAGAGGGAGAAGCAGACTCCCCACGGAGCAGAGAGACCAACGCGGGGCTCCATCCCAGGACCCTGGGATCATGACCTGAGCCGAAGGCAGATGCTTAAACCACTGAGCCACCCAGGTGTCCCATGTTACCTTTTATTCTTAACTACATTTTTACCATGTAAGTTGTGTCTCCCCAGCTATGGTGGAGGCCACCAAAAGAGGAGCAACTGTCTTAACTTTTAGTATCTTGGGGGCTCTCAGAGTTCCATATATTAGCAGATGCCCAATAAAAAATCATATCTTATGATCCTGCCAGTAACCCTTGCTCAGGTTGCTCTCTGCCTGGGATACCCTTCTAGATCCCTTCTACCTATTATCACTATTATCACTACTCCTAGCCATCCATCAATACCCAAACCAATTTGTAGTTCCTTGTGAGATCTTCCCCAACCGTTCTGGCCCATGTTAAGGTTTTTCTTCTCTAAATTCTTGACATATTTACTGTCCATATAATCTATGTGACTTTTCATTATATTCAACCTTGAAATATTACTTAACTTTTCTTTGGACGAAGTCTCATCTCCCAACTAGACTGTAAGCTTCTGGAGAAAAAGGACTGGATCGTACCTGGTTTTTTGCCTTCCCTTTGATGCCCAGATGCTATGATCTGAATGTTTGTGTCCCCTCAAAAGTCGTATGTTGAAACCTAATTGCCAATGTGATGGTGTTTGGATGCGGTTAGATCATGGAGGCAGAGCCCTCATGATTCGATTAGTGCCCTTATAAAAGAAGCCCTAGGGAGATCCCCTGCTTCTTCCACAGTGTTATGTTACAGTTACAAGGCGCTGTTTATGAACCAGAAGGAGGGCCGTCACCAGACCCTGAATTTGTTGGTATTTTGGCATAGCAGCCCCAACAAACTGAGGCACCAGATCAGGGCCTTAATATAGTAGGTGTTCAATAAATATGAGGTGGTCATTGAAGATAGACATTCACTTCTACTCTGGGCCTTTTTCACCTCTCTTTGCTGAGGCCAGACCAATGCTTCATAAACAGGTGGAAAGAGAGAGTGCTTTGCAGAGAAATGAATTGCAGCAATGAAAACTCAGCACGGAATTTTTGCAAAGATTAAAGCTTTTTATTCCGACCAGGAGTCATCGATTTTTTGAAGATGTTACTCCGAGCCCTTGGTGGAGAGGACAGCCTCATGGATGCTTTGAGTGATATAATCTATGTTGTAGGCATTGATACAGGTGAAGTTGATGCGACCATTCTTGGGGAGGTAGATATGCTTTTTCTTGACCAGGTATTCCACCTGTTGGGCTGGTGATAATCCCAGGGTCTGAGTTAGTAAACTCCCCTCTAGCCCAGGGTGGGTTACAGGGGATAGGAAGTGTCAGCATTTCTGGGGATCCAGAAGGGTCTTTAAAGCAACTCTACTCCTCTTGAATCCAACTCTGAGGTGAAGCTAGGTACTGGTCACCCGGTCAAAGAAAGTTCAATGTTTAAATATAACCCCAAGGTCAGAAAAGGGGGAGCTACCCCCTCCTAGACACTTACAGTTGAGTCCCAGATAGCTATGGGGCCCATTCTGGTCTGTGATGTGATCCCAGGAGCCAGGGGTTCCCAGGAGCCGGAGCTTCTCCTTCACCTTTTCCTTAATCAGCATGATGTTCTCTACAAGCCCTTTCAGACTCTGCTTCCTGCCAAAGAAAAAACAGCAAGAAATTAAAGCATGTGGTTTCCCTGCTGTCAACCTCCTTATTGCCATTGCACTCTTCTTGCCTTCAAAAGCCCAACCACAGTGACTGAGGGCACACCAGTGGAGCCCAGGATGGGAGAGGAGGTTCAGCCCATTTTAATTTAAGCAAGCCAAGTAGGCTTGCAGGCCAATTTTGCCCGAGTAGCAAGTCCTTGATGCTGCCTAGTCTTCTGCAATCTGGAAGAGTTCAAATAATTCATTAGACTGTGTCCAAAAAGAATGTCCTATTGCCCACTCCCGCAAGGCAAGGCAAGGCAAGGCAAGGCAACCTCTGGCACAGCCCCTGCTGTTGGTACACAATGAGTCCTCAGCGAATGTTGATGAATGAGTGGAGTCAAGGAGGCAATGGGGCAGGAAGAATCCTGTGAATGGGAAGTCTATACGTATGTCTAGATTCTCTGCCATCCCTTCCTGCCCCCACCCTTTGCCCTTACCATTCTTCCTGAAGAGCAGGGTTACAGAGGATGGAGGTGATAATGCGAGCACCCGTAGTAGGAGGGTTTAGCCACAGGGCCTGGGTGAGTTTCATCAGTTGGGAGAGGACGCATAGCAGGAGCTGGTTGTTGAGTGCCACCACGACCAGGATCCCTACTCCTTCATCTGCGGCATTGGGACAGACAGCCCCTCAGTCTCCGTCTCTATTACCAGGGCCTTCCCTTATGACTTTACCTCCAACCTTGCAGAAGAGAGGGTTGGACTACCAGGTCCTCCTCCCAGCCTAGCCAAGAAGGTATCCAGGCCCCAGGAAGTTGCCAGAAGCTCTTCTTCCAGAAAAAGTAGCTAGAAGTAAGACTCTCAAAGATGGAAAGCACTTGAAAGATCACTAAGCCCTCCCCGTCATCTTACAGCTGAGGAAACAGAGGCCCAAAGGGGCAAAATGATTTGACTGGAGTCAGTCTTGGGGCGCCTGTGTGACTCAATCAGTTAAGTGTCTGACTCTTGATTTTGGCTCAGGTCTTGATCTCATGAGATCAAGCCTCTTGAGCTTCTCTGTCTCCTTCTTCCTCTCCTCCCTCTTGCCTTCTCTAAAAAATAAACAAACAAATAAACAAATAAATAAATAAATACATTTTTTAAAAAGAACTGGAGTCAGTTTTAGTAGCTAGTTTTAGGAACTGAGCTGAGACAATACCACAGAACCTGACTCGTAGCTCAGAGCTCTTCTCTTCTGCCTCCATGGTGCTCTCTCTGGAGGCCTTCGCTCTGTCCAGAGAGTAGGAGATAACAAGCACATCGTTTGTGCCGTGGCTATGGCACCACTTCAGCACGAGGCCTTCCCTTCCCCTTCTGCCCATATCATACCATAGATGCCAAAAGTCTTGGACAGAGACTGGCTGCAGAAGAACTCAAAGTCTTGAGACACAAAGTACTGTAAGAATCCAGTATCTTCTTCCAAGTCCCCGGTGGACAGACCTTGATTGGGAATGTCAAAAAATGGGAATATCTGCTTGCTCTGTAGGAGAAAGGAGGATGGGAAAAGGATGAAGTTGGTGGAGGAGATGGTAGATGGCGAGAGGGAGGAAAGTCGGGCGGATGTTGGGCTCACCTTCATCCTGGCCATCAGTCTTGCCCACTGACTTTGTGTCAAGTTGCAGTCACCAATGTTCCCAATCACAAAGATACAGCCATGCGGGGCCTGCTGCAGGTAGACACTGTCTCATCAGGCACTTCCCCTACCAAGTGGGAGGGGCACCAGGGCATATGGAGGAGAAGTCATCCTCCATGTTGATTCCTACACTAAAGGACCAGGCAAATCCAAGCCTGGGAAAGGCCTTTCATGACAACGGGGGTGGAGGGGACAAAAGGAAAATGAAACTGCAATCAGGTCTGGGGAGAAGTTTCTGAGTGGGGCCCCTCTACCTCCACCACATCGAGGAGCACGTTGGGGTCCATGCACAGCTGCTTGGAGTCCCAGAAGGAGTATTCACAAACTGTAAAGCCCATGTCCTGGAAGACGAGTCCGTAGGGTTCTGTGGGAACACAGCCCCCTCCAGCTGGTACAGAGGAAATGGAGGCAGCCGTGCCAGAGCATGGGTCTGAGGGTCACTGACGGAAGGTGGGACGAAAACAGGAAAAGGACAAGCATACTTGGCTTGTCCACCATCTTGCTCATGACAGAGAGCGAGAAGGGCAACACTCAAGATTACAAATGGGGTGGGACCCAGGAACAGGAGAGGGACCTTCTGTCACCCCCATTTTGCCTAATACTCACCTTTTTTAGAAGAAATAATGTAAACTATTTGAGAATCTTTACGCCAGATTTTGAGGAACTGGGCCCCAAGTTGGAAGGCACCGTTGTCACCAACCGTGTGCACACCCCCTACCTGCCAGCAGAAAATAAACAGAAGGCACTCTTTAAAAGAGTAATTGTGATGCTGGTATGCCTCAGATTCAGATGAATTCTTTCTGGAAAGAGCTTGTACATCAGCAGGGTGGGCCGATGCAAACCACAGGGGCTTCAGGCTCTGATCCTGCCTCTGCCCTCCACTGACTAAGTCTCTGGACTCTGAGTTTCAGGGTCCCCTCTGTCAAGGCCAGGAACCCTCCAAGGCCCCTCTCTGGTGAAGGACTGTGCAGCCCCAGAGCTCCACTCCCTGTGTCTGGGTGAGTAAGCAAACGGCCCTTCCTCTCACCCTGTTCTCCACAATGACTTGGTTGTGCTTTCCGAAGAGGAGTTGCAGGGAGGCCTCAGTGAACGATTTCATGCCCTTCACTGGCATGTACTCGTAGTTCAGAGAGGGGTCCTGTGCGATCTGCAGTCGGATCTTGGGCACCACGGAAGACACCCAGGGATGGCCTTCTCTGGTCATGCAGACTGGGAGGGAAGCCACAGAGCGAGCTCTGGATGGCCGGCCTCGGGGCCTCCGAGTCAGGGCTCTGGCTCTCTTGGGGCTTTGGTAAGTTGCCTAGGAAAAGATAACTTCTCTCTTTTTTCCCTTCCCTTTTATAAAAACAATGTGCTGTGAGTGAATGTGTATAATTTTTTCTTTTTAAAGGAGACAGCTGAAGCTTATGCCATTGTTTTTTAAACCTGTGCCATTTTAAAGGGCAAACATGACATACCACGTGGGAGCTCTAGACCCGTGAGGCTAAACAAGGCAACCCCGAATGTCACAGTGGCAAGGGCTGGCTGCATTTCCGAAGGGTCGATTTGGGGAACCATTCTTAGTTCAAGAACAGAAAAGGAAGGGGAGGGGAGAAGGAAGAGGCTGAATGCCCATGCAGACCCCAAAGCATTGAGCTGGAGGGGAAGGTACATAGCTCTTACCAAATCCCTGGAAGCCCCCAGCTAAGGGCAAAGGGCTCAGAATGACCGACCCAGGACACTTTTTGCACTTTTCCCCACTGGGCAATTCTGTTAACAAGAACAGAGCCCTCCACTTGCAGAGGCTTGGCTATCTCCCGATTCCTCTGTGGCGGTGGCCCACTGTCCTCCTAGAGGCAATCAGGATATGAGTACTGTCTTGTAAGACTCCCCAACCACAAAGCATCTACCTCTAAAAGCCAGGAAAATCTTGTTAGGACAATCATCTTGCTTGTAGGTCTTTAACAAGCTGCCTTCTAGCTTCTGGGCTAGGGGCACATCCATGAACACCGAAAGGGTAGGCATCACTGAAATACAGTACAGCCAAGCCTCCGCTGTTCCCCACTCCTGCTCCGAAGCCTTCCTCCAAGCCTGGCCCAGCCAGGCCTGCCTCTTCCCGGAACCCTGGCAGATCCAATGCAGAGACACCAGACAACTGGTTACCGGAGCAACAGAACCCCACAATTCCCAGTCTCTGTGGTGGCGATCCCCAAAGGCTATGGGAATAATCCACGGCAGTTGAGGAGGGTCCCCTGAGCGGGCAGAGATGGGGAAGGAGGGAGAGAGGACCTGGAATTCCCAGGCACCTCTCTCTAATTCACTGCCTTCTCGGGGCCCCAGTTGCCCAATCCAAAGTAGCAAGCCAGTCCTTGCAAGATAGGGCAAGACAGGTGCAGGAGCCCAGGAGCCAGGTGCAGAGGTGAAAACCTCAGACCCAGCATTTAGGCAAGTTGAGAGAGACATTAAAAAAAAAACACAAAACTTCTACTTTTGTTTTGCTAAGGGCCCCAGATTTTAAAAGGAATAGAAAGAAAGCACTGTTTCCTTCCATAGTTATTTTAAATAAAGAATCCTATGTTTAGAAACAGGATAATCTGCAACTCGGTAAGCCAATCCTATTTTCTCTCAGTTCTAGAGCCAAGACGGCTACATTTGTTAACCCTTTCAGCCGTGGCCGAGCAGCAAGTGTAGATGGTGGAAATCAAGGGCGCAAAGAGCCTGCCTCTGTAGGATCAGTCTTGCGATTTGCTTTCTCCTTTAATTTTTAAACATAACTTTGTAAGTGATTGTTGTCGACACTGCCGGCGTCTCTCGCAGATACCCTTTACCCGCCTGGCTTCCAGATCCAGCTCTCTGGAGAATAGCCCTTGGCTGACAGGGGTCAGCTCACCGGGAAACCACCTGGCAGTTTACACCCCCGCCAACAGGGGGCAGCCAATGACTCTGATCCAGGCGTACAAAAGGCCAGGCCTCCTTGTCTTGGGATATCTCTTGGCTCCACTTGCACAGCACAGCCTTCCCCCGTGCCCCCCAAATCAGGTCAAGGCTAGACTTGACCTGGGACCGCATCCTTGCCAGGCCTGTTTCCCCTTCACAGTTCTGCTTCCTTACTGGTTCCTCCTACAGCGTGCTCCCTCTGCAAATCCAGACCCCCAAATCCCTTTCTCAGGCTGTGCTTCCAGGGAACCTGCCTTGTGACAAATGATTATGAAAATCATCCCTCTTATCGTAGAACACTTTATTTTATTTTTTTTAAGATTTTATTTATTTATTTGACAGAGATAGAGACAGCCAGCGAGAGAGGGAACACAAGCAGGGGGAGTGGGAGAGGAAGAAGCAGGCTCCCAGTGGAGGAACCTGATGTGGGACTCGATCCCATAACGCCGGGATCACGCCCTGAGCCGAAGGCAGACGCTTAACCGCTGTGCCACCCAGGCACCCCCGTAGAACACTTTAAAACCTCAAGAAACTATAATGAAGAACACCGATTTGCTACGAACAATCTACAACCACACTTATCAGTTTTGGTGCACCCCCTTCCAATGTCTCTCCTATGATGTTTATATTTTAAGACAACTGATATTAAATTATGATGTAATTGTCATCATACATTTTTCACTTCACATTTCAGTTGTGAGAATTTTAACATGTGCGCCAATCAGAATTGTTTCTGTTGCAAGTAAATAAGAAATCCAACCCAAGCTAGCTTGAGCAAGAGAGATCATTTATTGGTTCTATAACTGGGCAGGCCAGGGCACATCTGACTTCGATCACAGTTCAGTCCAGAGTGTCGACGTGTCGCCCGAGCTGCAGCTTCATTCCCTGTGATTTCCTTGGCTCTGCTCTGCTGGTTGCTTCAGCTTTGTTCTCCAGCCGACTCTGGGCACAGGAGCAAAAGTGAATGTAACGAGTGCAAAATGATACGCATTTGAAAGAAATTTACATCGCAGCTCTATTTGCAAATAAACGAAATGCCAATTACTAAAGGCATGTTTGAATTAATAATGGGACAGCCATATAATGGAATTCTATGCAGCTGTTAAAGGTAGCCCTCTGTGTACAGATGTGGAAAAATCTCCAAGATACCTCCTTAAGTAAAAACCAGGGAGCTACAGAATAGAGAGCAAAGTGGAGGAACATTTGGGGGGGGTCAAGGGGGGGTGGAATAAGATACATTTGCATGTATATGCATGGAAAAATCTCTGGAAGAATATACTCCAGTAGCAGGTAACAGTGACCGCCTCTGGAAAGTAGAACTGGACGGCTGACGGACAAGGACAGGGAACAAGGCTGACTTGCTTTTCACTGTACCCCATTTTGTACTCGGGAAATGAGAAACCAAGCGCATAGATTTCCCATTCAAACACTGTGTTTATGTTTTCAAAAATGGCTGCAGCCTTTCCGGACATCACAGCCTTACAATCCAGAGGAAGGGAGAGCATCTCTTCTCTTAGGTCCCAGGAAGAACGAGGACGTTTGCTTCCCTGAAGCCCCCAGCCTCCTTTTTCCATTCTCTTGGCTGCAGTGAGTCACTGGCCCATCTCTGACCTTATCGTGGCTGAGGATGGGATACTCTAGTGAGTTTAAACCAACCACCTAGAGCTGAGGCTGGGGTGGCTCCCTCCCAGACCACACAATTCAGAAAGGACCGAAGGTTTCCCTAAAAGAGATCTCAAGTGTTCTTAAAAATGAAAATGGTGGCTGGGGGGGGGGGAGGGGTGGTGGTGCTAAAAAGGCGGTCAGCAAGCTTTCACTGCATCATCCATTCCGAAGTCTTAAAAACCATCAGTTCTAATGCCTATTTTTATGTGTGTTGACCTGGTACTTCCCAATCCGTTAAACATCCAGGGTCGCTGTTGCTGTCTCAGCAGCAGTGGGGTGCAGGGAAGGTTTTTCTCTGGACTACCCCAGCCGATGCAGTGTGACAGCAGGGGGCAGTCATCACAAGGAGTTGGCTGGCTTGTGCCAGAGGCTCTGCCTGGGAGCTGATCAGCCGAACACTGGGAGTGGAGTGTCTTTGGCCCCAGGTTCCCATCTCTCAGCAGCCCAGGTACAAACATGGTTCAATTAACCAGAATAACCTGCCTTTTCCTACACAGTATGGACCACCAGCTGATCTTAGTCTTCCCCAGCTGTTCCTGACCATTCTTAGGACGTTCTTCTGTGACTTTGGGGAAAATTCTTTCACATTCATCCAGTCCTAGCCACCTCGTCCACATCTGTTCCTTAGGATATCACCTGGGTTCAGCATTTCCCCCACTGCCGCGGGTACCCGGGACCACCCTGACAACTACAGGACATCCGCGTGGATGCCAGGGTCATTCTCCTCCAAAGCCATAAACTCTCACTTACCAGAGCAGTCAGTACAGGACTGTAACCCTGAGTCCCCTGAAAATAGTTCCTTCAGCTCTTATCTACCTCCCCTCTTGGCACAGCACTCAGAGGTAGGACCCTCCTCCTCCCCGCTGTCACCTAGAGCCTCACAGTGGAGTGGACAGAGGGGGTCTTTGGTGCTAGGCAGACCTGCCTTTCCGTCTCAGCTCTTCCCCTTACTACCTGTATACCCTTAGGTAAGTGGCTTAAAATCTCTCCACCTCAATGTATGCATTTTATTTTATTTTTTTAAGATTCATTTATTTATTTTTAGAGAGAGAGAGCGTTCATGAGCAGGAGGGGCCGAGGGAGAGGGAGAGAGAATCCTAAGCAGACTCTGCACTGAGCACAGAACCCGACATGGGGCTTGATCTCGCGACCCTGAGATCACGACCTGAGCCAAAAGCGAGTCCGATGCTTAATGGACTGTGCCACCCAGGTGCCCCTATGCATTTTTAAATGGGGATAAACCAATATTATAGAATTGTGTGGGGTTTATTATGGAAATGAGCATGTCCCTCAGGTTACCGAGAGACAGAAACTACAAAATCAATGTCCAAGGAAGTTTTGACTATAGAGTTTATAACAGAGCATTTGGGAGGTTCACACTAACATCTGAACAGACTAGGTGTTTAAAGGGCTCTCCCCTCCCAGAAAATTGCAAGCCCCAATCTTCAGGTTCTAGTAACCATGCTCACAGAAGTTGGCAGCTTAAGTGGAATTGTCTTCACCGGGCAATCTTCCCATAGCCCCCCGCAGGCTCAGCCTAGGAGGACAAAGGGTAAAGAAAAATCCTGAAGGGTTGGGAGAGAAGGGTGCCCTTATTAGCTGATCCAAAGACTTCACTCCATCGCTAGGAACGTGGATCAAAAAAACGGTTGCCCCTTGTGTCCCTGTCCACAGAAATGTGGTCTGTGCCCTGGACTAATGATCACTGTGTGTTGCTCCCCTTCCCCGCTTTTCTAGATGGCCTTTATAACCATTTCTCTCCCAGCATTGAACATTGGATGTATTCGGGAATAGTTAAATTCAGTTTTAGTCCACAAGCGGCAGTATTACGGGTATAGCCTCTTTCAGATGAAGAAAGTGCACCTCACCCAGAGATCCAAACTCTGAGCTGGATGTTGGATGTGAGTTTGGGTTGTTCCTTTTGGGGAGGAGAGAGCGAGGTTTTACTTGCATGTCACTGTATTATGTTAGTTTTGACCATTCTGAAAATTACATGTTTGGAGAAAAAAAATGGGCTGATGAGCTTCCAAAAGGAGGAAGGTGGCGATTTTTCACTGAGTCCACCCAGAAACCCTTTTCCTACTGGTCCCTGAATCCCGAGTGCCAGCGCTTGCTCGGGGAAGAGGCGTGTGGCTCAAGCCTGGGCTCTTGGAGTCTTACTGGAGCTGGCAGGGAAGAGCCGTTCATTACTCGCTAGTCATAGAGCCATAAGGACATGACCCTAAAGCTCTCAGAAGCTACTGGCCACACCATGTAGGAAACCCCCCAAATGACACCAACTGCCTGTGAAGAGAAATTGGGAAAAAAATGTTAGTTGGCTCAAGTCTCTGATTCCTGTCAGTACCCGTTTAAGCTCTTGGTTAGATTCAAGCAACAGAAATGGTCTCTAGCTGATTTACGTATAAGAGGGATTTATTGAAAAGATATAAGGTAGCTCGCATAACCGATAGAGAGGCTGGAGATTTGGCAGCAGGAAGCCCGGCCACCATCAGACCACGAAAGGAAGGGGTGGGGGTCCTACTGCTGAACATCAGATAGCACAGTGACCAGCCCCGGAAGGCCGGCTGCCACTGCAGGTCCCAGAGATGGGTCTTTGCTGCCACAACTACTGCTGTGGGTCATGACCCTCCAGGGTCCTTCCTTCCCAACTTCGGCTCTGAAGGCCCACAGACCAGGAAGTCTGTGCCCGATCGGCTGAACCCACTCACGTGACCCTCTGCCTCCCTCCCCCAAAGCTCTAGTTAAGGGGTGGGAGGAGAGAGGGTCTGGTCATTCCAGCTTCAGTTACGGCAGGTGGGCTCTGCCTTCCGACGAGTCAGAAAATGGAGAATTCTCCAAACTTTAGAAAGAGGTGCACAGATTGGGCCGCCAAAAAAGACAAATTTTCACAATTATATCACCCCTTTCCCTCTTTCCTCCAACACCCCACACTTCCTCCCAGAAGTTTCAACTACTGAGGGTACTTACTTATTTCACAGAGACGGGAAAAGCTATCGGAAGAGGGTTTCATGGGCTCCCATCACAGCTGCCCATCTACTTGCAAAGTACCCACCAAGTCTGTCTTTTCTCTTAGTACCATGCTCGAGCCCACCTCTTCTGAGCCCCATCTCAGTCCACCCTCTGCCTTTGTGCCCTGGGTCCTGGCTGCACTGTCGTGCAGTTGTCTTTTGTCATGTGGGTATTGTAGGAATTAGACCTCACACAATTGGAAGAGGACCCCAGGAAAGGAAGGTCCAGGGGAGGGAGTTGGAGATTTAAAGAAAAATCCTTAATCAGCCTTCTTGAAGCACCCCGAGGTGGACAAATCAGAGTTTACAGGGAAATCTGAGACGTGGGACACAACTAGGCGCAGAATTGGGACTCAGAAGGGCAAATGCGTGGAGAGGTCTACGGGAAGATAGGGCTTCTGTGCAGCTCCCACTTCTGCGGGTCTGCAGCCAAGTGCCCAGTGGTGTGTGATCCCGCAGTCAGCAGAGTCCACACTCGGGACGCAGAGCTGGACCTGGCACGGAGGAGAGGCTGAAGACAAGCCAGGACCCACACAGCACCTCTGCTTTCTATATCTCACCCTGAAGTCCTTCAGGTATTAAGGGGTTCCACTTCTCTTCTGGCTCTCATATCTTCGGCAAGTTTCTCCTCTTTTGGTCAACCCTAACCGGAAATCTAACAAGAATTCTGGGAAACAGGGTGCCCAGATTAACTAAGATGACAACGAGATCATCCACCCACCACATTTCTCTGATGCTCTTCAGAACAGCAGCTATGGAAAGAATGGTTCATACTTTCTATCTCCACTTCTTCACCTCCCAAGTCCTACTGAGCCCACTCCATCACCTCCACGCCAGTAAGCTGCTCTCATCAAGGTCACAAATGACAATGATGTGTTCTCGGTCCTCCTGTTATCTGGTGTGTCAGCCGCGTATGACACAACTGGCCACTTCCTCCTTAAAACACTTTCTTCCCACGGCATCCAGGATGCTACTTACTGTTGCTTCTCCTTTCACCCCACGGCTGCTGCTTCTCAGTTGCCTTTGCTGGTTTCTTCTATTTCTGACCTCTAGATGTTAGAATGCTCCAGGGCTTGGTCCTCGGAATTCCTTTTTTTTTTTTTCATGCTTGAAGTTGTTTTATCTTTTTCCAGCTTTACTGAGATCTAACTGGCCTATAACAAACATTGTGTGAGTTTAAGGTATACGACGTCTTGATTTGATACACTGAATTTTTCTCTTCTCTGTCTATGGTCATCATGCCGGTGAGCTCATCCACTTCCATGAGCTTAAATAGCCATCTGTCAGATTTATCTATCCAGTTCCAACTTCCCTCCTAACCTACAGATTTGGAAATCCAAATGCCTATTGATACTCCAACAAATAATTAATAGACTTTTCAAATTCACTGTGCCCAAAAACTAACTCATAATTTCATATCCCACTTCCCTCGCCACCCCCCTCATTTTGGTAAATCCATTCTGCCAGGTGGTCAGGCCAAAAATCTTGGTCTCATCCCTGACATCTCTCTTTTTCTCTTGTACCCTACATTCAAGTCCTTGGCAAACTGTATCAGTTTTACTGTGTAGTATATCTAGAGTCTCTTCTCACTGGTACTGCCAAGAAGGATGGACGAGTGGATGAACAGTGTACAATCCGTGTTTACATGGGTGACAGAGGGTACAGTCTGTGTGAAGATACAAAGATGAAGAAGAAAATGAGTTCTTTAGTAACTGTAAGTGTGGTTGGAGTAACAGTGTACGAGGGAAGAGAGTGGTGGGGAATCGGGTAAGGAAGGTAGGCACTGTCCATTTAATGCCACACCTCTGTGTTGAGGGGTCTGAATCTTACCCCAAATGCTTTGGAAAGCCATTGAATGATTTTAAGGAAGAGAATGACATGGTCAGATTTATATTTTAGAAGAATCTCTCTGGGGGCTTGTGGGAGATAAATTGAAGGGTACTCAGAACTCGGCAAGACAAGTGGAGTCTATTGTAGTTAATTTGGTTAAGAAGTGATGAGAGCCCGAGCAATGGCAGTGGCTCACGGGTAGACTTGACAGGTGTCCTCCCTAAAAGTACCAGGCACTAGACCAAGCATTGAGGGAGATGTTGGCAAGCAGGGACAGTCCTGAAAAATATCCCCTTAACTTAAACTATATCTTATGTGTCAATAATAATTTCCACTTATTTTTGTTCAACTTTCTATCTCCTGTTTTTTTAAAGAATTTTTTATCACAACTTGCAAAAAACGTTAAAGGACAGGATAGGCAAAGTTTATAAATAGTTTTTCATTTCATGAGGTCAGAAGTCCAATACCAGACCACCCAGGTCGATATCAGCTAGCCAGCAACCCTACCAAGGGGATGAGCATGAGTGGGTTAGGGGTAAGAACTAGTTTGTTCTTAGGACTAGTTCTTCCCGGGGCACCTGGGTGGCTCAGTCGATTAAGCGTCTGATTCTTAATCTTGACTCAGGTCATGATCTCAGGGTCCTAGGATCGAACCCTGTGTCCTGTCCGTCTGTCAGTCCATCTGTCCATCCATCGGGCTCCAGGCTCAGTGAGGATTCTGCTTGAGATTCTCTCTCTCCCTCCCCCGCTGCCCCACCCCCGCTCAAGCGCACTTTCTCGCTCACTCATGCTCTCTCTCATAAATAAATAAATAAATAAATAAATAAATCTTTAAAAAGAAAAGACTAGTTCCTCCCTTGAAAATGGGAGGAAGCCATCACTCAGCTAGGCTCTGGATCTTGAGGTTGCTGGAGCAGTAAAACTCGCCCTCAGCTCCATATGTTTCTCCTTCCCCCAAATTGGTAGGAATTTCTCCATTGGCAGCTGCCTATGCTTCTTCCCTTAGTTCCCCAGTCTCCCTCCCTGTGGTTCTAGGAGAATGTTAACATCAATTAGGTTCAGACTTGGGCCCAGGGGGAGGCCGGGGAGGAAGGGCTCACTCACATGATCCAGTGACTGGAGAGAAACCAAAGACACCGTGGGTGGCGCTGAGCTGATGCAAAGCTCTCCTGTCCCCACTTCTCTCTTCCCTGGGCGGAAGTGACCCATCTCTTCTCCCTTTTGAGAATACCAACAGCGGAAGCAACAATCCTGGGTTCTTGCTAAAGAGATTTTGGGAACTACGTTTGTTGTGTCTTTGTGGTATAAAGGATGGCTCCTCACCAGCAACTCAGAAATAAATCGCTTTTGAACCTTTAGCTCCCCATTTTCTTAAAAAGGTGTGTGGGGGCCAAGGAATCATAGAATGACTGGTCATTCCCTCAGGCCTTCATGAAAGATAAAGACTGAAAGACCCTGTTCCTCAGACACCCAAGCAAGAGTCTCCGATAGTCCTTTGGGAGAATAGTAAACTGTGGCAGGTCACATGGGATCTTCCTGAGCTTGTGGTCCCACTGGATTTTGATTTCTGATGGGAAACCTTTAAAAACACCGCCAGACGGGGGCATCCGGGGAGTGGGCAGCTCTTGATCTCAGGGTCGTGAGTTCCAGCCCCACCTTGGGTGTAGAGATTGCTTAAGTAAATAAACTTTAAAAAACAAAAGAAAACAAAACACCACCAGAGAAGGGCTGTTAGAAAGAGCAGGCTTGGGCAGGATTGTGCAGTGACTGCATTTGTTTTCTGTCGTCGTGTAACAAATTACAACAAACTTAACAGCTTAGAACAACACACATTTATTACCTCACAGTTTCCATGTCTCAAGAGTCTGTACGCAGGAGCTTGATCTTCTTTTTTTTTTTTTTTAAAGATTTTATTTATTTATTCGACAGAGATAGAGACAGCCAGCGAGAGAAGGAACACAAGCAGGGGGAGTGGGAGAGGAAGAAGCAGGCTCATAGCGGAGGAGCCTGATGTGGGGCTCGATCCCATAACGCCGGGGTCAGGCCCTGAGCCGAAGGCAGACGCTTAACCGCTGTGCCACCCAGGCGCCCCAGGAGCTTGATCTTCTGCTCAGCGTCTCACCAGGCTACAGTGAAGATGTCAGCCAGGGCCATGGTCTCATCTGACGCTCAGTGTACTCTTCCAACTCACGTGCTTGTTGGCAGGATCCACTTCCTTGCAGTTGTGGAATTCCTGGTGGCTAGCTTCCTCGAGGCCAGCAGGAGTATCTTTCTGACTTCTTCCATCTTTGACCTCTGGCCTTCTTTTAAAGGGCTTGCCTGATTAGGTCAGACCCACCCAGGATAATCTGCCTTTTAATTAACTTAAAACAATTGATTAGAGACCTTAATTACATCTCACCCTTCACCTCTGTCATGTAATATAACATAATCACAGGAGGGATACCCCATCACTTTTGCCATATTATTAGTTCTTCGAAGAAAATTATAGGTCCCACCCACATTCAAGGGGAGGGAATTATACAAGGACAGGGGTCCTTGGGAGTTCTCAGCTCTGCCTACCACAGAGTCTAAGAGCTTCTGGAGAGAAAAGCCCTTTCCTGTGGGGCAACGGGAGTGGACGATAATCTTCAAGACCAGCACTCTCAGTTAAAGGATTTGTAAGTGTCTCTCACTATAGTAGTGGGTTGAATGGTAGTCCCCAAGTATATGTCAACCTGGAATCTCATAATGTGACCTTATTTGGATTAAGGGTCTTTGCAGATATAATTAAGGTAGGGATCTTGAGATGAGATTATTCCAGATTAGGATAGGCTCCAAATCCAATGACGTGTGTCCCTATAAGAGACAGAAAAGAGACACACATGGACACCGGAAGAAAGTGAGGACAGAGGTAGAGACTGGAGTGAGATATGTCTATAAGCCAAGGATGCTAAAAATTGCCAGAGCCACCAGAAGCTATGAAAAAATCATGGGAGAGATTCCTCCTCAGAGCCTCCGGAAGAAGCCAGTTCTGTTGACACCTTGCTTTCAGACTTCCGGCCTCCAGCATTGTGACAGAATACATTTCTGTTGTTTTAAGCCACCAAGATCACGGCAACTTGTTGCGGCAGCCTTGGAAAATGAATACGCTCACTGATCATTGTCCCCATGTCAAAGAGACAGACTTGGTGGTCTCGGGTGCCGCACGAACTCTGACTCTATAGAGAAGCCAGTTCCCGGAGACCAGGGGTGCCCCGAGAGGTACAAAACAAGGCAGCTCTGTCATCCAGGCTGCATTCATCACAGAAGGTCAGCAGATGCCCATTCATTTATACCCTCTTTTGTTATCCCTTCATTGATGAATTTGTGTGATTCGGTTGCTATTTTAAAAAAAAAAGCTAAAATAACTCTGGCTTAAACAAGATAGTGTATTTTTCTTTCATGTAAGAGTCTTAAACATAAGCAATCCATGGTGGACATGGTGACTCCACACTGTTGAACACCCAGGCTCCTCCTATCTGGTTCTTCTGCCGCCTGTAACACACGGTTGCTATCTCATGACCTAAGGTGGCTGCTTCAGTTCCTACCATCACACCTGCATTCCAGCCAGTGGGAAGGGAAGACATGGATGTTGAGGATATGCCCCTTCCCTTTAATGGCAGACCTGGAAGCTGTACACCTCAATTGGCTAGAACTTAGTCACATGGTCACACCTATGTCTGCCAGGAAGCTGCAATATGTCTTTAGCAAGACCATGTGCCCAGCTGAAACTTAGGGGTTCTATCACTACAGGAAGAAGGGAAGAATGGAGAATGGAGAGCAACTTCTGTCCACAGGAGACAACAAACACAAGGTCTCACTTGCTCAGTGGCTTCTCAAATCTGGGGCCCAGGAAGAAGGGAAGAAAGGTCCAGAAATGGAAATCCAGGAATAGATAGCACCCCTACCACCCTTCTGAGTATGGAATGGAGCAGAACCTTGAAAATGTGTGTTTTTTTTTTTAAACAGCAGGAATAAGATGAACATGGAAAAGCTAGGAGGATAATATTACTCCTTCCCCATGATACCTTCTGTTGTGGGTTGAATCATGTCCCCCTTAAAGATATGCTGCAGTCCTAACCCCCAGAACCTGTGAATGTGAACTTTTTTGGAAATAGGGTCTTTGCTGATGTAATCAAGTTAAAATGAGCTCATACTGAATTGAGTCGGGCCCTAATCCAATGACTGGTGTCCTTATAAGAAGAGGGGAAATGTGGACACAGACACACAGGGGGAGATAGCCGTGTGAAGATGGAGGCAGAAGTTGTAAAGACACCACTACAAGCCAAGCAATGCCAAGGATTGCCCGCAACCGTGAGAAGCTACAAGAGCCAAACAAGGACTCCTCCCCTAGAACCTTCAGAGAGACCATGATCCTGCCAACACCTTGATTTTCTATTTCCAGCCTCTAGAACTATGAGAAAAGGAATTTGTTATGCCAGCCCTAGCAAACTAATAGACTGTCTTCTCTTTGGGTTCTTTAGGGCCCCATTCTAATGAACCTTTCCTATAATATACTATAAAGCCCTGACATCCAGAAGTGCCCTCTGTCCTAAACTTCCATCCTTAAAATTTAGCTCATCACATATGCTGTGTGAGAAGCAGAAGGGTGATCCAAAACAGGACCAAAATGTCAGGCGCAGGCAGACCAGTCTGAATGTGAAAAAAGAACCGGGAGGGGTTGGGGGGAGCTGGTGTGTGCAGTGACCTGGATATGAAACCAGGGGCAACAATCTGAGGCAGGGATGAACTTGCAGAAGAAAGACCAGGAGGGACATGCCCACCCCGGTCAAAGACAAGTCCAAGATCTAGGCTGTCCGTGGAAGCAGGACTACCCACAGATCAAAACCAGGAGGCCTGAGACGAATCCTTGCTCCCTACTCTGATGACACTGTTTACACTGAAGGAGCCCTATCGGTTTCCAAACTGTTTTATATGCGGGGTCTCATTTGGTCTTCAAAACTGGTCTGCGTGAGCTGAGTAGAACAATAATAGAAGCTCCATTTGAGTCACAGGCAAACAAAATGTCAGAGGTGCCATGTAACCTGCTCAGTGTCACCTAACTGATTATCAGGGTGTGTGGAGGAGAAGAAAATGAACTTTGGAGTCCGGTAGACTGGGTTAGAAGCTATTTGATTTCTATGAGGCTCAACTATTTGTTATTACTTCAACGTAATATTTGTAGATCACATCTTACAGTATTGGCCTGTGGACTGGTGCTCAATAAATGGCCATTTCCTTCCTTCTCCCTTCCTTGCTTCTCCAGCTCCAGATTTAGTCCTCTGATACACTACCCGTGTTGCCTTTCTCTGACTAAAGTAATCTTGGCTACTTACAGTTCACCTCTCTAGAAGTCAGTTTCTTCATCCACTTTATCAAAGGATTGGACTAAATCATTTCGACCATCTCTCCCAGCTCTGATCGTCCCTGGCCTTTGGGAAAACCGCATTCAGAGCGGCACCAAGCCCACACCTGCTGTACCCGCTATCACCATGAGGGGGCGCCCAGCACCGCTTATGCCTGCGGTGGAGCAAAGGCCGAAGCTGCGAAGCTCGCTCAGCCTCGGTCTGCACAGAACTTTAGGGGAGCCAGCCATCCCGGGGACCCTCATTCCCCCTCCGAAGGCAAGAGACGAGAGAAAGTCAACCTTTCTCCCTTTACTTTATAGATGAGGATGCTGATGAAACCGTTTTGATTTTCCTTAATCTCATAATAGTTTTTGCTCCTCCTGGAGTTTCTGCTAATTTAACTGAGTTGCATATTGTTTTAACTAATTGGCCTACAGTGGACCACATCCAGGGCCTATCGCATGGGGGTGGGGGAGAGTATCAGCTGTTCCCCCTCCCCACTGCAGGTTCCCCCTTGTCCCCTGGGGAGACATGCAAACACAGACATCTGTAGCCAGGAAGCACGAGAGGGAGCCCGGAGCCCAGATGATTGACTTTCAGGATCAAAACATAAAGGAGCAGTATTCCCGTGGCCCTCACCCGTTCCCCCAGAATGAAAGGGGGAGACGCTGTTCCTACTAAGAGCTGAGGAATGAAGCCGGTGTGGGATTATAGCCCTGTGACTACCCATGAGACCCACAGCCTGCACCTACCACCATCCCCCAGAAGAATCTACCACGGGGAGAGTCCTAGGAAAGCCTGTTCTCAACCTCCTCCTTACCCTAATTCGGCCTCCTCCTCCTTAGCGGTTCCACCTGTCGACCTGATGCGGAAGGTAAGCCACCTCTGGAACACCCTGTCACTCCTCATTCCCTCTCCACTGAGCTCAGCCCCCTTCGGCGGGTCATTTCTGCCCACGCCCAGCTCCAGCTAACAGACTCTGGCAAGGCCAGGGTTCCACGGGCTCTTTCGTCCTCACTGGTCTGTAAGCCTTCACCTCTCTGGGTTGGGAGGGTGGCTGTTTGTCTTCCACAGTTCAAGTGCTCAGGCCCCGTGCTTGCAAAAGCAGCCTGCTCAGCGTCCAAGATGTAAATCTCCCTCAGCCTGACACCTGGCCACGAGTTGAGTTGCGGGAGGGATGACCAGCATGGCGGACTCTCCGTCTGTCAGATGCACTGGTGACAATTTGCAGATGGAGTCCACAGCCCAGTGCAAGTCTAAACACTCTAACGGGGCCTGACAGCTGGTACATGGGTGGGTGTCAAGCGAGACTCACGCAGTATGAGCTCTTGGATAATGTTCAAGGACATTTCTACAAACCAGAGCCCCACTCCCCCCCAAAAATCATCCTTCTTCCTGCCTAGGACTGACTGGACAACTTTCCTCAGTGATGTTGGAAAAATATCCAGAGATGGAGAGAGGAGGCCCTCATATTTTTTCCCAGGCCAAAGCAAGACTTCCTTCTCCACTAAGCATTCAGAAGTTGAGTCCTTGCCAAGAAACCTCCCACACCTCAGACCCCAGAGATCTCACACAGCTCTGGATTGAGAAGGAGAAAGTCATGTTTGGTATGCAAACATCCTAAGAAATAAAACCTGGGCTCCTGGAGAAAAGGGAGCGACAGAGGCCAGGTCCAATTCACAGGGAACACCCATATGTGGAAATCCACTGAGCTTATCCTCAGGGCAAACTGAAGTTTTATAACTCTGGAGCCCCTGGCCCTAGCCGTGGGTTGTACTCTGCTGTCACACAGCACATTAAACATTTGGTGATTTACTAGCCGTCCTACAAATCACCCCGGACAATGGTCTCTGCTTATGGAGTTTAAATAAGAACTCACGAAATGATTCAGTGATTTCCACAGACATTTTCTTTCCATAGGAAACTGCCTGATGAGTTTCTTAAGAATAGGAATAAGGGGGTAAAATTATCAACGGACTCAAACTTGTAACTCCAGTTTTACTTCAAAAGGATAACATTGATTTCTGCAGCCCAGGAAAGGGAGAGGTTGTGGAAAGGATGGGAGACGTCAGAATATATTTATAACCAAAGACATTTGCCCAACACAAACAATGCTCTGCGCCTCCAGACACACACACACACACACATACACACACACACACACACGATGCTAGACAAAACTGGTTCCCCATGGCAATGCGGTCTTACAACTGCACCACTGGCTTATAGCATGGGAGCCGACATACACCCCATCCGCTCTGACCCTGAGCACAGCAAACTCTGTCCTCCTGTGAGCACTGCACTCAAGTCCTTGGGGCAGCTTGGCGTTGCTACCCACTTGCAACTGGATTCCATGAATTTTGGAAAGATGGGGGTGCAGGAGTGGCAAAGGTTCAAGTTCACTCCCCTTTACCCAGACTTTTCATCTTTTGTTTCGTGATGATTAGGAAGAAAGGGGCAAGGATTCGTCCTAATTTTTTACATCTGTCAAAAGCCAGCTCTAAGAAGGGAGTAAGTGGATTATAGGGGAAAGAAAGGGAGAAAAGAAGGCAGGGGATGAATTGAATTCAGTAATATTTATTAATTTGATGTTCGAAGGAAAAGAAGGGATCCGTTCTAATGGTTCACCGTCCAGCCCCCCAGAACCCTGAAGAAGTCCTCTGACACTGCTGTGAGGTAGATCGGAGCTGTCCTGTGTCCAAAGTGAGGGAGGCTGGTGCTTAGAAATCTGTAGCGATGGGCTCAGGGACAAAACCCCAAACCTGGACCTTTTCTAGCTTCCTGCTCCCAGCCTAGGCCACCGAGCCTGAAGAACACTGCGTGGCCCGTCAGGTCCAGGCAGCAGAAGGAATGGAAGGAGGAGTGCTCTCTTTGCCCTAGAAGCACAGAAGTGAGCAAGGTGATAGGCTCGCCACGAAAGCTAGTCCTGCTGCTCCAAGGGCGACTTCAGCGGCTGAGGTAGTGGTGAAGTTCAGGGGTGGGGTATACGAAACTTCTCTCAGAAAGAGAGAGACAAGAGGATGGTGAAAACCCCTCCCCATCCCAAGGCCAAGTCATCAGTTTCTGGAGGTCAGAGATTTCCAGCTGGGAAACTCCACGGGGCTCATTCTAAACAGGGGCCAGAGGCTTTCCAAAAGTTCTGGATCGACAGAGTTGGTTCTTGTCGTTCAGGACCTAAGAAATTCCCCAGGAAGCTTTGAGAAAGGGAGATAACATATCTTGGGGTGAGGGGCACCGGGTGGGAACAGGGGCACGGAGAGGAAAGGAGTAAAGGTCAGGGACCCTAGAAAGCATTTGTTTGTAATCACACAAAAGCATCCGGGCTCCACCCAGCCACAAAATACCCACCCCCAGCTCCAACCCAGCCTTGCTCCTTCCAGGGAGAACTGACACTCAGGGTTCCCCCACTCCCAGTTATCCTTCATACCCAAGTGGATTCTATCACTTCGTAGCTATCAAACCTTTCAGAGAAACCAGAGCTGAGGCCGAGAGTTTGGGAAGGCCTCCAATCTTCTCTGCAAGTCAAAGCCAGCCCGAGGGGTGGCAAGAAATCTGGGAGGCCAAAGAACTGAGCTAGAAAATCTGCAGCTGACCAGGCAGGCCCAGAATACCACCGCACTTCCTGACCCACACTGGGTGGGTCCTGGGGTGAAGAGCATTCCGCTGCCCTCCTTTGCTTCAATCCTAGGGCAGGTGGGTCGGATGCGGGAGAAGAAAGGGTCCTGGGCTCCACTTTGGTTCCCTACTCCATGTCCCCCCTTCTTTTCGCTGCAGAGACCTCTCCAACTCCACCTTATCCTTCCGAACCCCAAACTGGAAATGACCAAAAGAGACACCGAATGCTTCCTGGTCCTGAGCCGCCGGCCTCCTCGCCTCGGTTACCTACCCGTCGAGCGGTGGGCACTGCCTGGACTCCGCGGGGCTGGTCAGTGCCGCAGGGGCGCCCGAGGGGTCGCCGGGCGGGGAGGCGGCGGCGTGGTGCTCCTCCAGCCGGCAGCGGCACAGCAGGCGGCGGAAGGCGCTGCGAAAGTCGGGGCTGCGGCAGTAGATGAGCGGGTTGAAGGCGGAGTTGGCATAGCCCAGCCAGTTAAGGGCCAGGAAAGCCGGGCCGGGAACCAGAGAGGGGCCCCCGAGAGCGCGCGTCACGTTGGCCACAAAGAAGGGCAACCAGCAGAGAGTGAAGGTACCCATGATGAGACCCAAGGTGCGCAGGGCTCGGTGTTCCCGGAGAGGCAGAAGGCGCGCGGGCCGCCGACCGTAAGCGGACACCCCTGCCGGCGAGGCGCACGGCCCGGCTGGGGCGGGGGACGGAGAGCGAGACGCAGCCGGCGGAGACTCCTCCGGCGGGGACTCCTCCAGCGGGAAGCGGCCCCGCTCCCGGCGCAGCAGGCGCCGTTGGCGCGTGGCCACGAGGAAAACGCGCGCGTAGACGAAGAGCATCACGAGAAGCGGAAGGTAGAAGGAGACGGAGGAGGAGAGCAGCGCGTAGGGTATGTTGGAGGCGAAGGCGCAGCAGTGTGGATTGGAGTGGCAACGCTGGGCCTCGGCGTCGGCTCCCACGCGCCACCATTTGCTCATGATGGGCGCAAACGACACCGTGGCGGACACGACCCACACCAGTACCACTGCTGCCCGGGCGCGCCGTTTGGTGACCAGCGCGCCGTAGCGCAGCGGGCTGGTCACTGCCAGGTAGCGGTCCACGGCCAGGGCGCACAGGGTTTCGATGCTGGCCGTCACACACAGCACGTCCACTGAGGTCCACAGCTCGCAACCAGTGGCGCCCAGGGGCCAGTGGCCAGTCAGCGCCAAGGTGGCCCCCGGCGGCACTACCAGGAGTCCCACCACCAGGTCGGCTGTGGCCAGCGAAGTCACGAACACGTTGGTCATGGTCTGGAGTCTCGGCGTCCGAGCGATGGCCACGATTACCAGCAGGTTGCCTCCCACGGTGACCAGCACCTCCAGCGCCAACAGCGCCCCCGCCAAGGCCACCGCCCACGGCAGCCCTGGCAGCCCACTCGCGTTGGCAGTATTGGGCGTCGGGGTGGGAGCAGCCGGCCACGAGGCCAGAGAGCTGTTCCCGTGAGGCCACGGAGCCATTCCCGCGGCGCGCGTGGGGCGGGAGGGAAAGAGAGAGGGGGGTCTCCCTTCTAGATGGGTCCCTTCCCCCAGCTCAGGGGAGGGGACAGCGGGGCGTGGGAGCGATTTCCTCCGCCTGGGCCATCTTCCCTAGATGACCAGGCGAGACCGCTCAGCCTCCCCCCCACCCGCTTGGTGCCACCGCTTGGTGGGGGGTGGGGTGGGGTGGAGGCCCTTAAAGGGGCAGCGGCCAACAGTCTCGACGCCGGGTGTCAGGAAGGGAATTGGAGGGAGGGGAGGGAAGAGAGACGGATGCCTGAGTTTTCCTTGAACCATGGCTGGAGTACCGACATCCGGACTTCTCTGCCGGTTGTGCCCACTGCCTCTGTAACCACTGCGCGCACTCCGCGCCGCACTCCGTCGGCACTGATTTCCTGGAACTGCACCAATTTCCCGGGAAGACCCAGCACAGCAGCAACGCTAGCGAAGGGTAGTGAAGACCCGCCCCCCCACCACCACCTTAACCTTGTTAGAGGAAAAGGTAGCCCTCCCAGGGCAAGCAAAATGATCCGCGGTAGCACGTCATCGACCTGAGTGTCCTTCTCTAAAATATTCTAGGTAGAAGAGGGCCGCCAGTGTCTTCTCTCTCCTCCCAAGACCTCATTCCGATGAGATTTGTGCCATTTCCCTTCTTCTGTTTCGTGTATCCTCCCCTGCTCCTCCAGTTCTCTGTTGTCTTTTTGTCGTTCTTGTTCATTTCAGTTACTGGAGAAATTCGACATTTTCCAGGAGTCTTTAGCATTGCCTACTCATTTAAATTTTGATTTGCCTTCCTGTAGTCTGGGATGCTGACAGTTTCAATTTCTCCATCTTCCCCATTGTACATTGCCCCTTCCACACACCTTTCCACCTAGAAAATTTCTAGATGGATCCCTTCTTTTAAAATTCTTTAAGGGGCGCCTGGGTGGTGCAGTTGTTAAGCGTCTGCTTTCGGCGCAGGGTGTGATCCGTGATCGAGTCCCACATCAGGGCTCCCCTGCTGGGAGCCTGCTTCTTCCTCTCCCACTCCCCTGCTGTGTTCCCTCTCTCGCTGGCTGTCTCTCTGTAAAATAAATAAATAAAATCTTTATAAAAAAATAAAATTCTTTAAAATTTTACATTTTAAAATTCTTTAAAATTTTACACTTTAAAATTCTTTAAAATTTTTAAATTTCAAAATTCTTTAAGGACATGTTGAAAGTGAACAAATGGGTTTGGGGTTGGGGCGTGAGGCCTGTTCACCATCACCCCCCAGCTATCCACAAAGCTTCCATCACTACCCTCCCGAAAGTGAAATGTTCACTCTACTTCCTTGAAGGTTTTATTCATGAACTTTTAAAAAATGAGAAGACATTCAGCTGAGGAATTCACACGTTGCATCTTCTTTTTTTTTTTTTTAAGATTTTATTTATTTATTCGACAGAGATAGAGACAGCCATCGAGAGAGGGAACACAAGCAGGGGGAGTGGGAGAGGAAGAAGCAGGCTCATAGCAGAGGAGCCTGATGTGGGGCTCGATCCCAGAATGCCGGGATCACGCCCTGAGCCGAAGGCAGACGCTTAACCGCTGTGCCACCCAGGTGCCCCCACACGTTGCATCTTCTAGTGTGTGAAAGGATAGGCCTGGTATTTTAAGGCCTCTTGAAGTTTCTCCTACTGCCCCATCAGAGGCTCCCTCACCTGACAAGTCCAAAGCTCTTTCTGTCCCCCAGATTTCAGAGTGCTTCTGCCAGCCAAGCTCTCCCAGTCTCTAAGCCAGTTCCTGTCAAGCAGGGTGTGGGAAGGTGAGGCTGGAAAAGAAGCCCCTGCGTTCAAGTCGAGAGGCAGGAAGACATAATACCTTTATTAGGTCCTATCAGAGAACCTGACCCTGAAGCCATCTTGCTTCCTCGCCTGTAACAATGGACAAAAGGGGAAAAATGATCATGGAAAATGCCTCCAGGGCCATACCCTCACATGTCTTGTTTGAACAGCTCTATATTTCAAAAGAACGCTGTATAGTCACTGGTCGAAGCAATCCCTCTGGGAGGCTGAGCCAGGGTTTGGGAGGGGATGTGAAGACCTAAAATTATCCCTGAGGAGAAAGAACCAGTTTTGTCTCCCAGGGACCGGCAGCTCACCCACAAGCAGGGTTTGTCTGTGGCCCCCAAACCAATGCCTTCCACACCAGCAGCACCCCAAGCAGGTCTTTGGATCCATGGGGCTGCCCAATGGGTAGAGGTCGAGAGCATTTTCTTTGCCTCCCCCCCCCCGCCCGGTCCTGCCTGAGTGGTGCAGGCCCCACTTGGCCTTGAGGCTGTGGCCTCTTGCTGGTCATCAGGGCGATCACTCCCAAGTTGGGTTTTGCAACACCCCAGAGTGCTGCCAGTTATCTCAAAGGGATGTCATAAGATTCTTAAAGAGTAATCTCTAAAACAAATACGTGCCATTCAGCAATTCTTTTTCCATGACATCAGAGTTGGGGGGCAGGGTGGGGTAAGTGGGCAAGGAAGTCAAGCAACTTCGGTGTCATTGCTTTAGGGGGCGACCTCATTATTCTGACCAAGAGTCTAAAAATTTTACATTTTCAAAAAAGACAAGATTTCCCAAGCCACATGAGTGTGCTTGAGTTTGGGTACTGATTAGGCCAATAACCGAAGGAGAACGTGAGCAGAGGAATTCCAGGCCGAGAAACACCTGGCATGCTTCCCTCCACTGGCCCCTTCCTACTCCCATTCCTAGTCTGGCCTCCCCCTGCCCAAGACAGGGAGAAGGGCTCCCTCCTTTGCCACTTTGTTCTCTCTTTTTCCGGCTTTTGTGTTTTTTCACTTAATCTTTTGAATAGGTAATGCATTCACATTATTCAACCATCAAAATATTCAAAATGCATGTGATAGAAAGCTGCCTTCATCAAGGGGTTTTCAACTCCCTTATGAATAATCACCCTTAGTCTCTCGTTTATTCTTCCCACAATATGTTATACGTAAACATGTCAATACGAATATATGTGCTTTTGTCCTCTCTACACAGATAGGAGTAAAATATGCCCATTGTTCTGCACCTTGTTTATTTTCACTTATAATGTATATCTGTAACCCTTCCATACCAATACACAATAGCATCCCATTTTAATATTCCATTGTATGGCTATACCATACTCTATGAAGCCAACTGGCCACTAGTGGACATCTAACTTATTTCCAATCTCTACTAATAGATGATGTTGCAGTGACTCACTTGAAACATGTTATTTCACATGTGTGTGGCTATATTTGTAGAACACATCCCTAAAGATAGAATTGCTATATCGTAAGGTACATATATTTGCCATTTAAAATGTATTGCCAGGGGCGCCTGGGTGGCACAGCGGTTAAGCGTCTGCCTTCGGCTCAGGGCGTGATCCCGGCGTTATGGGATCGAGCCCCACATCAGGCTCCTCTGCTATGAGCCTGCTTCTTCCTCTCCCACTCCCCCTGCTTGTGTTCCCTCTCTCGCTGACTGTCTCTATCTCTGTTGAATAAATAAAATCTTTAAAAAAAATAAAATAAAATAAAAAATAAAACGTATTGCCAAATTGCCCTGCCCAGGCAATGTACCCATGTACACTCTTGCCATTCTTTTTGATGGCCAGATGGAGGTTGGAGGCAAGTGACCTGCTGCTCTGGGAAGTTGTCCTAATGATGGGCCCCAGGGGGATTAGTGCTGCCTGGTCCGTAAAGGTCATCCAACTCTGAGCAGAAGCATACATTGCCCAGAGAGAGCTTTACCCTGGCCCTGAGCCCCAGATGCCCTTTGTTCTGTGCCCTTGGAAGCAGACAGTGACTGTGGGCCTCTGAAGCTGCTGAATTCAGGCCCCCAGACTGTTGATGTGTTGGGGGCTCCAATGATGCAAGTAATCCTGTTATGCAAGAGGGCAGTTGTGTGATGGTCTGGGATTTAGGATATGTGGTCAGTAGAACCAGAAGAGGGAGAGGCTGCCTGATGGGTAGAATTTCTAATAACAGGGTGGAGGGGTTGCTGTCTCTCCCTTGCTTTAGTAGCTTGTGGTTGGTCCTATGCACATCCCAACTCGGTGTGTGTGTGTGTGTGTGTGTGTGTGTGTGTGTGTGAGGTATAAAGAAGCCTAGGGGAGTTCAGGTGACTGAGACTTACACCTCATCTAAGACTACATGTGTTAGTCTATGATTTATAATCTCTCCATCTTGCTCTACCCTGGCTATCTCCTCCAATTAGTCCAGGGGGAGAAGATGGTGGTGACATAGAATGGGAGCTAAAGGGGTCTTAGAGGTGAAATCCAACACAACGTTTTACAGAATTAAAAGGCGAAAGTCCAGAGGGGAAACTGAGTCTTGGCCATGCTCCCACAGTAGAGGTTCATGCCTGTCAGATGCACAGGCATCCAAGGAGCTGGATCCTTTTCCAGAGCCCCAACGCCTTCCTCCAGGCGGGTCCCAGAATAGACCACCACCCTGCCTCTGGAACTGAAAAGAAGCTCCTAACCTAAGACTTTCCTTGTGTTCTCTCCATGGCATGGCCAACTCTACACACATCTGATGTTTCCCAAGGAAAGGAGCTTGAAGGGAGGCTGAGAAGGGGCCTCCATTCTTGGGAAACAAAAGGTCCTCTGGCGCCTAAGTGCTAGCCTGGAACAAGGCTTTATACAGGCAGAGAAAGAGTGGACATTTAAGATTTTCTAGCAATGCCTTTTCTCTTTGTTTCTGGCCACCAATGGAAGAAGGGACCAGGAAATATTACCTTCACTCCTGAAGGAGAAAAAGAAATCCTTGTTTTAGTCTCTTTGAGTCATCATTAAGGTCCTTTGACTCTTGGCGAAGCCACTCCGCAGGGGCTGGGAAAGGTCACACATCCCACCTGCAGCCCACACAAGACTTCTTTGGGGTTCAGGAAGGCACCATCTCTCAGGGAGACAGGGGAGAGATCAATCCAGTATGGGAAAGAGAGAGCATGAGAGGGTGTGCCCACCAACCCACAGGTAAGCTTCTCTCCTGGCCTTCCGAGGATACTGCTTTGGATGATTTCTTTGCACCTCCTTTTTTGATCAGGAGGAGTCAGCTTGGAAGAGGGCAGACCCACCGCACCTCTTGGATCTGCGATCTCTCTCCTTACTCTTCCCTGGGAGGGAAAACAAACAAGGCTGGGGCCTGTCTGGCTCAAGAGGCTGGTACTCAAGCTCAATGCGCTCTAGCCCCTTCGCTCCTATTGACCCATACTTCCCCCCGACGAAGCAGGTCCTGAGACAAGGATGGCTGGTGCTTGGAAGGCAAGGGAACAAAACAACCAAGATGGTTTCTCCTCCAACAAAGAAACCAATGCCTCATGAGATTTGACCCTTCCAACTGAGCCGAAACAAGGAGATATCCCAGCTGGAAGGAGGAAGGAACCCAAGCCCCATGAACCCATCAGGGAAGAATCAAGTCTGGGGGTAGTTAAGATCCAGAGGCCAGGGGAGAGGCTGTGGCAGGGGGAAGAGGAGAGTGTTTCCTGTTTTTGAAGAAGTCATGGATGGGGAAAAGGCCACTTTTTTTTTTTTTTTAATCCCAAGAGAAGGCAAGACATTTTGCTTCTAGGCAGGAGGGGACTGTCTTCCCCTCTCATGATAAATGGGCAGCGGGAGGAGGAGGAGACATCCTCAGGCTCTCCATTCAGCCTGAGTCATCAGGCTGGACCTCGCTGATGGAGGTGTGGCAGCCTCCGTCTCCCAGCCTCTCAGTCACAGCTCCGCACACTTTCTCTTGTGCCGGCAGGTGACTAGGACCCATCCCCTGCCTGGTGAGTAGAAAGCTCCAAGCCCCAAACAGGCAGTTGGGTTTCACTTCGTTCCTGCCAGTGCTGTGGTAGGCAGCTTTGGGCATAGACATCGGATAGGGTGGCTTTCTCCCATGATAGAGAAAAGGAAGAAAGCAAGGAGGGCATCTCTTGGGGACATCAAAGTGACATCTTATAGGAGAACCTGCTGTACCTTTTACCTAGCCCCCCGATGAGCAGAAAGGCCCTTTTCCACTGCTGGTGAGATAGTTAGAATTTAACCCTCCATGCTCAATCCTGGGTCACACTCATCCCCTCTCACATGCCCGAGCTTGTCCCCAGCAGTCTTGGGCTTCTGTGTAGATGTTGCTTCATGGATGATCCACAAGATATTAGCAGAGAGGTAGCTGGGATCTCAGTGAGAGGTGGTATCTTTTACAAACTATGCTATTGGGATGAAGTGAGGAAACTGTTCAGGGTCACAAAGGAAATGGGATGATGAAGATGGGATGCAATGTCAGTTGTCCTGGATCTCCAGCCTCTGGCCTTGGCTGGCAGCTTGTTCCAGCTTCTCTGCTGGAGACCAGTTTGGGGTTTAGGGTAGGGGAGTGGAGGTGCAGAGACGGCTGGAGACTGCAAGCAAGGTCATTAACATTGACCTCCTCTGCTTCCTGGTATTGGAATTGCCCCCTAGCCCTATGAAGGAGATGAAGAGGTTAATGCAGCAGTGAAGGAGGGTGTAGAAGAAGAATGGGTGAAGGAAGGGTAGGATTCTGAGCTGTGTGGTCTGGGTGGGGCTGGGCTTCTCCAGAGCAGGAAGGAGGGCTTTGTTTATAGGGGCCCGGTTTATCTGCAAGCCCAAAGTGAGAAGGTCCTGGAAGGGGTGGGGAACAGAGAGGCAAGGAGGAAAAGAATGTAAACAGTGCTAAGAATGTCAGCTCTCTCCTGGGAGGTGGGGGCGGTGGAAGACAGCCCTGGATTTCTAAAAAGTGTCTTCCCTTTTTGGCATCTGGACCCCATTAAAATATTCCAAATGATGCCATGGACATTCAAAGCCCAGGGCTCCTGTGGGTTCCGGGGCCCTCTCAGCACCAGAGTACCAAGAAGAAATGGCATTAGGAAGAAAAAGAGTCCTTGCTAGGGGCAGGGTGGGCCCCCTCCATTCCTTCATTCCCCTCTTGGGAAGGAGAAGGGGGAGCGAATGGACCAATTGGAATCCGTTTCATGGGGTGCCATGGTTAAGGTCTGAGGACAAAAAGGAGCCATTGTTCTTGAAAACCATTTGGAGAGCTGCTTACTTTCACTTTGGATGGCTACAAGTGTCACATGCAACACACACACATGTGCAGGTAAGTACACCCCACCTTCAGAGGCGCACGCACTCGGAGATACGTACACACAATCCACAGAAATTCAGATACTCAGATGTACACCAAAGAGAGTCATCACACCCATATGCATACTCGTGTGCACCCAGCTGGAGTCCACCCACCCATAGCTGCAAACCCACACCCCTCCAGCAAAGCCCAGCATTTGCACTCCACAGGGGCACGCTCCGTCGGCTGAGCTGGGAATGAAACCGCAAACCGCATGGCTGCAAAAAGCTCCAACCCAGCTCAGAAGTGGAACCAGGTCAGAGGCCAGCACACTTGGCTGCATCTCTCACCACTCATCTCTCAGTAGTGGTGCTAACGGCACAGAACGGCAGGTCCTGAGTCTGTCGTGGGAAAGTCCTTTTAAAGCATGAAAGGCAGAGCAGCCTAAATTAAACCCAGCACCAGCCCTGCTTGCTCGGAGAGAACAAGTCAGTGGCTAGCCAGCTCTCCCCGTTTCATTGTCATTTGTCCCAGGGAAACTCTGCAGGCAAGTCCTTTTTTTGGAGGAAGACGGCTGAGAAAGAATGCCTGCCATCAATGGATCATTGATGATCCATTCATCGGTCAGCCCTTCTGCTCACAGCCATGCACTGGGCACCAGACTGGGCGCTGAGAGATGCCAAGAGGTATCAGACAGGAGAGCTCCCTTCAAACAGATTCTATTCTAGAAGGTGAGACTTACACACAAGAGAATAACTGCCACATTACAAGGGCAGAAGGAGGAAAGTGGGCATCAGTGACAGCCAGACTCTGAGGAAGAAGAAATTACTTCCAGATGGGGGTGGTCAGGAAAACACTTCATGAATATGGGAATTGGAATTGAGTGGTGAGCAGATGATTAAGATGGAGAAAGGCATAGGAAAAGAAAAATGGCATCCTGGATGGTAGGACTGGCATAAGCCAGAGTTCTGGATTGGTGTGGCTTCTCTCAGCAGCCTTGCCTGCCTTGGTTAATATGCCAGGCACATTGGAAAGGAGCCCACTGACATTTACTCACCTATCCCAGTCTCAATCCTGGATGCCTTACCTTTATCCATTCATTCCTAGTTACATTCAAACTTACAGATATGATATTCATTAAATTTTGGTTTTCCCCTCTCATCTTGAATTTGGCAAAAGGTAATACCTTCCTGTTGAAAAGTTTCCTCATTCCCAAGGCTAGATATCCCACCAGGTTTTTTTTAAGATTCTTATTTATTTATTTGACAGAGAGAGAGAGAGAGAGAGAGAGAGAGAGCCAGCGAGAGAGGGAACACAAGCAGGGGGAGTGGGAGAGGAAGAAGCAGGCTCCCAGCAGAGGAGCCCGATGCAGGGCTCAATCCTTCCCCATAGGCTCCTCATCCACTATCACCTCCTCCAAGGGTAGCTTTCTTGCCTGATTCACTAGCCTAGGAAGATGGTGAGGAACTCCCTCTAGAGTTCCCAAGAGGGATCTTTCCTGGGTACACTTTCCAAGATACTGTAGCACGCCAGGAAGAACAATGGATCAAGAAATGTTGCTACATGGGGCGCTTGTCCAGCTCAGTCAGAAGAGTATGTGGCTCTTGACCCTGAGGTCATGAGTTCCAGCCCCACATTGGGTATGAAGATTATGTAAATAAATAAACTTTTAAAAAAACTTTAATTAAAAAAAGAATCTTTAAAAAAAAAGGGGGGGCACCTGGGTGGCACAGCGGTTAAGCGTCTGCCTTCGGCTCAGGGCGTGATCCCGGCGTTCTGGGTTCGAGCCCCACATCAGGCTCCTCCGCTATGAGCCTGCTTCTTCCTCTCCCACTCCCCCTGCTTGTGTTCCCTCTCTCACTGGCTGTCTCTATCTCTGTTAAATAAATAAATAAAATCTTTAAAAAAAAAGAAAAGAAAAGAAAAGAAAAGAAAAGAAAAGAAATGTTGTTAGAACCATTGTCAGGCCTGCTGTTTTAAGGATGATACAATGTGATTTCAGGGAGATAGAAAGTTGCCTTCCTCAAAAAAAAAAAATTCTTCTTAAAATTCCGTCATTATAAATGTATGCTTTTTACTGAAGCTTCTATTAAAATGGAAGACTCTGAAAGGGAAAGTCTCTTGGTCCGTTATACCTTGGGGTGAATGACTTTACAAGATCCTTTCCTGAGAGAAGATTGCCCAAGGGGTAGAACATGTGAAGACATTTGACATTCTTGGGGAGAATGGGAGAAATTTCTTTCTGCACAGCCCACGTATGGGCAGTGTTTAGGGGAATGAGCACTTTGATAAAGGGATGAAATGGTCCCTTCCCTTTGAGCAGCTTGTCTGGAGTGATGTCTCACGTGATAAACATAACCATGGAAGTGCAGTAGATTGAAACATAATCTTAAATGAAACTTCGAAACAAGAAGTATTCTTGGGGGGACGCCTGGTTGGCTCAGTCGGTAGATTATGCCACTCTTGATCTCATGGCGGTGAGTTCAAACCCCACATTGGGCATGGAGCCTATTTTTTAAAAAAGCCTTGGTAAAATGAGGGGGAGGAACTAAGGGTGCAGTGTTCTGAATGCTAGGCTAACTGGTCATAATTATGTTTACATGTAAAATTAAAATAATAGACCTCTGGAGAGTGAAAGTTGTGAGGTGCTTTGACGGGTCTCTCGTTCAGTGCCCTACTTTCTCAGATTGAAGCTTAAAGAGGCAAGTGATTTATCTAAGATCTCTCAGCATGTGGCTGTCCCCAGGTCCTTCATTCTCGGATATGTTTCCTTTCTACACCGAGTTTCAGAACCAGAAAGCTGGACTTTGAAATATATCTTTCATTCTGTCTTGACATATTCGAGTTCATTAAAATATGTTCTTCTTTAAAACTTCAGCATTCCCTTATGTAATATGGATGGAGGCAATGATTGTCAAAAGCTGATAAAACCATTAGGTGAGAGCTGAAGGAGAGTTTTATAATGAGCCCATTAGACTGACAATATGCAAATCCCATTAATCAACTTCAATTACCAAAAGAGAGACAGCCAGATTTTACATGCTTCCCAGTGTAATGCAATAGAAGTGCATGGCACCTTGACTAAGAGAAAAAAAAGAGAGAGAAGACTTACGTTACTAAAATCAGAAATGAAAGAAGGGACATTACGATCAACGTTACAAAAATAAAAAGGATTATAAAGGATTATATGAACTGTATGCCAACAAAATGGACAATCTAGATGAAAAGGGCAAATTCTAGGAACACAAATCTCTACCAAAACTGACTCAGGAAAAAATAGAAAATTCGAATAGATCTATAACAAAGAGACTGAATCAGTAATCAAAACCTCCCAACAGGGTGGAGGGATGGGTTAAATGGGTGATAGGGATTAAGGAGGGCACTTGTTGTGATGAGCAATGGATGTTATATATAAGTGATGAATCACTGAATTCTACACCTGAAAAAAATTATACACCTGAAACTAATATTACACTGTATATTAAGTAGCTGGAATTTAAATAAAATGTAATGAAAGAAAAAAACCTTCCCAACAAAGAAAAAACAAAACAAAATCTTATGGCTTCACTAGTGATTTCTACCAAACATTTAAAGTAGAATTAATCCTAATGCTTCTCAAATTCTTCCAAAAATTTGTAGAGGAAGGAACCCTTCCTAACATCCTATGAAGCCAGTATTATCCTGATACCAAATCTAGACAAAGATACTACAAGAAAAGAAAACTATAGAACAATGTCCCTTGGGTATATAGATGCAAAATTCTTCCACAAAATACTAGCAAACCAAATTTAGCAATATATTAAAAGGATTATACACCTAACCAAGTAAGATTTATTCCAGGAATGTAGCATATGAAGTGAATATAATATGTGACATTAATAGAATGAAGGAAAAAAAAAACACATGGTCATCTCAATTGATGCAGAAAAGTTTGATGTTGACAAAATCCAAAACCTTTTCATAATAAGAACGCTCAATAAACTAAAAATAGAAGGGAATTTTCTCAACATGATAGAAGATCGAAAGTTTTCCCCCTAAGATCAGGAACAAGATAAGGATGCCCACTTTGTCATTTCTATTCAACGTATTGGTAGAAGTCCTAGTCAGAGCAATTAGGCAAGAAAAAGAAATAAGAGTCATCCTAAGTGAAAAGATAAACTATCTCCATTCACAAATAGCATGATCTTACATGTAGAAAACACTGAAGAATCCACACCAAAAAAATTGTCAGTGCTAATATATGAATTCAGCAAAGTTATAGAATACTAAATCAGCATGCAAAAATTAGTTGTATTTCTATACACTACCACACGATCCAAAAAGGAAATTGAGAAAATAATTTCAATTACAATAGTATCAGAAAGAATTAAATATTTAGAAATAAAATTAACCAAGGAAGCAAAAGATCTGTATACTGAAAACTACAAAACATTGCTAAAAGAAATTAAGAAAGCCTTAAATAAATGGAAAATTTCCCATGTTCCTGGATTGGAAGACTCACAATTGTTAACATGACAATACTATCCAAAGCAATTTACAGATTCGATGCAATCCATATCAAAATCCCAATGGAGAGGTGCCTGGCTGGCTCAGCGCAAGAGCATGTGACCCTTGATCTTGGGGTCATGAATTTGAGCTCCACACTGGGTGTAGAGATTACTAAAAAAAATAATAAAGTTAAAAAAAAACCCAATGGGAAAAAAAATCCCAATGATGCTTTTTTCAGAGATGGAAAAACCCATCTTAAAATTCATATGGGGGTGCCTGGGTGGCTTAGTCAGTTAAGTGTCTGACTCTTGATTTCAGCTCAGGTCATGATCTCAGGGTCATGATATTGAGCCCCGTGTCAGGCTCTGTACTGAGCATGAAGCCTGCTTGAGATTCTCTCCCTCTCCCTCTGCCCCTCTCCCCTCAAAAATAAAACTACAATAAAATTAAAAACAAAATAAATTAAATAAAATTCATATGAAATCTCAAGAAACCACAAATAGCCAAAACAAACTTGAAAAAGAAGAACAAAGTAGAGGATTCACACTTTTTGATTTCAAAACTTACTGTGAAGCAACGGTAATCAAAACAGTGTGGTACTGGCATAAAGATAAATATGCAGACCAATGGAATGGAATTGAGAGCCCAGAAATGAACCCTCACGTGGTCGACTGATTGTTAAGAAGGGGGCACAACCATTCGATAAAGAAAGAACAGTCTCTTCCACAAATGATGCTGGGGACACTGGGTATGCACATATAAAAGCACAAAGTTGGACCTACACTACAACTATTAAAAACAAACACGAGAGCAGACTTGAAAATTCCCTGAGCAGACAAAACCAGTTAAATCCTACAAGCAAAGCTTAATTTAGCTTATTTTGCAAGACAAGTGAGACTAACTTGACCTGGGTCACTTCTTGCTTATGCCTCTGAAAATCATAAGCAAAACTTAAAACTCTTCCCCAAAATTGATATGAGGTAACCACTAACCAATTCCCTATCACTTAAACATTTTCTAACATGATAGCCAGTCTCTGCAGAGAATAAACAGTTACTACCTCCTCACTGTATCAGCTGCTTTATAACAACATACCTCTGAGCCTCAGGCTCCCAGTTCACGAAGTATCCTCCTGGTGTGTGTGCAGTAAACTTCTACTCATTACTACTTTGGTGATTCATTGGTTTTACTTCTGCTCTTTCTGAACTTCTGACACACTGTAATCAAAAATTAACTACAAATGAATCTAAGACCTAAATTGAAGAAGTAAAACTATAAAACTCTTTAAAAAACACACAGGGGCAAATCTTCATGACCTTAGATTTGGCAACAGTTTCTTAAATATAACACCAAGAGCCCAGGCATCAGAAGGAGAAATAGATAAATTGACTTCGTTAGAATTAAACATTTTTGTGCATCAAAGAACACTATCAAGAGAGTGGCATAACAGGGGTGCCTGGGTGGCTCAGTTGGTTAAGCGTCTGCCTTTGGCTCAGGTCATGATCCCAGGGTCTGGGATCGAGCCCCATGTCGGGCTCTCTGCTCAGCAGGGAGCCTGCTTTTCCCTCTGCCTACTGCTCCCCCCCACTTTGTGCTCTCTCTCTCTGTCAAATAAATAAAATCTTTTAAAAGAGAGAGAGAGAAATAACAATCTTCAGTGTAGGAGAAAATATTTGTAAATCATACATCTAATAAAGGTTTAATATCCAGAATATATAAAGAGCTTCTGCAACTCAACAACGAAAAGACAAACAATCCAATTTAAAAATGGGCAAAGGACTTGAACAGATATTTGTCCAAAGAAGACTTACAAATAGTCAATAAGCACATGAAAAGACGCTCTATATCATAAGTCACTGGGGAAATGCATATCAAAACCACAATGAGACAGAACTTCATACCCACTAAGATGGCTGTAGTTTTTGAAAATGGAAAATAACAAGTGCTGGAGAGGATCTGAAGAAATTGAAACCCTCTGCATTGGTGGTGGGAATGTAAAATGGTAAAGCCATTGTGAAAAACAGTTTGGCCATGTCTCAAAAATTAAACACAGAATTATCAGATGACCCAGCAATTCCATTCCTAGGTATGCATCCAAAAGGACTGAAAGCATGGACTCAAACAGATGCTTGTACACCAGTGTTCATAGCAGCATTATTCACAAAGGTCTAAGCAACCCAAGCGTCCATCAGCAGATGGCTGAGTAACAAAATGAGGTACATACATATATACGTGCAATGGAACACCGTTCAGCCTTAAAAAGGAATAAAGTTCTGGATGAAACTTGAAACCATTGTGCTAAGCAAAATAAGCCAGACACAAGGGGACAAATAGGCTATGATTGCACTTATACGAAATATCTAGAATAGGTAAAGTCATAGGGACAGAAAGTAAATAAGAAATTACCAGGGGTTGAGGGGACAGGAAGGGAAGAGTTAGTACGTAATAGGTACAGAATTTCTGTTTGGGGCGATGAAAAAAATCAAAACTAGTGTTAACGATTACACATCATGAGTGCAATCAATGCCACTGAGTTGTACGTCTAACAGTGGTTACAATGGCAAACTTTACGTTCTGTGTGTTTTACCACAATTTAAAAAATCTAAAAAAAATTGAATAAAAATATGAGAGAATCCAAGAAGTTCAAACACTCAAAGAGTATTTGATGATATTAAGAGTGACTGGGGTTTTTTAGGTATGGTGATGTTATTGCGGTTATGTTTCTTTAATAAAAAGCTCTTCTCTTTTAGCGATACTGTGTAATTCCAGGTGAAATGATAGGATCACTGAGCTTCCCTTCAAAATTATCCAGTGAGTATATAGATGAAACAAGTCTGACCCTGTATTGACTGTTCTGGAAGCTGGGCGATGGGTATACGGAAGGGGAAATACTATCCTCTGTACTTTTGTGTGTATTCGAAATATTCCGCAATAAAAAGTGATAACAAAGTCCCTAGTCATTATGTGGTTACAACTGAGCTAAAAGGAAAAGACTTTTGTTTATGGCCCCAAAGCTTTCTATAGGAATGCCAAGATGCAGGTGGTGCCGGAGAGTAGCCTGGCTCATCCAGGCTGGGCAGATGGAAGGCAGGAGCCCTGGAGAAGCGGAAAAAGGGGCAGCCCTGCAGCACAGGTGGAAATACCAGCTTCATGCCAGTGGGACGCTGCTTACAGGAAGCCCACCCACCTAACTCCCCACCCTCTTCCCCCACGGATGGACTGCACAGTGTGTTTTACCCTTTTTCACTTCTAACGCTGTCCTCGGTTTATTGTGACCTACATTCACCTTCTATAAAAACTTTCAGGGTGGGCTTACCCCCGGGTGGAAGGCTCAGGTAACTTTCGGCTTGGGGTGTTTCCAAAGCCTTCTATGCGGCAGGCGCTTTGCTGTATGCTTAGGAAAATAAAAGATAGTTCAGATGCACCTTCTGACCTTCCAAGAGCTTACAGTACAGAACATTAAAAAATGGGTTTTTAAAAAAGATTTTAAGTAATCTCTACATCCAATGTGGTGATCAAATTCACGACCCCCGAGATCAAGAGTCCTGCATGCTGTTCTGACTGAGCCAGTCAGGCGCCCCCAAAAATGTTTTGTAATGTCCGTTCCTCAGTTAAAAAAAAAAAAAGTTGTATATGGATCCTCTGTGTGTGTGTGTGTGTGTGCGTGTAAAATGAATTTAACGTGTGTACAATTTAAGACAGCTAACCTTTTTTTGACAGTTGATGTTTGTCGACTGCTTATGATATGCTGTGAACTGCTTTAAGTGCTCTACATATATTTACTAACTTGTAAGACAGGCAGAAAAAGGGAGATCTTATAGGAAAGAGATATACAGAGGCGCCGGGGTGGCTCAGTCGGTTAAGCGTCTGCCCTTAGCTCAGGTCATGATCCCAGGGTCCTGGGATGGAGCTCCCTGGGTCCAGCTCCCTGCTCAGCCCGGAGTCTGCTTCTCCCCCTCCCTCTGCCCCTCCTCCCCCATTCATGTGCTCGCTCGCTCTCTCTCTCTCAAATAAATAAATAATATCTTTAAAAAGAGACTGAGATAAATATAAACAATATTTTAAGATTTTATTTATCTGTCGGTAATTCAGAGGTTATTTTTGTACCTGCGGACAAGATGTTACAACTACGATGTTCCAGAAGCTGGGGTTTCAAATGTCAGACTAACCACTGTGGCCTCAAACTATTTGTAGTTACTCTTTTCAGTTCTGCTATATACCTACAGAGAAGTTCATCATCAAGTTTAGAGGATGTGAAACCTATTTCAAGTACTCTTCTTAATGATTGTTGCTTTTTTGGTCCAGAGTCAAGTCAGATTCTGGTGGGGTTTTCACCTTCTAATGTGGCTGAGGAAGGGCCTGTTCTAGGGTATCAGAAATGTGCAAATTCAGATATGAAGAGGAAATGGGGGGAGCATCAGCTCTGACGCAGGGGAGGCAGGGGTAAGGGAAGGCTTTCTTTGTGAAGTGCTGCTGTTAGCCACATGAAAGGAGCTAGGGCATTCCAGGCAGAGGGAAAGTCTGGAACAGCATGAGCTGAGATCCAGAGGCTTGAAGCAGTTGGTAGGTTCAGAGAACTACTTGCTCGGTATTGCTGAGTGTAGAGATGGTGAAGAGAGTCTTAAGAGCTTGGGGGGGGGGGGAGTTAGGTTTTTGTTTTTTGGGTTTTTGTTTTGTTTTGTTTTGTTTGGAGGGAGAGTGGCTGTGCTACAGTTGTTCTGGGCTTGCCTGGAAGATCCTTAAGGAAACAAACTGAACGGAGATGCACAGTTCTTCCCCGCAAGAATACCTGTTCCTCGACATTGAAGAGCATCCGAGAGGGTTTCAAGGAGCTCCAGCTCGAGACACTCGTGGACTTAAACCCACCCTACTACCAGGTAGGATTCTCTGCATGGGCCCATAAGTAATGGTCAGTGTCCAGCGAAATACTGGACATTAAAGCAACTGAGTGGCCACGGACCAGCCAACCCTTTCTAAAGAGGCCTCTACTAATATCCTCAATGTGGAGCCGAACCCAACAATGTAAATCTGCTTAAGGCACTGACCAGCTTCGTTGGTCTGTTTTGAGGATTCCAACCCTCTAAAACCAGTGGGAAATGAGGAGCCATCGGATCCTGGTAGAAAAGATAAAGGGGGATTTCCATTTCAAATCTGCTTCTGTGATAGCCACACATGGACTGATCTCCTTGAAAAAAAAAAGAAAAGGAATCAAGGCGCTGAAGTCGGGAAACACATGTACCAAAAAGGAGCTCAAGGGCCATGTTGGAAACCACCAGTGCCAACATGGGCAGACGTGATGGGATTGAATATACAAGAGTATTCCTCCAATTCTGTTATTTCCTAAAGGCCTGGCAGAGGTATGGAGACCAAGATGCAGGTCCTCTTTCTGAATGAGGCCTCATCTGCCTCCCTCAGTGAGCACCACAACAGATGGAGAAACTGCATTCTGCGAAGTAGGAGGACCCCACCTTTATCCTTGAACAGCTTCAAGGCTGTCGGTTCCATGTCTGTTGTTTTAGAAAATTGCTGGAACACGTCTACTGTTTTCTTATACAAAACAAAAGTGAAACTTCATTGACTCTTTCTATGTGAAACTTACAAAAAGAGGTTTATTGACAGAGAGAGAAGTAACAGAAATGATCAGGGATTCTTCCCTAGTGGCCCTTGCGTTCACAAAACCCAGATTTTGTTGTCCTTGCTTTTTGGTAGCTAATGTTGAAAGAGAATCTTCGAAGTTAGCTGCTCTTGCCCAGGTTTTCTAGACCAGAGGCTGGCAAACTACAGCCCATGAGCCAGTTCTGGCCCACATCCATTTTTTTGTCTGACCTGAGAGCTAAGGTACTTCTTAAACTTTTTAAGAGCTGAGAAACAATCAAATGACCTCTAGTCAACAACAACATACTATACACCTAAAATTTGTTAAAAGGATAGATTTCATGTTAAGTGTTCTTACCACAATAAAGTCAAAAGTGTATTTCGTGACACATGAAAATTGTACGAAATCCAATTTAAGTGTCCCTACATAAAGTCTGGTTGAAACACAGCCACACTCGTTCTCATGGGGTTCGTGCCACAGCAGTGGAGGTCAAGGGAAATCTTGCCACCAAACAGCCTTGTAAGGCTTGAAGGTTCCCAAGACTGATCTGAATCTACCAGACTAATCTGCTAATTCAGGGTTGTTTACAGAATATTAAACCTTTTACAGCTATGTTGGTGCTTGCAAGCCAAACTCATTGTAGACCAGTGGGGGACCTGTTTAAGAGTTGACCAGCCCTCCAGGGAAATCTACTTCAAGTGGGGGGCATCTTGAGGAGTTTCTGGGTTTGTGTAATGAGGTGGTGAGCAAGTTAGAGGGACAGTTGCTGCGTTTGGACTTACTTCCACACCCCCTCCTTCCTGTCTGCACCCTACCCCGCATTTTCCCCCTGTGCCCTACAAACTTTAAAAAAGAAGAAGGCGGCAAGAACCAGAAACTTTCCTCCTGAGAGCCCTACTGCCTCTCCCCACTGTTTCCCAAATTTCCTGCTGGCAAACAACTGCATCTGACCTCTGCCCTACTGGGAAGGTCTTCTCCAGGGACCGTCCTTCCTCTGTCCCCTTAGCTTCTCTGAAGGGTGAAGGAGTTGTCCTGAGAGTGGAAAAGGGGGGTGGCGCCTTGGGGTGTGAGCTGGTCCCGCCCTCTTCTGGAGCGCCGCGGGAGGGCCGCGAGAAAGCTGGCAAGTCGAGGGGTAGGGACAGTGGCTTCCAAAGCCGGCTACTGCTTGCACATTGGTTGGGAGCCTTTCCTGGGCGAAACGGGGAGCGGGAGTCATGAAAAACACAGACACTCAGCCCCGCGTCGCACCGGGCCACGGCAGCAACCGAATCTGCCCAGGTCTTGCTTGACCAATTAGGTGTCATTTAGGGCTCATTTCTTACCCGGGCTGCTTTGCTTGATTTGGTTTACCTTCTGTTCCCCTCCCACTCCTGAGATCACATCTGTCCCAGATTAGAAAGTAATCCCAGCGCTGTGATGCCATTTGGGACCAAAGGTAGCCACCCTAGGAGGGAGAAAGGCATCGGAGGACAGTGTGGCGGGAGCCAGGAACTCCCAGGCTTGCAGGGAGCGGGAGGGGCACTCAGACGCTCCCCACGCTCCCCACGATCAACAGGGAAACACAGTGGGGCCCGCGGAACGGGGAACCCCATATTCCGTCGGCTAGGAATTCCGTTTGGCCACTTCTAGTGCCGGGATCCTCTCTATAGGCTGTAAAAGCAAGTCCCTCCAGTCCAGTCCTGAATGACCTCTGCCACCTCCCCAGTATAAAAATGAAACCCTGTCTCTCCACAAACATCACCAGCCTGCAGACCAAAGAGTCACTGGCCATTGCCTTTCATTCAGCTACTGTTCCCATTTCTCTTGGCTCCCACCCAAGCCCCCCACCCCTTAACAAGCCATTGAATACCAGAAGAGGAAATTCCAGCCCAATGGGGGGACTGGTCACCTCACCGGTTCTAAAACAGAGCTTGGCTGGGGAAGGAGGGCGGTCCTGATGTCATCATTATTCAAGAGGCTCTTCCTGCCCCGCTCTGGGGAATGGGCTCAGCAGTTGGCACAGGACAGAGATGAAGCCTCTGAGGTCTCAAGCTGGGACCTTGGGTTGCCGCTGCCCTCTGGAGACAGGATGCCTGGTGGGGACCACGAGGCCCTGAGAAGAGTGGAATGAGGGTATTCATCTCAGGCTGTTCTGTCTGCAAAATAACCAAAGCCCACTGGGAACGGAACACCTCGGGGCCTGGTGACATATGCAAGTAAGTAGAAGATGCAATAATGCTCCCACCAAGTCCCACGTTATCGTAGATGATTAAAGACACATCTAAAACAATAGAAATACTCACCAACCCTCATGTTAACAAAGGCGAAATCATCTGATGCACTTCAAGTAGGGTATGAGCAGGGGCGAGTTAAGGAGTATAAGAGCTAATCCGGGAGATTTGGGGAAGCACGTGAGTTTTGAATTGTTTCTTGATGGAGGAGGGGCAAAGGTGTATATACGAAGTTGAGGATTAAAAGTAATATGTTACATTCCTGCAGAGAAAAAAGACTTTACCTAGAGAAGGAAGAACACAAGTGAAAAATCTTGAAACCAAAGACATCTTTTTGCAGCAAGAAACATCAAGATTGAAGTGGTAGAAGACTGACCATAATTAATCAGCATGTTGGTGTAATAGAATGTTCTAGTTAATCAAAATTCTTTTTTTATAACAATGCATGTTTAAAAATTCTTTCTTGGGGCGCCTGGGTGGCACAGCGGTTAAGCGTCTGCCTTTGGCTCAGGGTGTGATCCTGGCGTTCTGGGATCGAGCCCCACATCAGGCTCCTCCGCTATGAGCCTGCTTCTTCCTCTCCCACTCCCCCTGCTTGTGTTCCCTCTCTCGCTGGCTGTCTCTATCTCTGTCGAATAAATAAATAAAATCTTTAAAAATAAATAAATAAATAAAATAAAAATTCTTTCTTACTCTAATAAGATCATGTTTATTAAGAATCCTTATAGCAAGACATATTGTGGATACCCTGGAAGTTACTTTGTTAAATAAATTCCTCAGAAGAGGTTCCTATAATAGGTAGGACTGGGTTAATGGAAACAGGTCCCCTGACCCAACAAGTATCTAAACTATATAAATGTGCTGGGTAAACCATAACACACACACACACACACACACACACACTCACAATATATATAACCAAGGTCAAAAAAAGGAAAAGGAGATAAAAAAGCGGGGGAAGGAAATCCCCAAGTTCCAAAACTCACAGCTAGAGAGAGCTGTCACGTGAGCTTGATGTGGCTGTCAAGGAGCGGGCGGGGGCTGGGCCTGGCTGCACGCTGGAACTGAGACCCTGCCCAAATGGGACTTGAAAATTTCTTCCCACCAGTCCAAAGAAGCAGAAAACAAGATTGCTGTGTCTCGGAGCTCAAGATAAAGGGGGGGAAATGCTCCTATAAGAAATTACCAAGCCAGGGGCACCTGGGCGGCTCAGTGGGTTAAGCGTCTGCCTTTGGCTCAGGTCATGATCCCAGGGTCCTGACATTGGGCTCCCTGCTCAGCGGGAAGCCTGCTTCTCCCTCTCCCTCTGCCTGCCCCTCCCCCTGCTTGTGCTCTCTCTCTCTATCAAATAAATAAATAAAATCTTAAAACAAACAAACAAACCCAAATCTGTGTTGTGTGGATCTAAATTTGCACTACCTGTCCCATGATATGAGAATTCTAGGCCAAAAAATTAACATAAAAGTTCATCCAGGCTCTGTTTCACTCCAGCGCCCCAGCAAAAGGAGATGCAAAACAGTTCTACTTCTAGAGCATTCTCCCTGAAAGTAGAACAGTCTTGGCTGAAGACGAATACATAATAACAACTTGGAAACCACAAGAAGTAAACCACCTGAAGATTCAGGTAGTAGGAGACACGGGTAATAGGAGAATCAGCATCCCAAGAACTAGAAATAATAGAGTAATCTGAAAGACACTATAAAACAAGAGATATTAAAGAGATAAGAGAATACAGCTTGTGATGAAGAAAATAGGACATTTTTAGAAAAGGACAGACAGATTTGGAAAAGAATCAAATAGAAAACTAGACATTAACAATCACTGCCATTCCTGATCTCACCGTTGTGTGTGACTTATTCTGAGTAGCCCCAATTTCAGTCTTGCCTCTTCGCCTAAATTTGAAACATACTCTAGGCCTCTCCTTTCTCCTAGTAAAATGAGAGTTCACAGAAAGCAAAGAGCAAATGATATATTCAGAATCATGTCTAGCACACAACCATTAACCAGGAACAAGAAGAAACCAGTCTACCTTCAAATTATGGGTGCTGGGCGCCTGGGTGGCTCAGTCGGTGAAGCGTCTGCCTTCGACTCAGGGCGTGATCCCAGGGTCCTGGGATCAAGTCCTGCATCAGGCTCCCTGCACAGCAGGGAGTCTGCTTCTCCCTCTTCCGTGCCCCCTTGCTCATGCTTGCGCACACTCTCTCTCTCTCTCTCAATCTCCCTCTCTCTCAAATAAATTAAATTAAAAAATTAAATTAAATTAAAAAATGATGGGTGTACCTGGGGAAAGAAGGAGAACATATGACTCCCCCATGAGACACCCTCAAGAAACAGTGGCATTTCAGAGTCTCCCTCCCAGGCACCGTGGGGTACCTAAGTCCATGCCGTTCATGAAGGAGCTCAAGGAGGATGGGGAATTATCTCTGGGAAATAGGACTTCCTGTGTCCCCTGCGGCCTTCCAGGGTCCCTGTGATCATTGATGCCTCAGCCTCCAGAGTCCGGTCTCTGCTCTTTCAGGGCAGGGCTGGCCGGGGTTTGATCCTCTTTCCCTTTCATCCTGAGCTTCTACAGTATGTTTCATTTTATACGGGGGAGAGAAATACAGCTAATTCTTCCCCCCCCCCAAGACTGTTTTAGTCATTCTAGGGCCTGTGCTTTACTATCTAAATGTTAGGATAAGCTTATCTACATCTACAAAATACCTTGCTAGCATTTTTTTTTTTAATTCCAGTGTAGGGTGCCTGGGTGGCTCAGTCGGTTTAGCATCTGCCTTCGGCTCAGGTCATGAACCCCTGGTCCTGGGATCAAGTCCTGCATCGGGACTGCTTCTCCTTCTCCCTCTGCCCCTGCTCATGATCTCTCTCTCTCTCAAATAAATAAAGTCTTTTAAAAAAATTAAACTTTCCAGTGTAATTAACATACAATATTATATTAGTTTCAGGTGTACAATATAGTGTTACTCAGTGTTCATCATCATGAGTGTGCTCTTAATCCCCATCCCCTATTTCACCCATTCCCCACCCACCTCCCTTCTGGTAACCATCAGTGTGTTCTCTATAGTTAAGCATCTGGGTTGGGGGGGTTTTTTTGGTCTCTTTTTCTTTGTTTTGTTTCTTAAATTCCACATATGAGTGAAAGCATATGGCATTTGTCTTTTTCTGACTGACTCATTTCACTTCCTTGCTAGGATTTTGATAGGAATTACATTAAACCTATAGATGAATTTGGGGGAGAACTGACATCTTTACTGTGTTGAGTCTTCCTATGTATGACCACAGTATATCCATTTATTTAGGTCTTCTTTGATTTATTTCTTTAGCATTTTGTAGTTTTCAGCACACAGATCCTGTGCATGTTTTGTTAAGTTTATACCTAAGTATTTCATTTTCTTTGGAGCGATTATAAATGGTAAAGCATTTTAAAATACAGTTTTTACATGTTTGTTGTTAGTATATGGAAGTGCGGTTGATTTTTTGTGTGTTGATTTTGTATCCTGCATCCTTGCAAAACTCATATAGCAGTTACAGGAATTTTTTTTTTTTTTGGTAGATTCTTTTGGGATTTACTTTAAGGGCAATCATGTCATCTGCAAATAAGGACAGTTTTATTTCTTCCTTTCCACTCCGTATGCCTTTTATTCTTTTTCTTCCTCATTGCTGTGGCTAGGAATTTCAGTACTATGTTGAATAAGAGTGATGAGAATAGACATCCTTGCCTATTCTCAAGGAGGAAAGCATTCAGTCACTCACCATCAACGATGATGCTAGCTGTAGGCTTTTCATAGACGTTCTCTATCAAGTTGAGAAAATTTGCCATGAATGATCGTTGGATTTTGTCAAATGCTTTTCCTACACCAGTTGATAAGATTATATGATTTTTCTTCTTTAGCCTTCTTTTTCTTTCTTTCTTTTTTCTTTAGCCTGTTGATACAGTAGACATTTTTGTTAACCCAGCTTTATTGGTCACTTGATACGATGCACTTTTGAAAATTGAATCAGACTATGTATGTGGAATAAATCCTACTTGGTCATGGTATATAATTTTTTGTATTTATAATTGTATTATAATGATGGATTCAATCTGCTAATATTTTATTGAGGATTTTGTAAGAGATATTGGTCTAAGTTCATAAGAGATATTGATCTTTAGGTTGTTTTCTAAGTTCGTGACAGATATTGGCTTATAGTTTTCTTTTTTCCAGTATTGTCTTTGTCTGATCTCATAAAATGAGCTGGGAAGTGTTCTCTCCTTCTCTGTTTTCTGGAAGAGGTTGTGGAAAATCCGTATTTATTCTTCTATAGGTATTTGAAAGAATTCACCAGTGAAGCCATCTGAGCTCGGAGATATCTCTTTGGGAAGGGAATCTGTTTTGTCTGTATCATAACGTCTTTGTCCACCAGAGTCACAAAGGCTTTGGCCAAGTTTTAGAGTATAGAATTGCAGAAAACCTTGGAAATCATCAATCACATCCTTCACTACTTATGAGAAACTGACGTGCCCAAAGTCACAGAGCTGCTTAGTAGCAGAAATGGGAAGAGCCCGTGGTTCAGGAAACTCTGTCCAGCTATCTTTGCTGCTAAGGAAATGGAAGTAGCCCAAGAGTGAAGACTTTCAACTTTCCAGACACCCTCCTATTCGTTGCCCACTCACTGTCTTATAGGAGTTCAATCGCTTCCTTGTGTATAGCCGTCAATAAGAAGATTCCCCAAGCCCCTTCTAGCCTAAAGTTAGAGCCAGAAAGGGCATAGGTCAAGAGCAGAGCTGGCGACCCATGACCAAGGGGCAAACATTTGGCAACCAAATCTCCAGGGAAGAAGAAGCAACCACAGGGCTGGTCAGGCTGGGAAGCAGCCCCTCTGTTGGTCTGATTGCACTTGGATGAGAGCCTGGGCTGAAGAGGAACAGGGACCCTGGGCACCTCTCCCAACAGGGTCAGTGAACAGGAGGAAGTTAGGTCTTCCAAGTCACACACCCTCTGTTTTCCTTCTGGTACCAGTCAGAGGCCAATTTCCAAACTGTAGGTCAGAAGGTGGAAGAAAGGAGTGGATAGATTATACCTGGGCACTAAGGCAATGCGACATTCCCACAGAGGGATCCCCATCACTGCTTACATGTCATCCAGCAGAACCCTCTGTGATGGAAACATTGTATATCTTCCCTGTCCAGTGAGACGGCCACTAGTCATATGTGGGTATTAAGCACTGGAAATGTGAGTAGTGCAACTAAAAAAACTAAATTTTAATCTTAATTACTTAAACTTAGTCATATGTGACTGGCGGCTACTGTTTTGGACAGCACAGACCTAGAGAAACCCCTGTAAGTGCACTCATGAACAAACCTGAAAAGCACATGAAAATCAGAAGCGCTATCTATGATAAGGGAAGGAAGCTACTAAGATACACTGGCAAGTCACTTAAAATTGAGCCAAAAACCTCACTCCTCAAATTGGCACCAATATTACACAATGCTCTGGTTTCACTTTATTTAAGCTGTATGTGTGCTAGTTTTTTTTTTTTTAATCACTTTTGGTAATATAAAAGAAGGAGCAAATAATAGGCTTCAGGGACCCAGGGGCCCCTGGGTGGCTCAGTTGGTTAAGGGTCTACCTTTGGCTCAAGTCATGATCTCGGGGTCTTAGGATAAAGCCCCGAGACGGACTCCCTGCTCAGCGGGGAGTCTGCTTCTGCCTCTCCCTTTGTCTCTCCCCGCCCCTCTTCGTGCTCTCTCTCTCTCTCTCTCAAATAAAAAAATCTTTAAAAAAAAATAAGCTTCAAGGATCTAAATGGAAGTTACTAAGCCTATATCGAGCTAGTTTAGAGAAAGAACACTGCGGAGATCTGGTTTTGTTTGTTCATCACTATATCCTCAGTGCCTAGACCATCCCCTGGCAAGAAACATTCTCGGTAAAAATTTGTTGAGTGAATGAAAAGAAGGGCAGACTGAAAGGAACTGGACTTAAGAAAAAGAACAAAAATTTACAAAGCCAAACCCCTGGGCTCAGCGGAATGGCCACCAGAGGGCGCTCCAGCCCAGCAGCTAGCTCACAGACTGGTAACCAGCCGCGGGGTTAATCATTCTACCCCCTGGGAGAATTCTTGGGTTTCTCTAGCACTTCCCACGCCCTAGGGTGGCTGTACAAGAGTAAATCCCAGCCACCACCACCCCCTTCCCATCACACTCTCATGTCTTTCTTTTTTATTTGTCTGTATGTTTTCTCATGTGTACCAGACAATCCTCTGACACAGATGTTAGGATCACTGGCTACCTACGGCCCGGCAAGGCCCCCAGCATGCTAGAACACTTAATAAATGTCACATTTTGCGCTTCAAATATAGGAAATGGAGAGTCGGAGGCAGAAGCCCAGGCCTGGGAATCAGGAGTGGGTTTCCAGACAACTCTATTCACCATAAGTCCAACATGGTCCCAAATAGTGTGCTGTAAGTTTTGCATAATAGGTAGTGTTCTCTCCATTTTACAGATGGGAAAATTGAACTTCAGAGTGATTGGCAAAGGCCACACAGATTATAAGTGGATTTTGAACCCAGGATGCTTTGTCTACATTAACACCATAGCGTTCAAACATGTCACTACTGAGAGCATTGGTTTCTGTGAGATCCAGTGAGGCTAGAAGACTGAAATTGGGCGTTCAACTGGAGTCAGGGAAGGGAAAGGAAAGACTGTTACATCAGAGCCCTTCCTGGGGGGCTGGGCAAGGGCACTGTCACCAGAAGAGCAGGGGGGACCTACCCTAGGTAAAAGTACTCAAGATTTCTGTTTAAGGAACTGAGTGTTTGTGTCGGCCCCCAAATCCACAAGTGATGGTAAGCCCCAGTGGGATGGTATTTGGAGGTGGGGCCTTTGGGCGGTAATCAGGTTTAGATGAGGTCATGAGGGTAGGGCTCCCTTGATGAGACTGGTGTCCTTGTAAGAGGCGAGAGGGGTGCCTGGGTGGCTTAGTCGGTTAAGCATCTACCTTCGGCTCAGATCATGATCCCGGGGTCCTGGGCCAGGTCAGGCTCCCTGCTCAGCCGGGAGTCTGCTTCTCCGGCTCGCTCTGGCCCTCCCCCCTGCTCTTGTGCCTGCAGTGTGGATGATACTTGCCTTCTGAGATTGTGGTGTGATTATTGATTTCGTCATTGTCAAACCTCTTGGGTTGAGTGTAGGCAGAGAGTAGGAGCTCAGGAAGTGTTCGCTTCCTTTTTTCCTTGCTTGTAGTCGTGAATGTCAAGGACAGTTTACATTTAGCAGAACCTTTAACTCAAAGAAAAAAAGCTAAAAGGGAAGAATTTCAAGCACCAATCTGTGAGTGGAGAAGACATTTGGGGGTAGGGAGGAACATTTGGGGACTAAGGACTTTGACGTCTCACCTTGTACACAGGAGATTGTGGACACCGGTCACTGCTGTCACCCCAAAACAAGAAGAGTGCACAGTGAGGCTCAGCATACTTCCTGCCCATGTACACACGCATTTGCTCCAGACCAGGGTTTGCTCGGGATTGCTCCACACAGCACTCCCCTCCTGATTTTTTCTCTACTCCGCGGTGCTGAAACCTTCTGTTGCCCCTGTAGGTCCAACCTCTACTCTTTTCTGTCCTGCTCTATGCCCCCAGGAGGTTGGACTGTCCCTTGGCCTTTGTCTTCCAGCTGGATTAGGCCGGTAGGGAGTCAGGCGGGAAAGTGGGGGGCTGGAGGTCAGAGACATGTGAGTTTCTGTTCCCCAGCTCCCTCCTTGTGCCTGGCCAGGACTGAAGGTGACAACTCTGCTGTGGCCACTCCACACAGTGAGCCTGTGCTTGGGCTCACAAGAGAACACTCTCGAATGCTCTCTTTCTCCCTGGATTTCAGTACCCACACCTTCCCCTTGTTCCTTCAGGCCCAATTTCAGCCCCAGACACTACATTTTACCCTGGTTTCCCTACCTCCAGTCCACACCTTTGTAAATCATCTTTTTATCAAATTCTCTTCAAATGACCCAATCTGAGTGACCTTAATTGATAGGGCTGGTTGGGTCCTAGTAGCTGGTCTCCCACTGATCTGTGCTCTTCTGTTGCCACCAGAGGCTCTCTGCTGTGTTGCTCTCCGGGCCAGTACACAGAACCTTCCCGGGTGGACACACCCAGAGCCACCCACGGGAGGGCAAAAACCAGGTGGCCACTCCTGGCACTTGCCAACACCACACTAGAGGAAGATGATTTCGAGCCTGAGAACCCGTTCTTGAGGTCCTTTTAAAGACTGCAGACCCTGCTGTTAGCCACTAGAATTTTTTGTAATCTCTTGAGCCTAGAAACCATATTAAAATATTCAGTTAGCCATTGGGAATTGTTAAAAGAGGAACAAGAAGCCCAAAATGGAGTCCTTTGTCCCCAACCTCAGCAAACCAAGACCTCATTGTCGTTTGAACCTCTCCCAGGAATGTGACATTTTAACAGTCAATCTGAAATTTCCTGATCAGCTCTGGTAAGGTAATCCACATGATAAGAACCCCGCCATCCCTTCCCCCTCAAAAAGAAGATGTAATCATCCTTTCCTTGGCTAATAATGTCCTTGCCCTAGTCTCCTTCCTATAAAAACCCTCCATTTTGAACAACTCCTAGGAGCATCCCTGTACATGCTAGGAGCCGCCCCGTTCGGAAATCGCTTCACAAAGCCAATTAGATCTTCAAATTCACTCAGTGGAATTTTGTTTTTTTGACAGACTCCTTCACGTTAGCTCATGTGACCTCCATGCTGTGTCGCCGGGCCCCAACATTCAGCCCCTTCGTGCTCATCGGCTATGACACCATGACTCTCACTTCTGCTTTGCCTCTGATAACAAATGGCAAAGCTATTTCTCACGTTAAGATATGTTTCTTTTCAATGATAGTCTGTTTATCCTCTAGTCAGTAGAGAATCTGCCTGTTTTCTTTAACACGTCTTTTTTTTTTTTTTTGTACCTTTTGACCCCCTTCACCCATTCCTCCCCACCCCCACTCTGTCTCTGGCAACCACCAATCTGTTCTCTGTATCTATGACCCTTTTTTTTTTTGGTTTTGTTTTGAACATGTCTTTTTAAATGGTTGAATCTTGATCTGGGGCAGGAAGTATAGGAAGCCCTTATTGTACAAGAAAATACAGTAGCCTCCAGAGGCCACGGGCGCCATGGCGATAGGGTGCACTCGCTCACGTGAAGGACTCCCACTGGCGAAGGGGGAACAATTTCAGCATCAAATCACGTTAGGAATGGATTAAAACTAACACACAGGTCACTTTTCTCCCACTGCCTAGACCCCTCGAACTCCTCCCTAACCTGAGGGCCTTCCTAAAACAGCCTCTATTTATAGTGTGATTTAGAGAATCTGAAAGCATTTCTCGGCCTTCTGGTGCCTGCTACTTCCTCCGCAGGCAGCCACCCCTGGAGACCCTCTGTTGGCACTCCTTCCCTACACTGGTCCAGCCCAGCAGAGACGTGTGGAGACAAACCCTGGGGACGGCCAGTGCCGCTTAAGGACTAGACCTGTGTGCCTGGTCGGCTACCCAGAGAAATTCCACTTACTTAAAAGGATAACATTGGTCCCTTGTCCCTCCCTGCCTCCAGGTCAAGTAGAGCAAGATGGGATGGAAGCTTCTCCAACCTGGATGCGAAGATCGCTGTTGAGCTAAGATCGAGTGTTGAGCTAAGTGGGTGCCTTCCCTGGAAGCTCAGCTCTAACCAAGTATGCACACCCAATAAGGCATCTGAACAACCCCCCTTTCAAGCCAGTTCCCCCTAAGGCAGGAGGAAGGGTCACTTTGTTTTCCAGTGTGGTGACAAAAGGGCAGGCCTGGAAGGGAGGGGAGACTGGGTCTTCTAGCTTTGCCTCAGGTCTTTCACAGCTGTGTGATCTTGGGCAAACCCCTCCTCCTCTCTAAGATTCTGGGTTTTGTTTTCTAAATAAGACAGTGGTGGGACAACCCCTTTGGGTCCCCTTCCTCCTTGGGAGCTTTGTACTATCATTTTGCTATTGCTCAATAAACCTTGCTTTGCTGCCCACCAAAAAGAAAAAAAAAAAAAGACAGTGGTGAATAAAAAAAAAAAGATGTGGAGAGCTCTGCAAATTAGAACTGTTAAGATTTTGACATAGAATGTTATTATATCTTAGCTCAATTTGTAAAAACCTCAACTGAAGAAAATATATATGTAGGATCCTTTGAAAGACATATTCCACTTACTCTTCCAGATCATTTTAGTTTTTAATCTTTGGCCAGGACAGACTTTTAAGAAAACTGAGCTTAAAATTATAAGAATTCTGGAATTATTTTGGAATTTCTTTTTGATCTAAGTGCCAATGAAATGCTTTCTTTCCTTAACTGTTAGCTTTTACCTCATAAATATGAATGAATGAATGAATGAATGAATGAATGACAGTGATGAATGTTGTCCTGGATGACCTATTGTGTACCTCGCCAGAGCTAAAAGTTGATGATTCCGTAGTTTTCCAGGAGGAAGTTTCTGAGAAGAACTTTAGGATTGCTTTCATTACTGCCTCATTCTACAGCAGCACTGTCCAACAGAAATATATTACAAGTCTATACATACATATTATATACATATAAAATTTCTTATAATTCCACCCCAAAAAGTAAAAAGAAACAGGTATCATTAATTTTCATACTTAATCCAATAGATTAAAAATATTATTTCAACATGTCGTCGACATAAATTGAGATATTTTACCTCGTTTTCATCCCAAGTGTTTGAAATCTGCGTATTTTACACTCCTAAATACGGACTAGCCGTATTTCAATTGCTTCATAGGCACAGGAGGCCAGCGTCAATAGCAGGCAGGGCAGGCCTCGAGATCAGCTCAGGAATGCTCAAACCCAGCCAGTCTTCCTGTCTGGGGGCCTGACCCCTCCTGGGGTCCATCTCAAACTCCACAGCCACCAGCTATCTTTCTGAAAAAACAACCCTAATCCTGTCACTCCCTAGCTCAAGAGATGTCTGCTATCTCCTACCCTCCTAGGACAAAGTCTGAACACCTTGGCATGTTTTAAAAGACCCTTCACCATCCAACTCCAATTTCTCTTTTAAACTGTTCTCCTGTCTCCTCTCCTCTTGCGCGATGTGGCTGCAATGACAGAAACTGTTCTCTCACCCAACGGGCTTTTCTATCCTCCTGGCACTTTTCTGTCCCCACTTAAGAGAGCTCTTTGAAGACTCATGCGTTCGTTCGTTCAAGGAGTGCCCTAGTAAATGTCAGGCGGCGTGTGGACCCTTGCACCCAACTCAAGGGGCCACAAGGAACCTCGCTGGCCAGCTCTTAGCCCCCCACACCCCAACCACCGCCGATGTCCAACCACTGTCAGCTCCACCTGGGCTCTAGCCTTAGCCCTCATCACCCAGCTGGACGGCTCGTCCACACACCCTCCCCCCAAGCCCTGGAACGCTCATTCTTGGTTATTTCTTCACACCGTGAAGGCTCAAAAAACCGATGAGGGACGAATGACCAATCAACCCCCACTTTCTCGTGGGAGGAACTGAAGCACGGAATAAGGAGGGTTGAGGAGACCATCGCGCCCAAAGTCCTCCTGTAGAAACTAGGCTTTCCCCAAGGGCCGGGACTGCTGGGATCCCCGCCGCCGCCCCCGACCCCGCGAGGCGTTAACCTACACAAGCCCCCGACCCCCGCCCCCATCCCGTCGCCGCCAGCGTGGCCGGGAGGGACCCGCGAGCGAAAGGGGCGGGCCGAAGCGGGGCGGTGCCCGCACCCACGCGCAGGAGACCGTCGGGAGGGGGCCTCCGACCTGCGCTGCGGGGGAACGCACGTACGGGGAGCCGCGCGGAGGCGGGTGCGGCGGCTGCGCCGCTGCAACTACAAATCCCAGGGGGCGCCGAGGCGCAGAGGCGGAAGGGGTGGGCGGGGGCGGGGCGAGGCACAGGGGGAGGGGCCGGGGCTGCCCGAGGGCCACGCTCTGGCTGCAGGCGCTGTTCGCGGGAGACCATGTCGGGGGGCAGCAGCTGCAGCCAGACCCCAAGCCGGGCCATCCCCGCCACTCGACGGGTGGTGCTCGGCGACGGCGTGCAGTTGCCGCCCGGGGACTACAGCACCACCCCCGGCGGCACGCTCTTCAGCACCACCCCGGGAGGTAGGCGCGGGCTCCGGGTGCGGGCGGCGCGGAGGACTGACTGGGCAGAGCGGGAGGGGTCGGGAGCCGCCAGTTGGACGGGGCGACCGGGCTGAGGGCGCGGTGACTGGAATAAAGGCATCGGGGAGACAGCGACCGTCACGGAGGTGGCCCCCGGGAGCCAGCGGATGGCCGCTTCCCACTGCCTGCCCTCTGGATGCGTGCTCCCGAGCCCGGGCTGCACACTGCTCCATTAGTTTCCTCCTTCTGGCGGAGACAGCCGGGTACCCCTTTCCAGACAGATACGCACGCTTCCAGACTGATCACATGCCGAGGTGTGCTGCCCCTTATGGGTGCGGGGGCGTTCTGAGGGCAGAACAGCGTGGGTCACAGTGGCCTGAGAGCATGAAGAGGCCTGGCCAGGGGTTTTTAGGGGTGGGATGGGCGTTCTCTGTTGGAGTAAACGACTCTTGCAGAATCCTTTTTTCCTTCCCGACGAATCCCCAGTTTTGCATTGAGCCAGCACCCTCTGACGGAGAGTTTGGGCTGAGGGCGCTCGCCTGCACCTGTGGCACGTCGCCCATTTAGGCGTGTGGGATCTCGGCGGAGGGACCTGGGGCCGCGGGCCGCGCTGTGCAGAAAAACACGTTCTTCTGTCCGGGGGGAGGGGGAACCGTGTGACCTCCCTGAGAATGTATGAGGAAGAGGAAGCTGAGCTGGCACGGGTGGGGGCCAGCCTCGGGCTGCCCTCGGGAGCCAGGCATTCCCTCCCAGCCTGGGAGCCCCGGCGCCCAGGCGCTGATGAAACCTGCCCGCCCGTTTGCATGATGAAATCCTCGTGGCTCACCACTTCCCTACCATCCTCGCGCTGCCCTCACCCCGCTTTGCCCTTCTCCCCTCCGCCCAGACTACTAGAAAACGCCGCCGATAGTGGCGCTTCGTTGAGAGGCAGGGGTGCAGGTGGACGCGGGCGGAGCGGCAGCCTCGTCCCTTGCCAGTGTCGGGGGGCGGCCACATGCTTCTTTTCTCAGGCAGCGGTCGCTCCACCGGCAAACACTGCCAGATCCGAGGTCTCGAGCCGTTTGATGCAAAACATACAACGTTAGAACTGTTAAGGATCATAGATGTACTTGTTTCATGGAGGCCCCAAACTTGAAAACACATGGCCCTTGTCCAGCGTCACACGGTTTTCTCAGATTGGACAAGAAATAGTATCCAAGTGTAGAGGGGGAAAATGCTCTGTCTTCTATTAAAAATGAGCAAAGGAAAAGTTCCTGGACAGCCTCCTCTACCCTTGACTCAAACTCTCTTTCCCTGTTATAGGTCTTTTGTAGTCCATTTGGTGGACTTTCTCTGTGTCATGCTGTGTCTGCCAGGATCTTTCGTGACAGTTTTGGGATTCCTTCAAGTGAGGGCGTGAGTCTCTACTCGATCCTTTTAGGGTGGGCACTGAGTCAGGTCTGAAGGCTCAGGGTCTCCTTTTTGTCCCCTTTGTTGCTCGATGGGGACAGGTCAGATTGGAAGCCATGGCCAGGGTTACTGTTTATAGGGAACTCTGATCCACTCCTCACCATGGACTGGGCAATGGCTTTTTTGTTTGTTTGTTTTGTTTTGTTTTTTGGTAAACTGCAACAAATCTCCCTGCCTTTGAAGGTCTTTAGTTGGGAGAGAGGGAAAGGGGCACCTGGACCAGAGTGTAACTTTGTGTCTGAGGCCAACTGGACGAAAGCTAGCTGTGCCAGGAGCCTAAAGCCAGCTTTCTTGTCTAGAGTGTCCAGTGGGACAGGCACAGCTCACAGTCCATAACCTTCCTCCAAAGCCCAATTTCACCCTACGTCTTTGCCAAGGCAAAGAAGCTGAACCTAAAAAAAAGGTTGTTTCTGATACCCTTTTGCTCCAGCCAGCAGTGCTGTTTCTCATTCCTCAACGTACATCTGAATTACCTGGGGACCTCACTTAAATGCAGACTCTGATTCTGTAGGTTTCGGGTTTGGGCCTGAGAGTCTCCATTTCTAACCAGCTCCCAGTGATTGATCTAAGTACCACACTAAGTACTCAGGAATTAGTGGAATGTGACTTCCCTCACCTTTTCAGACCTCTGGGGTCTGGCAAAAAGTGATGCTTCTAACCAGTTTTGTGTTTTTTTTTTTTTAAGATTTTATTTATTTATTTGACAGAGAGACAGCCAGCGAGAGAGGGAACACAAGCAGGGGGAGTGGGAGAGGAAGAAGCAGGCTCCCAGCGGAGGAGCCTGACGTGGGGCTCAATCCCAGAACGCCGGGATCACGCACTGAGCCGAAGGCAGACGCTTAACGACTTAGCCACCCAGGCGCCCCTTCTAACCAGTTAAACTTACTCTTGAGGTTGGGTTTGGCATCAGCCTTCGAACCAGAGTCTGGAGAGAGTCTGTGCAGGTGTCCACACTGGCTTATTTGCAGTTGTCAGGAGCTCTCGCAGTGTCCACAGCTCACTCTTGCTGGGAATGGCACTACAGTGTTTGTCCCCAGAGGAACAAGAACAGCAGCTGATTTGAACCCTCTCCATTCCTAAGACGCCAGTTTACTTTCCAGGGTCCTTAACCTTTCACAAGCTAAACCACTGATCTGGTTAGAAGCCTGGAGAACTTTAGAGAAATTTGTTAAAAGGAGTGTTGTGTATGAATATTTGAGCCTCTGGAGTCTTAAAAATGACCAGTGACACCACAGACCAGTAGAACCTCTGAATGGGTCAGAAACCTTCCACCCCTTTCCCATCAACCTCCGTGTTCCCCATTCCGTGTTGAGTGCTTGACCCCCCAAGCCTCTAGGGTCGCTTGGCTGGTAATCATACCCAGACCCTGTACCTGGATAAGGTTAATCAGAAGCAGGCAGGTAGGGCTACAGGTGTTAATGGCACCCTGGCTTAGATAAACAGAGTCTGTGCCCAGGAAGCTTACCTTGGAACAGCTCCCAAGTCTTTGGCTATGGAACAGACAGTGCCAGGAAGAGCAGGAGGTGGGCTGGACAGGGAGGCTAGACCACGGCCAGTGTCCCAAGGCCTCAGTCATGCAGAGCAAGATGATGTCTCCCAATTGCCCAGGATCTCATTATCAAGGACAGGTTAAAAGAACTTGGACATTAAGGCAGTGAGGGAAATGTAATGGGCCCTCTTCTCACAGTGTTCTGAGCTTCCTTTTAAAGCATTTAGAACATTCCACAGTGTCCCTCATTAAAGACTTTGATGGGGGGCCCTGGTGTAGAGCACCCCAGACTCCCTCTGATGCCCATCCGCCTCCCTGCTTCTCAGGCATTCACGGCACCCTGAGCCAGAACACAGTCTGACCTCAGGGCCTTGGCTTACTACTTAGGAAGTTGGAGACACACCTGAAATAGAATTAGAAGCATCAGAGTTGTAGCCGTAGAGTGACGCGATTAGGCAGACACCCCCCACCCTCCATAACCAGTAGAACTTGTATGATTCTCACGTGAGAATGGCCTGCTCCAGGTCATCAGCCTGCTAGGCCTTCCATGCTAACAATGCACACGGAGCTGTGAGATTGTAATTGCCTCCTGAGACAGGTGGTGGTGGTGTCTTCCAGTATCCTCCAAGGTTGGCAGGGCCGGATTTGAAAGAAGAGTTTGATTTTTGCACGTATGTATTTTTTTCTGAGAGAGCAAAAAAGTCCTTCATTACCAGATTTGGCAAAAGGGCAGGCTGGGTGGTACCATGGCTGTCTGTTGGTATAAAGCAGTGAGGCATTTTGTCGTATGGCTCTTTATTTGATATCCTTGCAGAGGAGCAGTGAGGATGGGGCAGCAGTATGGAGAAGAGGATTGCTTCCCGGGGCGGGGGGGAGGTTTTTAAGGAAGAATGTTCATTTGTACACCTAGATTTTACGCGTTCAAACAGACAAACAAACAAACAGAAACCCTGTCACTCTCAGGTCTCAGAGCCACGCCCAGGCTCTTCCTCCGTTATGACTCATGACAAATGAATCACGTGTATTTGTTTACATGTTTGTTCCCTGGAGTAGAGGGGAAGTTCTTTCCCAGCAGTGTTACTCATCCTATCGTGGCTTTTGAGTGCTGAGTCAGGTGTTTAGAAAGTGAAGAGTTGGGGCGCCTGGGTGGCTCAGTCGGTTAAGCATCTGCCTTCAGCTCAGGTCAGGATCCCAGGGTCCTGGGATCAAGCCCCACATTAGGCTCCCTGCTCATCAGGGTGTCTGCTTCTCCCTCCCTCCCTCTGCCTGCCGCTCCACCTGCTTGTGTGTTCTCTCTCTCTCTCTGTGTGTCAAATAGATACATAAAATCTTAAAACAAAGAAAGTGAAGAGTTGAAAAGACTCCTAGAATGACAGTATTCTCAGGGTAACCTGGCTCCTTTGCCACCGGGCCTGGTTCTGAGCTGGCTTAATGATAACATTCAAATTTTTCTTTTCTGCCCTTTCAGTTGCAGGGTGTATGTAATTGTTTACCTTCGAGTGTCCCAGGGACAGAACTAACTTTCCCTGAACTTTCTCACTTATCCCAGTATTATAGGTAACAGTATCACTAATACTGCTGTTTCAGTTACTGAGCAGGAAGTAGAAGAAAGTGGCCTTGATGCTAAACATGTCACTAGTGGGGCCAGGGCCTCAGACACTGGGGTAGATGCTCTCCGTTCACTTGTTTGCACCCAGCATCACTGACCAGGCAGGAGTAAGTCACATCGGCCCGTGACATTTGAATGATCAGGGACATGGGCAGCACAAGGTGTCTTGTAATCCAGTGTCCATGCCCCTGGAAGTTTACCAAGAGAGCTTAGATATTAGGCCTGGACTGTCACAAAACTTAGTCACTTCAGCAACAATAATTCGTTATTTCCGTCCATTTTGGGGGCTAGTTGGGCATTCTTTGGTGATCTTCCTGAGGTCACGCATCTGGCTACATACACTTGGCAGCTAGGTTGTCCTGGGCTTGAAGGTCCAAGATGGCCTTACCCACGTGTCAGGGGCATTGCTAGGGATACCTGGAAGGCTGGGCGTTCTGTCGTCTTGGTCCCATGCCATTCAGGAGTCTAACCTGAGCTTATTTATGTAACAGTTTTTAAGGCCCCCTAAGACCTAGGCTCAGAAATCATATAACATCACATGTGCGGTATTCTATCAGTCGAAGCGAGCCACAGGGCTAGCTAGCCCAGATTCTAAGAAGGGGGGAGATGACTTGCTTGGAATGAGAGAAGCCTCCTGTAGGGCAGGGATGGGAAGAGTTACGGGACCCCATTTTCAGGTAGTCTTCCGCGAAGACCAAGCCTCAAAGTGTGGTCCTTCGAGGGAACTTAACCATCCATCCTGCTGTGCGGCCAGAAAGAGCTGAGGCCGGGTATAGAAGCAGACCAGAATCACAAGCCTGTGACTTGACTGTTGGGTTAAGAACTGAGGACACCTCCCTGAAAACGCTGAGTCACAGATCCTGTGCCCCGTTTTCCAGGTCCAACGTTCAGCTCCACCAAGCAAACCATACAGGTGGCCGTGATGCCAGGCCCCTGGGCAACAACTTCCGTTTGTGTCATGCTTCCCTTGCTAACTGCTACCTAGCCTACCTCCTCTTTCCTCCTCAAGCAGCCAGGCTTTGGGAACACCCTTCAGGGGAGCCCACGCTTGCCCTGCCCAGCTGCCCCTGCCCAGCACTCCCATTTGAACATCCTTGATTTTCTGGAGTGCCGGCAGACACATGGAGTCAAGTTCTGAGCCCAGTGGTCGGAAAATGTGTAGGAGTGAGAATGCAGGAGGTGCAAGTGGGTCCAGAACGCCTTTGGTTTCCTGGTGACACGTACATCTCTTTAGAGAATGCGTGTGAGTAAACTGATTTCTGTCCCCTGCCCTTTGGAGTAAAAGGGGAAAGCAGGCCTGTATGAATTTGCTAGGGCCGCCGTAACAAAATACCACAGACTGGGGGCTTAAACAATGGAAATGTATTTTCTCACAGTTCTGGAGGCTGGACATCCAAGATCAAAGTACAGTCAGGCTTGGTTTCTCTTGAGGCCCTTCCCATTGGCTTGCAGATGGCTGGCTGTCCTCTTGCTGCCTCTTTACTGCTATCTGTGGTATCTCCCTCTCTCTTTTTTATTTTTTTTAAGATTTTATTTATGTATTTGGGGAGAGAGAGCATGCACACATGCAGACTCCCCACTGAGCACGGAGCTGGCGGGGGGGGGGGGGGGAGCTCAATCCCACAACCCCTGAGATCATGACCTGAGCTGAAACCAAGAGTTGGACGCTTCAGCGAGCCACGCAGGTGCCCCACCCCCCCTCTCTATTTAGGACACCTGTATATTGGATCAGGGCCCCACCCTAACAGCCTCATCTTAACTTAATGACCTCTTTAAAAACCTTATCTCTAAATACACTTTCATCCACGTACTGGAGGTGGGGACTTGAGCAAATGAATTTGGATGTGGTGTGGAGGCAGTTCACACAGAAACCAGGGCCCCTCCGTTTTCCAACCACAGCTCCTGTTGCTATGTAACGGGAGGCATCGCAGATGGGCAGTCCCTGTTGCTAATGCATGTCAGGGGTAGCCTTACCCTGTCCTGCTCAGGTGCATTTTGAAGTGTTCGGGGTCAAGTGAGGGAAGGGGAGGGAGCTCGGTCAGCCCTTAGAATAATTCAGCTATTTTGTTCGGTGTGTTTCTGCAAAAGCCTTGTCCCTGCCGCTTTATTTTCAAATAAAGTGGACTGTTCCCCCACATGTCAGGGCCTCAAAGGTGAGAGGGCCCTTTGTCACTCATTGATTGCCCTCATTTGGTATTTAAGGAGCTTCATAGCATTTCTGGCCCCTGAGAAACATCCAAATCTTGGTTCTCTTTGCAAAGCCGAGAGGGCCGGAAGTGAGGAAAAGTCTCGGAGCAAGCGTGCTCTGGTTCTCTGCCCACGAGTTTCTCCCCGACAAGGTGGCTCAGCTTGCGAAACAGACTGCCTGGTGTGTGGCGGGCGGGGAGGGAGAGCCCTCGTAGACCTGGTGGGTCTGCCTCCACGATGACACAGAGCTGCTGGCGAGAGCTGAATGTAAAATGATCCGGAGTATTGGGTTCACAGGCTGCTGGCTTGCGTCTGAGCACAGGCATCTGAGCCTCCCCCGAGCGTGTTGTGAAACCCTCTCCCTTTCCCTGGAATGGGAACAGCAGTTCTAGGAATTCTGTTCTTGGACTCCTGCGAGGCCTCACGTCCCCCGCTCAGGGGAAGAATGTTTCCGCCAGGGGAGGCGCAGGGGAAAGCAAGGGACAAGCTGGGCTCAATTTACAGAAGTTATGGCCAGCCCGATTTTGAACCTGAGCGTGGGTACTGTGGGAAGGTGAAGAGATCACGGCAGGCCTCTCTCAGGGAACATCCTGTCCTGGCCAAATACTCAGAAGAACGGGTAAAAGTCAGAAGACCCCTGAGGCATGGCAGCCTGGGTCTGCTTGGCTAGTTTTACATAGTCGGTGTTTCGGATTGGAGGCAATACAGGCTAGGTCTGCCCCCCCCCCCCCGGGGACAGGCTTTCTGAGCCTCAGTTTCCTGTCTGTGAGTTGAGGATACCATATCTCCCTTATGGGGAGTGGGAATGGGAGCACTGAGACCTGGCATATCAGGTCATGAGCACAGCGTCTGGCCCACAGACAGTGATTTGTCTTTACAGTACTCTTGGGAAGCGAGTTAGTACCCTCCTCTGAGAGCTGAGGAATTCAGCTGCCATTCACGGTTGAGGGGCTGGCACCCCATGCCCAGAACTTGTGCCTCCAAGCGCTGTGCTGTTTACACCACACTGACCACCTGCCAACAGCGAGAGCCCCAAAATAAATGGTAGCGTGTCAGAGCTGGAACAGACCCTGAAGATTACCTATAAAGCCTGGCACATGGTTGGTGTTTTAAAAATAGTTGGAATGAGCCTAGTACACTGCCCTTGTTTACAGGTGAGGAAAACAGACCCAAGGGGAATGTCTGCATTCTTTTTTTTTTTTTTTTAAGATTTTATTTATTTGAGAACGAGAGAGAGCACAAGCCGGGAGAGGGAGAGGGAGAGGCGGACTCCCTGCCGAGCAGGGAGCCCGACTTGACTTGCGTGGCTCCATCCCAGGACCCTGGGATCACGACCTGAGCTGAATGCAGACGCTTAACTGACTGAGCCACCCACGTGCCCCAGAATGCCTGCATTCTTTGTTTCAAGCAAACTGTTGTCACCACAAGTATGCCTTGAGAAAAAAATACCCTTCTTGTATTTGGTGCACATCTGAAGTTTTTCAAGTCCTGAATGACACTGGTTTACCAAACATGCCAAAGCTGATGTTGATTCTTGAAGCACGTTTCTGTGGGCCACTAAAGGATAGAGGGTGCCCTTACCCTCCACCCCCAGTCTCTTCAGGGTTGCTTACCCCCCTCTGATTTGTCCTAGCTCTGACCATATAATTGGTCCCTAAAATATGTCACCTGAAGCCATGCCAGTCGTAAAAGCTAGGATTTGTTCATATAATCTTAGCTTGTGTCAGCCACTGTTGTAATCCACGCCATGACCCTGTGAAATTGGCAGTTAAAGTCTAGCATGGACAGGGCCTAGCAGATAACAACAGCCCAGAGAGGTGCTGGAGGGGCAGACTCACTGCTGCACTTACCCGTCCGGCAGAGAGCCCCCGAGGCTTTCTAGGGAGAGCAGGGGGAGTCTCCCTAGCTCCAGCCAAGGCCATTTTAACTTGACTTTCTAGAAAAGGCGATTCGGACCCTATCTCCTTATTTAGGGATATGTTTGCTTAATGCCCTATGTATTAGAGTTTTGTATTAAAAAGCAAAATATGCTCAGTGTAAAAATGTTCACTCCCCCAGAGGGGACCAGACACAAAATACATCCAGTTCTGTGACTCTGTTTCACACAATATGTCGTGGACAATGTACACTTGTTCCAAATAGTAACCGTACAGTATGGAATTACAGGTCTGATCCATAATTTGACCTGTCATTTAATATAAAAAAAATCAAAGTTTTACATATATGTGTGTGTGTGTAATTATACTATCTGTCTTCTTTTGTATGGGCTTGGTTTTTGTTCCATAATAAAAGTATGTCAAAGTTACACATAGTTTGTTTATATACATACATAGTTAAATCTCAAGATTACTAACAAAGCAGTAACTTCTTGTCTCTCCACCCCCCCCCCCCACTCTTTAGAAGCAACTAACATTTTCCAGCTCTTTCTTTGGGGGATTTACCCCCATACTTCTAACTTTTTCTGGACTTAACTTGATAGATGAGGACTTATCATTTGTACACTCTCCTCTTCCCATTCCCCAATATAATTATATCACAAATTTTTTTAAAATATGCATTATTTTTATTACTGTGACCCTTGATGATCCAGGTAGTTAGTTATTGACAACTTTTTTTTTAAAGATTTTATTTATTTATTTAAGAGAGAGAATGCACACAAGTGGGGGAGAGGAGCAGAGGGAGAGGGAGAAGCAAGTTCCCCGCTGAGCAGGGAGCCTGACCTGGGGCTCGATCCCAGGACCCTGAAATCATGACCTGAGCCGAAACCAAGCGGTAGATGCTTAACTGACTGAGCCACCCAGGCGCCCCATTGTACAATTTTTTTAAAAAAGTAGTTAATAATTGCTTCATTTTAAAATGTGGTTTCAGCTCAGGTCATGATCTCATGGGTCCTGAGACTGAGCCTGCCTCGGGCTCTGCACTCATCGGGGAGTCTGCTTGAAGATTCTCTCCCTCTCCCCCAACCCCGACTCGTGTGCATGTGTGCGTGTGTGTGTGTGTGCTTTCTCTCTCTCTGTCTCAAATAAGTAAATCTTTATTTTTTTTAAAGATTTTATTTATTTATTCGACAGAGAGAGACAGCCAGCGAGAGAGGGAACACAAGCAGGGGGAGTGGGAGAGGAAGAAGCAGGCTCATAGCAGAGGAGCCTGATGTGGGGCTCGATCCCACAATGCCGGGATCACGCCCTGAGCCGAAGGCAGATGCTTAACCGCTGTGCCACCCAGGCGCCCCTCAAATAAGTAAATCTTTAAAATGTAGTTAGTTTTAAGGCGCCTGGCTGGCTCAGTCCATAGACCATGTGACTCTTGATCTCAGTTGTGAGTTCGAGCCCCACATTGAGTATAGAGATTACTTTTTTAAAATATGCTTAGTTTTCACTCAAATAAATCTTCCTCACCCTCCAGCACCTCTAAAATACTAAACAAAATACAGTTTTACACACAAAATCCAACTTCTGGATTTATTGGTCCATTTTTTCCCTCTGTCCGGAACAGGGTTTGGCGGCTCTGGACCTGCCATGTAGCTGCTGATATGAGATCCTCTGAAGCCCTTCTTCTTGGTCTAATTTTGGTAGAATATTCCTCCTGTAGCATTCTGAAAATGTCTCTATTCTACTTTTACTTGATTGGTATTTGGCTGGGTGTAAAACTGAAATGGATTTTCCCTTGGGATTGCGAAAGCATTGACCCACAGTCTTCAGACTTCCAGCATTGCCATTGAAAACATTTATACCATTCTTATTCCCAATCCTTGTGTGCACCTGTTATATTTTTCCCTTTCTGGAAGATTTTAGGATCTTTTTATCCAAAAGATTATGAAATTTCACATTGAATGTTAAGTTGGTATTTTTAATTCATTACACAGGACACTCAAAGGACATTTCAAGACTGATCTCTTTCAATTCCGGAAATTTTTCTTTTCTTTTTTTTTTTTTTTTTTGTCTTTTTCAGTAAATTCCTTCGAGCAGTTTCTCTTTTCTCTCTTTCTTGACTTTGTTATCTGATACTAGATTGGTAATTTGTTCTTTTTTTGCCTGTTATCTTTTTTCCCTTTCTGTTCTTTAAAGTCTTCAAAAAGTTTAAAAGGTTAAAAAACAGTAGAGTCCCGTTCCTGTTTCCTTCTGTTGGTTTGTATGGATCTCTCCATAGATGTTGTAAGCTTTCCTCAGAAATGTATGAAGGCATGTGGCTAGTTATATTTGAGAGTGAGCACTGCAGAGCTGACTGGAGGCCCTTTGTGAACTGTGGAGGCTGGTGGGCTCAATCTGGCGGCTAGCTGCTGTTTTTTGGTCGGAACCCTCTTCCCAGAATCAACTGCAGTCGGTCTTTATCTTGGCTCTTTATTCTGAAGCAGGGCAGGGAAGGGCGTTTGAGGCTCACCATTCAGGAGGTCAGCTTGAATTTAATCTCCCTGTCTCTCCTCCCTCCTGGAGTGAGGGGCATAGGGGATCTCTCCCCGTTGTGAGCCCCATTCCCATTTTCCATGATGCCTCTAAGTCCTGAACCTTCCTGGGATTCTCCAGAACCCGAGTTCCTATTGTAACGTCCACCCCCACCTCCCTGCATTTAGATGCTACCCTCATCCTCTCTGTTAGAACTATTCCTCCATTCACTTCCTGTATTCATACATTGTGTCTTGGGGTACCAGTTTGAGCCCCACTTGCTTCCAACTTCAGTATGTGTTTCTGTTTCTTGTTTCATCTCTTGGTGTTTACGTGGTTTTGAGAGAAGGCCGCAGGGAAAAAAAATGTCTTGGCTTTGCCATCTTGAAGCCACCCAGAGCCTCCAATGCTCTTCATGTGCCTGTTTGCAGAAGCCTAACAGAGTTGGGTCATTTTCCCTCATAGAGAAAGAGAAAGGAGGCCCTCAGCTGTAGAGTATTACGTGGAAACCGCCAGGTGTGATAGCCACATACCCCAGAGGCCCACACCTGACCAACACCTCTAGCTGCTGCAGCTCACAGCCTTGCAGGGACCTTGGCATTCCCCCCCCCTCGGTTTCCATTTCCTGTTCCTGTATGCAGGCCAAGTCCCCAGCTCTGGGAGACTGCATTTCAGCCAAGGGTGCCTATTTTTGACAATATGAGACTGTGTGTTTTGTTGTTTGTCTCATCTGTGGGAGACAGAGGGAATTTCCAGAAGATCACTGTTCGCGAAAGCTGTGTAGTGGTGCATCCCATGAAGGGATGGAGGGAGAAAGGGTTGAAACGCTAAAGCTGTAGGAGACATTGCCACTGCCTTGGTCTCCATCTCATATTCCTCACCGACCCCAGATGAGTCAGAGGGGGTTTAGGGTCCCCTCCGAGGCTTGGCGCCTTTGTCAGCCGACTTTCTGAGCACCGCTGCTCAGACAACCCACAGCCTCCCTCCCCAGCTAAAATACTCTGATGGTGGGTGTCTTGGATGCCGCCTCTGCTGGCGTTTAGTTTCTGGGTTTTATTAGCTCAAATGACAATTCTTATTTTTAAGCAACTGCCCTAGGTGTAGAACAAAGGACACAGAGACTCTTTTTCTCTTTTAAATATAATTAATGATTTAGGGGCGCCTGGGTGGCTCAGTTGGTTGATCGTCTGCCTTCAGCTCAGGTCATGATCCCAGGGTCCTGGGGTCAAGCCCCACATCAGGCTCCCTGCTCAGCGGGAGCCTGCTTCTCCCTCTTCCTCTGCTGTTCCCCCTACTTACATTCTCTCCCTCTCTCTCTGTCAAATAAATAAATAAAATCTTTTTTTAAAAAGTATAATTTAAAAATTGCCTGGGGCCACTTCCCAGTATACATCCCCAGAGAATTGAAAGCAGGGTCTTGAAGATCTATTTGCATACATGTGTTCACAACAGTATTATTCACAGTAGCCAAAAGCTAAGGAACCTAGATGTCTGTGGATAAACAACACGTGGTGTATCTATACAATGGAGTATTAGTCAGCCTTAAAAAGTAAGGAAATTTTGACACATGGTCAACAGTGTAGATGAACCTTGAGGACGTTATGCTAAGTGAAATAAGCCAGCCACAGAAAGACAAATACTATATGATCCTGCTTCTACGAGGTACCTAGAGTAGTCCAATCCATAGAGACAGAAAATAGAATGGTGGTTTCCAAGGGCTAGGGGGAAGGGAAATAGGAGTTGCTATTTCCTGGGTATAGAGTTTCAGTTTTACAAGATGAAAGCATTTTGGGCGCAATTGGTTGCACAGCACTGTGAATGTACTGAACTGTACGCTTAGGAATGGTTACAATGGTAAGTTTTAGGTTATTTGTATTTTACCACAATGTAAAAAAAAAAAAAAAATCTCTGGAGGCTAATGACTTTAAGGAGCTTCTCCAGAAGCAGCTGAGCCCCTGGTTCTTTTTTCTTTTCTTTTTTAAGAGAGGAAGAGAGGTGGGGGAGGGGCAGAGGGAGAGGGAGAGAGAGAATCTTAAGCAGGCTCCATGCCCAGCTCGGAGCCCAATGTGGGGCTTGAGCTCACAACCCTGAGATCATGACCTGAACCGAAATCAAGAATCAGATGCTTAGGGGGGCACCTGGGTGGCTCTGCCGGTCGAGTGTCTGACTCTTGGTTTTGGCTCAGGTCATGATCTCGGGTCATGGGATCGAGCCCCAGGTTGGGCTCTGTGCTCAGCAGGGAGTCTGCCTGAGGATTCTTTCCCTCTGCCCCTCCCCTCACATGCACATGTGTGCCTGCTCTCTCTCTCTCTCAAATGAATAAATAAATGAAATCTAAAAAAAAAAAAGTCAGACACTTAACCGTCTGAGTCACCCAGGTGCTCCCCCACCCCAGTTCTTTCTTGAGACCATTGACTCTCCCAGCTCTTCGGTTCCACTCTGATGGGGTCAGTTCCCTATTCTTTGGTGAACAAAGCAACAAAAAAGCAAAGCTGGAGGGAGGCAAGGACAGGGGAGATTCTTGTCGAGCCTTGAGGATTAAGAAACAGAGAAGAGTTGGGGCGCCTGGGTGGCACAGCGGTTAAGCGTCTGCCTTCGGCTCAGGGCGTGATCCCGGCGTTATGGGATCGAGCCCCACATCAGGCTCCTCCGCTGGGAGCCTGCTTCTTCCTCTCCCACTCCCCCTGCTTGTGTTCCCTCTCTCACTGGCTGTCTCTATCTCTGTCAAATAAATAAATAAAATCTTTAAAAAAAAAAACAGAAAGAAACAGAGAAGAGTGGTCCGTCTCTGAAGCCAGGGCATTTACCCTCGAGCAGAAGGCACTGCTGTTCTGCATTTGTAGCCCCTGGGCTCCTAGGCACTCAGCCCTTCATGTTACAGATGAAGAAACTGAGGCCCAGACGGGGGAGGAGCAGAGGGCCTTGTGCACAGGGTCACACAGCTGGTTGTTAGCAGAGCCTCCGGGGCAGCCTGGGTTCTGTCCTTTGGCAGAAGGACCCCAACCCCATGTACTCATACTCAGAGCTCAGTGTGCAAACGGGTTCCTCTCCTGGGTGCCGCTCACAGAGAGGCTGGTGTTCAGCATCTAGACGTGGGTCCCCACTGTTGGAATGTCACTCATCGTAGCCCTTAAGTGGGGAAGATACTTGAGGTTTATGGATAAGGAAGGGCATTCCTGAAGTCTTTAAATCATGGCCTCTCAACTCCAGCACTCATATTCCATCAGCAGTCTGTATTGAACCCTGTCTTCTCTTTGTATATATATTTAGTACTTGTCTTTATATCCTTTACCTTTTTAACTTAGTTTTTGTTATTTTATTTTATTCTATGTATTATTCGTAACATATATACGATTACCATATTCAATGATATCCTATCGTATATTAAAAGGAAACTTGATATCACGACTATATATGGCAAACCAGATTCACTTACCATAAATAGAAGGTAACTATAAAAAGAACTATAATGACACCAAGACAGTTTTAAATTGTAGCTGGATTCCACTGCCTGCGGAAGGCTTTGAGCCGAGGCCTGCTGTTTGTTGAAAAGGAAGTATCAGGAGTGTGAGGGAGCGTTGGAGTCACGTTACTACTACCGTCCTGGTGCTCAGAGGTCATCCTGAGTGAACAAGGACCCAAACATGAATCACCTCTCACTAGTCACTGTTCTTTGATGAAATCAGCTGGGGCACAAGAATCCTGGGTCCTGGATTGTAGAAAACGTTCCTTCTTAAGGTGTCACTCAGGCAACCGCTCTCCCAGGGTGTGTCCTGGATGTGGTTTAAGGGTAGTGAATAGGGGCGCCTGGGTGGCGCAGTCGTTAAGCGTCTGCCTTTGGCTCAGGGCGTGATCCCGGCGTTATGGGATCGAGTCCCACATCAGGCTCCTCCGCTATGAGCCTGCTTCTTCCTCTCCCACTCCCCCTGCTTGTGTTCCCTCTCTCGCTGGCTGTCTCTATCTCTATCAAATAAATAAATAAAATCTTAAAAAAAAAATAAGGGTAGTGAATAACTCCGTGAGACTCGTCCTCACCCTCGGGTGATGCTCGGGAAAGGAGAGTGAAGAGGGAGTGGGTAAAACACAGACCATGTGCGAGCCCTGAGTGCAGTGACACATGAGAGCAGGCGTCACAGGGGAGACGGGCTTAGCAGGAGAGCCTTTGGGGGGATGAGCCCATGCGTCACTCCTGTCCGCAAAGCCCAGGCGAGAAGAGTCCTCATTTTTACTAGTTTGAGGGAATCACTAAATTTCCTGTTTGCTCATCGGTGAAATGGAGTTACAGATTCTGGATAGCCCGTGAGGGTACTGTAAGGATTGAACTGAAAAATGAATAAAAAGGTACCTTCTTGGGGCGCCTGGGTGGTTCAGTTGGTTAAGGGTCTGTGCCTTGGGCTCAGGTCATGATCCCGGGGTCCTGGAATGAAGCCCTGCCTTCGTGCTCTCTCCTTCTCTCTCAAATAACTAAAAGACATGTACCTTCTGTAGTATTGGGTATGACTGTCCCGAGCAATAACACTGAGCACTGATGAGGTAAGTGAGTTGATGGGCTTTAAGGAGAGAGCCCAGGATGTGCTGATCTGAGGGGAGAAGGTACAGTGTGGTGGGCTGTTGGGCCTCTTCCATCAGAGCGCGCACATGATGGGGCTGGTGGTTCGGAGGCAACAGAGTAGGGCTGCAGCCAGACACCTGATTCTGCCGATTCTGCCTTTGCTCCTCCCTTTTTTATTTGGTATGGTTTTTTTTTGTTGTTGTTTTTTTTCTTTTTTTGTTTACTGAGTAAACTCTACCCCCAAGGTGGGGCTCGAACTCACAACCCCAAGATCAAGAGCCACGTGCTCTGCCGACTGAGCCAGCCAGGCACTGCAGCCTCACCCCTTCTTGATCCGACTTTTACAGAAAAGCTTGCAGCCTCTGCGACAGCCATGCCTCAGAGAAGTGGAAAATAAGCAGGCGGGAGGTTTGAGATGGCTTTGTCACCGTCCCTGCCCCCGCCCCCTCTAGGTACCAGGATCATCTACGACCGGAAGTTCTTGATGGAGTGTCGGAACTCGCCTGTGACCAAAACACCTCCGCGGGACCTGCCCACCATTCCCGGGGTCACCAGCCCCGCCAGCGAGGAGCCCCCCACAGAGCCCAGCCAGAACCACCTGCGCCACAGCCCAGAAGATAAGCCGGCTGGTGGTGAGTGACGGGGCTGGCCAGGCTCCTCCTCGGGAAGGGAATGTCTGTCGCCGGTGGAGCGCCTTCAAAGGGGACATTTCAGGGAGGGGAATGATGGTCGCTGCCCCACCCTCTGTGGAGCCCCTCAGAGACCAGACGTGGGGTGGGGGTGGGGTAGAACTTTCAGCGGCGCTGACTTTCCCCATGAAAGGGGTCCAAGAACTCCAGGAGAGGTGATTTGGCCCCATCAGGTAATCTAGTGGGGAGCTTGTTTGAAATGAGGGGGGTCCACACAGCAGCTTTCATAAGCATGACCCTTGGTATAATTGTCGCTGAAGCATTTCCTCGTGTCTGCCACACTCGGAACACACCCATGATGTGCGTGTGCAGGACACGACTTACCAAAGATACGGTAAACTTGCCCTCTAGGAAATTACAGGTCTACAGGATCAGAGAGGTGTCCGGGCTGCCTCCTGTCAGGGTATTGATCCACTGGTGGATTCTTGATGAAGACGGATAGAAACAAGGCAACTGGTTGTTTCTGCCGGTTTGACACGGGGCGGCTAGGTCCTCCCCTGTACCTCAGCCCACCTTCCCCCTGAGTAGTCAGAGCGACCCCCCCAGGGAGGTGTGTGGGAATGCACTCTGTGTGGCAGCGTGACGAGCTCGCCAGAGCATCTCAGCTCTCCGGCTGGGGGAGGATCAAGTGTAAGGACTTGCAGACAACCTGAGTCAGATTGGAACCCCATGACCCTTCACCCGGAAGGCAGTGGACCAAGGCCAGACAGGAAGCGGCTGGGACCTCAGGCTGGGCTGGCCCTGCTGACAGCAGCAGAGTCCATCTACCCAGGGCCTGCAGGACGTGATTCATAATTACCCTGGGAATCCCACAGCCCATGACCGGCAGCCCTTGCCTCACTTTGCAGACTCGGGGAGCAGTGGGAAGGGGGGGTATACTTGGGCACACACACAGCGGTGTGAAGGACAGCTCTAGGCAGCGTGGCCACCTGCCTTTCGTTGAAGGGTGCAGAGAAGGATGGATAGGTTCATGTGGTCAGTTCCATGGTGCTTGCCACCCACCCGCTTTTGCCCCAAGTTGAGGGTGGAGGTAGTCACACCCGACATTATGGAATCTTTACTACCTGACGGCTGTGCAAACCCCTCCCAGTTTCTGGAGCTGCGCTCACCCATAGCAAATGCAGAGTTGGCCCTGAGGGGCCCCAGGCTGACAACCCTGAACCCACAGTAATGGCCTAAGAGTTCCCATTGTGATGGTGAGGGATGGACATAATTTTTCATTTTGCTTAACAGGATATTAGTCAAAGCTCTTAGCCTTGGACCATATATTTGTATAAATATAACCAGAAGAAGTGGCCGGTTTCCCTGTGGGGGCCGGGGCGGGTATCTCAGAATATAGGACCTCAAAGCAGCCTTACCCGGGAGATCATGAATGAGGCAGCTCCATTTAAGAAAACACCTCGTGCAGCTTGAGTTACTTGGAGATTTTTGTGGAAAGAGTTAGGGTGAAGGCAGTGAGTAGCTGAGTTCCCAGAATAACTCCTTTACTGCAGAGTCAGGCTGTTCTGTGGGCAGCTGGACATAGCCTAGTAGGTTGTATTACTATCTTCTAAACCACGGTTTGGACACATGCTCAAAAAAGTTTTATGTTTAAGGAACATTCTTCTGTGAGGTTGTATTTATACCAAAGCCAAGTAACCATTCACTCTTATTAAAAACAATGAAAAGTGTAAAAAATTCAGGACTGTCACTTCTCCTGTGGGGAGACCCAGTCTCTGCTTTTCCTTTAGGATTGGGGAAGAGAGCACAGCTGGACCTTCAGGACTGTTTCCAGAAATTCCTAGTGGAGTCCTGCCCTCCCTCCATTCTCCTTGGCCCCTTCTCTTGTAGGAACAACAAAATGAAAAATAACACCTCTCCCTGGCCTCTAAAAACGTGAGCCCTATCATTCACCTGTTGCTTACCTGGCCGTCTGTCCCTTTTCTCCCCAGGTGAAGAGTCACAGTTTGAGATGGACATTTAAAGGACCAGCCACTGAATCGAGCAATGCCTCTGGGCCCCCCTGGCCCTTCTCAGGAGAAGAGTCACACCAGCCAGGCCTTTTGCGAGTCATAATCCTGGGCAGGCGTTGAGTATGGGGTCGGCCCTCCCGGCCCTCTGCTCCCTCACTCAGGGCACCTGCCCCCCCTTCCTCTTTGAGAACACCAGCGGATACCTCCATGTGCCTCCGTTCATGCAGGTGCTGCCACCCTAAGGGCAGTGACTCTCGTGAGCACACCCTGCAGCCCAGGGCCAGGATAGGACGTGGAGGAGCCCTTCTGAGTGATTATCCAGCTCTTCCGGCCCCATCCTCTGGGGGCGCACCCACCCCTCCCTTCGGTTAGTGTGCGTGGGAAAACTCCCCTCCCCCTCCTTCCCCAAGAGAGGAAATAAAAGCCGCCTTTACCCTAGGGCCAAGAGTTGGCCCCTGTCTGAGCTCTTTTCAACTCCATATGGATAACTAACACTAGCTACTATTTGTACGGTGCTTCTAAGCACTTTCCTGTACATTATCTCATTTGATTCTCACACTGAACCTAGAAGGTAAGTAGACTAAGCGTTATCTTCATTGTACCGCTCGGAAGACTGGCTCCGGGAAGTAAAACGCTTGCCAGTAAAGGACAGATGGGACTGGCTTTGAGCTGTGTGCTGCTCTGCAGCTCCTGTTGGTGGTGGTGGGTGCAGTTTCTTTCCTGGGCTCTGTCCCTCAAGCCTGTCAAGTGACCCCGTCACCTTCGTTCTGGCACGCATTCCCTGCAAGATTCCAAGGGAAAAACCTGAGCCTTGGATGACATAGAGTGTCTTTGACCTAGGCACCCTCGTATTTGTCCAGTGATCCCTTTGTGTGAGCTGTGTGGGGACACAAACATTAGACAAGTGCTCGGCCTTGAGGATTTCACTGAAACATACGATTTGCCCAGAAGGAAAGGTAGTATAAAAGAGATCGTATAGGATTGGTTATCCGAGAATGGTCCATGCAAGTAGGGGCTTCACGGAGGTGATGCTGCAGCTGGGGTCCTGAGAAGGAGTGGGCTGAGGAGAGGCAGGGGCTTAGTATTGCCAAGGTCGAATGGTCTTGGGGAACCAGGGCGTATCAGGACAAGACATTTAGTCGCCCACTTCAGCCAGAGCCGGCAATCTGTGTGGTTGGGGACGGCTTTTATAAATGGCCATGAAAGGGCCAGATTTTTTTTCTTTTTTAAGATTTTATTTATTCATTCGACAGAGATAAAGACAGCCAGCGAGAGAGGGAACACAAGCAGGGGGAGTGGGAGAGGAAGAAGCAGGCTCATAGCGGAGGAGCCTGATGCGGGGCTCGATCCCATAACGCCGGGATCACGCCCTGAGCCGAAGGCAGACGCCCAACCGCTGTGCCACCCAGGCGCCCCAAGGGCCAGATTTCTAAGGGTCTTGAATGCCGGGCAGAGGTCCTGCTGAGAAGCGGCAGGTGTTTCTCATTACAGGATATGCTGAGGGTGGATGGCCTTTGGCCAAGAGGCATTGGCTGACCTGGACCTTATGAACTCCTAGCACTTGTCAATCTGCCGTTTACGGGGAGCAGCAGACCTTAGTGGTCAAGTCCTTTGCCTGGCCTTTTCTACAGCTGAGTCGGAGTCCCCGCCCCTCACAAGGACTGTGAAGGCAGCTGGAATCCAATGGCCTGGTGAGGGCACGCGGAAGGGCCTGGCTCTAGTGGCATGCTGGCTTCAGGCACACCGTATACCCTTTTCATACAGATAGAAAGCGGGACTGGGGAGCGGCCGCCACCAGAGCAAAGACAACAACGAAAGCTCCAACTAGGATCAGGAGAGAGACCAATTAACCTTCCCAGTCCCTCAGCTTTCCAGTAAAAGCATCCAACCTGAGGTCTTGCTCACAAGTCTACATGATACGTCCATTCCCCTTGGTCCTACGTCTTACAGTCCAAAAAATAGGCTTCTCTGACAATAAAATCATTTACAAGTTGTACGCCTTTCCCACTGAGCACAAGTATCCTCCAGAAAACCCAGGTGTTTTTAAAGATTGATTTATTTTAGAGCAAGCATGAGCAGGGTGGTGGGTGGGGGGAGACGGAGAGGGAGAATCCTCAAGCTGACTCCCCGCTAAGCACAGAGCCTGATGGGGAAAGGGACAGGGCTGGATCCCAGGACCCTGAGATCGTGACCTGAGCCGAAACCCAGAGCCAGCTGTTTAACCGACTAAGACACCCAGGCACCCGCCTCGGGCATCATTTTAGCTGGGTGCTATGAAGCGGCGAAGATCGATGACAGAAGGCTCCCGTGGTCCAATTTAACATCCCAGTGTACCGAGTCTTAAAGCTTTTGTAGAGATGCCCAAGGAAGTCATCAGAGTTTGGCTTGGGAACCCAGGGACAACTGGGGGACAGCTGCCACATGCTGTGAGCCGGGGAATACGAAGAAGTGTTTTAGGCCACGGTATGTGTGCCGAAGGTATCACAGCCTGCTCGGGAGATGCGCGGTACTGCAGATAGTAGAAGGACACCTAGAAATGTCATAGAGCAATACTTACGTGGTTGTCCAGTGCGTGGCAGTTAGCAGATGCCATGGGTTAAGGGAATCTAAGAAACCTTCAGAGAGGAGGAGGGACTTTATAGGACCCCATGTAGGGTAGGAGTTGAATTTAGGAAGGGCCTTCCTGGGTCAGGAACGGCCTGAGATGCAGGGGCCAAGAGCAGTTTAGCTGGAGGAATGTTAACGCCGTTGGGTTTTCTGCGTGTGGATGAAGAGGCTGAGCCCAGACGGTGGGGTCTGCAATAGTCTCTCCTGGGAAAGGAGGCTCGATGGCACTTGGTGAGGTGGAAGAAGGAGAGACGTGTCCTGGAGGTTTCTGGTCGGGGTGGCCCAGGAGAGAGGTTGGAAGGGAATGCCGGGTTAGCAGCTGCACCGAGTAAACAGCGAGAGGGCCAGAACCAGAACCTTGGGGAATGATTCCAGGGAGCACGAGTGCAGTAGGGACCTGATCCACCAGTGATTTTCCAGCCTCCTCGCTGCTGTTGGTACAGCTGTGGGCATCCCTCCGACTCTCAGGAAGCCAGACAAGGTCGTCTTTCTACCAGCACCCTTTGGTGAGACATTCACCGTGGAAGTGACTCAAGGAAGGGCCCAAGGCCACAGTCAACCAAGGAATCCCTTGGTCTGAAAACCAGTACTTTGGGAGGGGCAAGGTTCATTCATAGATCCGCAATGGTCTTTTCCAGCTAAATCCAGCCTCAGTGGGATTTAACAAGCCTTTGCTAAGCCTCTTATCCTGCCCAGAAGGGTGCTAGACCTTGAGGCAATACAGGAGAATGTCAGGACAGAACCCGAGGAGGCACAATGATGAAGTGGGTGAGAGCGGGACAGGAGCCACGGAAGATTGTGAAGGCCGGGTGGGCTGCGGGGGAAACTACGGGAGCAAAGGCCATGTGTCTGGAATGGACACAGTGTGCATGGGAATGTCATGTGAGGCTCCAGTGTATTCTGTAGCGCAAAGTAAGTTTAGATAGACTAAGATTAGATTATCGGGGGGAAAAAAAGCCATTAGTTGAATGCCTTCTGTATGCCTAGAGCTTTACTACAATCTTATGGCCCCAACAACACAGACTTTTTTTTTTTTTAAGGTAGACGTTTTTATTCCCATTTTACTTATGTCCGTCGTGGCTGTGTGTCAGAATTAGGATTCCAGCTTCTATCTGTCCAGCTCCAAAGCCCATGCACGCTCTTTATAGCACACTGGTTGGAACTGAGGCCCGGGTTCCGGAGATTCCGAGCCCTAGACACTAGGATGTCGGTTGGCGGTATTAGAATAAGGCAGTGCTGGACTGGTGTTAAGGTGAATCGGATGAAGGTAACCAGAGCCAGGCAGCTCTTCGGACGTTCAGTGGATTGTTCAGAATTAGGGGGTAGGGATGGGGGGTGAAAACCAAGGAGTGAAAGAAGATAGGTAGCATGTGCTCGTTTATGCAAGGGCTATTTATTGAGTGCCTACTGTATACCTGTGTGCAGGCACTGAATCACTGGAGACAAAGCATTGGGCACAACAAAGCTCTGCTTTCCAGGCGCTGACCTCGCGGAGGTCACATACATTTAGGGATTGAGGCCGCGCGTGATTCTTGTCTTGGATATTCAGCTTTCATTGCTGAAATCACAAACCTGTCCTCCTCAAAATGAGGTTCAGAACTTAGCCAATGCTCCCTGCCGCCCTAAGCAGAGGACACGTGTCCCTCACTGTGGGACAATGAATCCTGCAAGGAAGAACCAGCTCCCCTGTGACAGGCAGTAGACACCTCAGTTTCTGGAAATAACGAGAACAAAGCCTCCCTCCTCATCTGCAGCAGGTTAAATCTACAAGACAAGGGGAGGAAACAGCAGATGAATTGAGGGAAAGTATAATCCCTGAAGATGAGGTTTTCATGGATGTACACATTCCAAAGAATACGACTTGAGTGTATTCTGCAGGGAGAGAGGGGACCCAGTGGCCAGACTGGAAGTGACTCCCTCCTTCCCCCTGCTGTTCAGAGGCCATAGCCCAGGGTGCCGGTTTTTAAAGGAAGACCTTCCAGCTGTCGTTTGTTCCTTATTCTCGGGGTCTCTATAGGAAAGGTTTCTGAGTTTCCAGCTGCAATACTCAAGTTCGTGCTGCCTCCTGCTGGAAGAGTTCGTTAGAACAAGGAAGGAAGCCTACATCTCCGTTATTCTGTCCCATCCAGTTTGGTGGGGGAAAGTGAGAGGTGCCACGGGTATCCACATTATCTCAAGATTATGCGACTGGCCCCTCATTCCCTGAGAAGCATACTGGGGGACAAGTTTTCCAGACAGCGTGACCAGAGGTGTATGGGGGAAAGAACCAGGGGTAGCGTAAAAACGCTTCTGCACGGCTCAGACCTTATTTGGGACAAGCTGGTGACAACCCTGCCCCCCCCCCCCAGCCAGACACAGCCATGCAGGTAGCCGTACTGCCTTCGGACCTCAACTCAGCACTCACCAACGGTAGCCAGGTGGCTCCATCCACCTAGGAACGAAGTTTACTCTTGCATGGCTTCTCAACTTGAACTTTCACCAGTAGGTTGCATTTAAACCTTTTCTGAGTCACTCCACCCTAACATGGGAGAAATAAGACTGCCTTTCAAAAGGACAGGACTCTGAACTGTTAAAAACGCTTTCCTTAGGCTCTATCAGGATAGGTTCAGATTTGCACTGGAATCATGGATATAAATGTAGCTGTCACTCAGGTCGTCCCGTCCCCCAACTCCTGGGACAGTTTCAGCTCCTGAGCCCTTCAGGAATCACCAAGAAGCCCATCCAGAGCTGTGTTTCCTGGCTCCCGAACTGAGCTTCTGAACTCAAACAAGGGACATTTGCAGCATACTAGAAAGCTCTGATGTCCTACTAGTGGCATCAAACTCAAACACTCAGTAAGCCTGGTGAACTTTGTCTCCCTTTTACTCCATTCACTCACAAATTATGCTACCGGTACTGATTTGGGGGGAAAGCAGCATGACTTCCTCTCTCCTTTCCTCCATAGATGGCATCTAAAACCAGATCGGCTTTTTCAGTACAAGGGGCCCAGAGGCCAAAGAGGATGTTTACGTGAACACCTTACGTGTGTGTGAGCTTTGGCTCATTACCTCCACCTATTTAGCCCTGGGTTTGGGAGATCTCAAACCACAAAGGAAGATGGCACCGCCATTTTTTTTTATTTTTTATTTTTATTTATTTATTTATTTTTTGCGCTGTAGTCAAGATATAATTGGAAATGCCATTCAGTCATCAGTGGACAGTCCCTCCATTGACAGCATTTGGCACCGCTCCAACCAGAACGTACTTTCAACCACTGACTCTTCCTTCCCTCCTGGAGACTCCAATTCTTTCTTCTTTATCTCAGACGTGACAGCTCCCTTCGTGTCCTCCAGGGTTGAAGACAAGCCGTCACCAACAAGAAGACGTTATCAGCCCCCGGGAGTCTTCATGGACCCCTGAACGAGGCAAGCTCGCTCTCATCGCACCTGCTTCAGTTCTCCTCTGATCACTGCTGTCCTCTTGACCTTTCCGGATAGTCCAGTTTCTTGTACTCTACAGCTTCTTCACTCTTCTTAATCTTCTTAAACTCTGAGCTCCTGACTACGCCTCATCCCCTGCAATTCCAACAGACAACCGTCTACCACGTCCTGTCAGAACTCACTGTGTCTAGAACAAGGGAAGATTTTAACGTCACTCCCTCCCCACCCACCTTTCTGGCCTCCAGTATCCCACAGGGACTCTCACCAGAGAAACTCCTATCTACCCCATGCATTGTAAACAGTCTCCATCACGGAGGAACTGTGGGAGGGAAGGGAGCATCTTTTTGCTTGGAGGCGCACACCCCCCCAGCACTCAAAATGGGCCCTGAACTTTCAAAACTTGTTCCTCCGCTGTCACCCTCCTGCCCATCATCCTGCTACACCAGTGGTGCTCGAACGTTAGAGGGCGTTAGAACAACTTGGAGATCTTGTTAAGACACATTGCTAGGCTCGCCCCCCAGATTGAGTAGGTCTGGAGTGGAGCCTGAGAATTTACATTTCTAGGAAGTTCCCGGATGATTCTGATGCTGCTAGTCCTGGGACCACACTTTGAGAACCACTGAGTTACATAATCTGAGGATGTCAGCTCTGTTGGTCCAAACTGTCCCAGCAAGCTTGCATCCACTACAAGGGTCAGAGTGGAAAATCAGCCAGTAGGTGCCCTGTGCCCTTGGGTAAGCAAAGGCAACTTATTTCCAAACTCCTCAGACTCCAGAGGACCCCCCTTGCTGAACCCTCTGGCCACTTTTGCCCTGTGGGGCTGCTGGCGCCTTTGGCATTAGTGGGAAGATCCTTCACAGGAGACATAGTTCCATTCATTCAACAAATATTTCCCAAGTGCCTTCTGTGTGCGGGGCACTGTTCTAAGGTGTGTGGGATACACCAGTGAGCAAAACACGAAAATCCCCACCCAGGGGGAGCTTACTTTTTTCTAATGAAAAGAAGAATAAAACCCTTTTTACTGTTTTTAGGACTCAGATATCTGGTTACTGGAGTAATCAGGAGTGTTTGGTTAACTCTGTTTATATACACAAGAGATTGAGGACCAAGAGCTCAGGCAGAAACTAAATAAAGGCTCCACTGAGGTGAACCACCACAATAATTATCTTCATCTTTTGAGAATTACAACAAATACAATGGTTTTTGTTTCGGTTTTGGGTTTTTTTGCTTTATAGATGATAGAAAAATGTGGAGGTATGGGGGGGCAGCAAAATCCTGGACATCTGACCTGCTGCTCTTTTTTCGGAAAGGGCCCAGAAACTTTTGGCAAAGGTACGGGGATGGGACATGCTTTTTCCCCACAAATTCTCTCCCGTGGGGACAGGAGGCCCTCTGGTAGTTAAGAACCCTCTATATAAAGGACAAATACAGTGCTTCTGAAGGGCCAACACTTGAATCTTTGCCAGTGTTAGAGATGTGAATCTTGGTCCACCACTCAAGTTAGCAAGGAATGGGACTATATAATCCAACATAATTTCTCTTTATATTCTCTTCACATTTCTTTTCTCTTTTTTTTATTTTTATTTTATTTTTTAAAAAAATTTTTATTTATTTATTCGACAGAGAACAGCCAGCGAGAGAGGGAACACAAGCAGGGGGAGTGGGAGAGGAAGAAGCAGGCTCATAGCGTAGGAGCATGATGTGGGGCTTGATCCCATAACGTCGGGATCACACCCTGAGCCGAAGGCAGACACTTAACCGCTGTGCCACTCAAGCGCCCCTCTTTTCTTTTTTTTTTTTAAGATTTTATTTATTTATTTGACAGAGAGAGAGACAGCCAGCGAGAGAGGGAACACAGGCAGAGGGAGTGGGAGAGGAAGAAGCAGGCTCCCAGTGGAGGAGCCTGATGAGGGGCTCGATCCCAGGACTCTGGGATCATGCCCTGAGCCGAAGGCAGATGCTTAACGACTGCGCCACCCAGGCGCCCCTCTTCACATTTCTTTTTATAATCCAACAAAGTTCTCCTGAACTTTGTACTAGCGGTGTGGTATACCTAAGCCTCACCCCCAAGGCATCCGCTGAGCCTTCCCTTGCCCCATCTGGTGTTCAGTGATGGGCCCACGTGGGGCACTGAAGGCCTGGCCCCTTCGGCTCCAGCAGCCCCCTCTACTACTTCTGGGCCAGGTTAGAGTGTGGGAGTCATCCTGTCTCCCCTGTGCCGCACTAGGGCACCGAAATCTCCATAAGGCTCAGTTCCAGTCTATCTAGACTTACCCTACAGTCGTGGTGCAGCCCTTTCTCATCTTCTAGGTAATCTACGTAGGGGTAGAAGTATGTATCCCAAGTGTCTTAGTTATGAGTCCTCTCTGTACCTCTAGGGAACGTGGATGACTGTTTCACCTTGCCCTATCACTCCTTCAGTCAGTGAAGCACAGGGCAACCATGGTTGCACATTAGAACCACATAGGAAGCTTTTTTTAAGCTATCAATACCACGATCCCTCTTTAACAAGGTCGAATTGTATTGGCCAAGGGGCATTGCCTGTTTTTTTGTAAAGCTCCTCAGGTGATTTTAATGTATAGCCAGGGTTAAGCACTATGTGGGAAGGAAGAGGGGTTGTGGCAAAAAGCCTAAAGGGGGAAAAGGAAAGACGGGAGGTCCATTACTGTTCGGAATTATTCTGCTACATGAGCTACTAGGTAGAAATGGTTAGTTATTACCAACTGTACACAAAGCCCTGTTGCAAGGGATCACATGAGAGAAGCTAGCGGGGAGGTGAAATAGGGTTAGAAATACTCTCCTCCCTGCCACACAAAGCCTGATCCTCAGACTAGCATCCTTGCCACACCTGGGAGTTTGTTAGAAATGCAAGAATCTCAGGCCCCGCCCCCAGGCTCTCAGCATCTGCAAAGGACTGCTCCAAGCCACAACTTTGTAAAAGCAGACCCTTGGGAGGAGGAAGGTCTGGAACTGGGTTTTTAAGCTGCAGAGCTTTCGGGGAAGCTTCATTCTTGGAAAGAAGGGCAAGAAAATACTCATGCGAGAAGTTAGGGTGGCTGCTTGTTGGAGCAACAAAACGGACACAGCTTGGGCACGTTTCTGGAGTGAGAAGTAATCCGGCAACAGTTAGAAACCGGCTCATATATGTCTTGGTTTTCTCTTTAAATGAGAAGAAAATCTTCAGTTCCTTAAGGGTCTGTAACATCTTTTCTCGGCTTAACACATGATAGAAGTAGGTTAGTTCACTACAACACTTACCCTGGGAAAATTACTTTGGTTTAGTTCCTATACGTATAAAGTTCTTAAAAATGTGTTCACCATTTCTTTTTTTAAGGATTTTATTTATCTGAGAGAGAGAGAGAAAGAGCACAGAGGGAGGGTGAAAGGGGGAAGCAGACTCCATGCTGAGCAGTGAGCCCAATGCGATGGGATGAGTGGCTCGATGCAAGGACCCTGAGACTATGACCTGAGCCAAAGGCAGATGCTTAACCGACTGAGCCACCCAGGAGCCCCATGTGTTCACCTTTTCTGATTACAAATCCAATTCATTGAAAAATCTAAGATACTACAGAAGTATATTACAGAAAATCTCTGTAATCGGGGCGCCTGGGTGGCACAGCGGTTAAGCGTCTGCCTTCGGCTCAGGGCGTGATCCCGGCATTATGGGATCGAGCCCCACATCAGGCTCTTCCGCTATGAGCCTGCTTCTTCCTCTCCCACTCCCCCTGCTTGTGTTCCCTCTCTCGCTGGCTGTCTCTATCTCTATCGAATAAATAAATAAATAAAATCTAAAAAAAAAAAAAAAAAAAGAAAATCTCTGTAATCACCTCCATTCCCTCAGAGATAACCACTGATGAAAGCTATAATCCAGGTTTCTTTTTTTGTATATACTAACATACAAAAGTCGGATCACAACATAATAGTTCTTTTTTCTTTTTTAAAAAGTTTATTTATTAAAGTAATCTCTGCACCCAATGTGGTGTGCGAACCCACAACCCCAAGATCAAGAGTCTCACGTTCTATCGACTGAGCCAGCCAGGTGCTCTATTAACTTTAATCCAAAATAATTAAATCCCATGGGGTGAAACAATACTGTCTTGAAACTTGGTTTTTAACATTTGCCGTTCAAGCCAGAGGGAGGAGCTCAAGTAAAGAAAAAGGAGACAAAAGTGAACTGCATGCAGGGTGGGGTGCTTTTGAACATTTTAGAGAAGCCAATTATTCACAAGACATCATGGTTTGTTAGAAATGAAACGATCACCTGTTTGACCTCGTACAGGTGAACCAACCAGGATTATGGACACTGCGTCTGCAATAAAATGTTCTCATTTGCAGCTGAGGACTATGGAATCACACTCACATAAAGACTGTGAGAAGCAAGGTTTCCAGGGGAAAATAACTTAGATGTGGGTCTTTTTTTTTTCTCTTAAAGATTTTATTTATTTGAGAGAGAGAGCGTGAGTGAGCATGAGTGGGAGAGGGGGCATAGAGAGAGGGAAAAGCAGGCTCCCCCACGGAGCAGGGAGGCCAGTGATGAGGGGCTCAATCCCAGGACCCTGGAATCATGACCTGAGCCGAAGGCAGACGCTTAACCGGCTGAGCCACCCAGGCGCCCTAGATGTAATGCACATGGATGCAAGAAGGGGGTGGGGGCAAACCAGATGGAGGGAAGCAGGACCCTAGAGATCTGAAGATGGGATGGGGTATCCTGAGAATGGTGGGTTCCAACAGGAATGGGGCTCATTTCCTGGGCACTCTTGAACACAGAGCTGAGCTTTTCTGAAAGGCAGTAAGTAGCTTGCTAAGGAAAGATGCAGCGCTGCAGAGGTATCAAACAACGGGCCGGGCTGAATTGGAGTAGGAAACCCTGAACGCTGAACCAGTAATCCTAGTGAGGTGAACAACTGCAACAGGCCGGAGGGAGGCAAGACTGAGAAGGCACAAATCTCCAGACAAATCTGGAGAAGAGCGAGAAAGGAGACAGGTCTTTTTTTTAAGCCTTTATTTACCACTTTAAGTATTTTTGTTTATTTGTGAGAGAGAGAGAGAGAGAGAGGGAGAGAATGAGAGAGATTGAGAATGAGCGGAGGGGGAGAGGCAGAGAGAGAAGCAGGCTCCCCGATGAGCAGGGAGCCTGACGCGAAATGCGATCCTGAGACCCCGGGATCGTGACCTGAGCCGAAGGCAGATGCTGAACCCACTGAGCCACCCAGGCGCCCCTAAGCCTTTATTTACTTCTGATTTGAGCAACACTTGCACACTGTCAGACACTTGGAAAACAGGCGAGAATAAGAGGCAGTCTTTATCAACCCACTGCTCAAGAATGACAATTGTGAGCCTTCTGAATACTGTCTGAGGATGAGAGAATGGGCTCCATATTTTCACCAGGGCCAGGCGAATCGTGGACCCTCGAGCGGGCAGCTGGAGACAGCTTTCTGGCAAGCTAGGGGAGTTCTAAAAATGTGAAGTTTTTCCCGTTTATCTATCCTAAACTTCTAACCCGGTGTTATTAGTGATTTTAGTAAACCTTTATCTTGAGCAGCTGCCAGTGAGGGGGATGCCTTGCTTTCCAATTGTAGAAATTAGGTCTGGTTCCACCTTAGCCTCACCCATTTTTACCCACAGGTGAGCTGGCTCTGCAATTCTCCTAAAATCTTGAAACTCAAATATTGTCCGATTTCAACCTCTCCCCATTCCAGTTCCTGCCTTCTCATCCGGACTTCTGGACGCTGAATTCCCCTTTTTCCCTGTCTTTCTGCTTTCTCCCATGGTTAATCATCTGAACTGCTTTCTTGCTGTCATCTTTGATTGCCTTTTCTCCTGGCCCTTACTTTTAGCTGCCAGGCAAAACCGAAAACTCAAGACTTTCATCTTCGCTGTCATATAGCTTAGTGCTGTTGCAGGAACTGGAAGATATCCACTGGACCCACCATGGCTGTGCAGGCTCAGAGCTCAGTGAGGCCCTCCCTGTCAGCCCTGTGTAACTGTCTCGTGGTGCCCTGTTCCTAATTACAAGCCACATCCTTACTCTGTCCTCCCAATTTCTTCCTGTGTCAGAGGAATGGATTCTCTCCTTAGCCATCAAGCCAAACTTCTCCATCAGCCAGCTGCCCAGCTCCTTGACCCAGTTTCTTTAGAAAGCTGCCCCCTCAACCACCACCTCTCCTGTGTTTTCAACCTCGGGCTCCCTACTGATGAATAAAAGTGTGTCCATCCCCTAACCCTGCATTCCCTTCTGGCTACCATTCAGTTGTTCTCACCTTCAGAGCCAAACATTTGTTTAGGGACTATTTCAAACAGGTTACATGATTCTCTGAGGTCATCAAATCAATCTGGCATTTAAAAAAAGGTATTACACAGAGTGTAGATTGTTTCATGAATCTTTTAATTGTAAATAATAGGATGCACATACTGGGTCACATTGCAAAATGTATCCTTGAGTTGTAGTCAAACATTTGAAAGACATTGTTCTAAATTAATGATCTTCAAAATTTTGTTTGCATAATTAATCACTGTAAGTTTAATTACCTACAGAGGATTTCAGGTGGATTGCAAGCATTAGCATTGTTAAATAAAACTAAAATGAAATTTCCACTGCAGTGATTTGACAACTGCCATCATCCATTTAAAAAATATATGAACAAGTTTTAATAGTTGGAAATTTTACATCATCTCATTTTCTCTTTAAACTCAGAATTGGGGGCACCTGGGTGGCTCAATCTGTTAAGCCTGCCACTCCTCCTGCTTGTGCTCTCTGAGAAATAAATAAATAAAATCTAAAAACAAAACAAAACACAACTGGGATGGTTGGGTGGCTCAGTTGGTTAGGTTGGCTGCCTTCAGCTCCGGTCATGATCACAGTGTCCTGGGATCGAGTCCTGCATCGGGCTCCTCGCTCAGCGGGGAGCCTGCTTCTCCCTCTGCCTGCCGCTCCCCCCGCTTGTGCTCTCTCTCTCTCTCTCTGACAAAGAAATAAAATCTTAAAAAAAAAAAAACCCTCAGAATTGTTCTTCTTCCCTCATAAAATAAAATAACATATATAGATTGATAGATAGATACATAATATACAGGTAATGCATAGATGTAAGTATCTATTTTTACACTAGAAAGTTCATAATACTTCTCTGAAGTAAAAAAGTCGATGGGGCGCCTGGCTGGCGCAGTTGGTAGAGCATGCAACACTTGATCTTAGGGGTGTAAATTTGAGCCCCACGTTGGTTATAGAGATTACTTAAAATCTTTAAGGGGTGCCTAGGTGGCTCAGCTGGTTAAGCCTCCAGTCTCTTGATTTCCACTCAGGACCTGATCTCATCAGGGTCATGAGATCCAGCCCCCCACTGGCTCTGTGCTCAGGGGGGAGTCTGCTTCTTTCTCCCTCTCCCTCTTCCTCTGCCCTCCCCCTGCTCTCTCTCTCTCAAATATATAAATCTTAAAAAAATAAAATATTTATATATATATATACACACATATATATAAAAGTTGAAATTACCATTCTAAAAACTTCCTGTGACCATAAAGCTCTAATGTCAAAATCTTTCTCCTTAATTGCATAGAATTCAATTGATCAAATAAATGCATAAATTTTGATAATCAAACAAAAATTAGAATTTTATTGGAGATGTAACTCTTTTTTTTTTTTTTTAAAGATTTTATTTAGAGGAGCCTGATGTGGGACTCGATCCCAGAACGCCGAGATCACGCCCCGAGCCGAAGGCAGACGCCCAACGACTGCGCCACCCAGGCGCCCCTGGAGATGTAACTCTTAATGAGACTGAGAATTTATTTCTTTACATCACATCCATGGATGAATATCACCATTGCTAGAATGAGACAGGTTTAACATCAATACTATTCCTATTTTTCATCTTTTAAGAGCTGACAATCTTTGTTTACATAAATAAGCAGCTTCCCATCTAGGATTTATTGACTCTGCTGAATTCAATTCTTTGAACTCCTTCAGAGTTCTATGCCAAATCACACTGTGGTCTACCATGAATTATTTTATTTTAAATTTTCAATTACTTTTAGATTTACAGAAGAATCACAAAGATAGTTCAAAGAGTTCCCCCATACAGCCTTGATCCAACTTCCCCTAATGTTGACATCTTAAAGCATAGTACATTGATCAGAAGTTAGAAATTAACACTGCTGTAATATTATTAACTACAGACATTGTTGGTTTTCCAGTTTTCCCACTAATACCCCTTTTCTGTTCCAGGATCTCATCAGGAGACCACACTGCATTTAGTTGTCATCTCTTTGTCTCCTCCAGAGTTTCTCAGTCTTTTCTTGTCTTTCATGATGTTGACAGTTTTGAAGTGTACTCATGAATTATTTTCTAGAATGTCTCAATTTGGATTTGACTGTTTCCTCTTGATTAGACTGGGGTTATGGATTTTTGGGGAAGAATTCCAGAGATGAAGTCCTTCTCACTGCATCATATCAGAGGGCAAATAATATCAATCTGATTTATTACTGGTGTGTTAACCTTGACCACTTGGCTAAGGTGGTGTCTGCCAGTTTCTCCATCATAAAAATTAATATTTTCCTTTTCCACATTCTATTGTTTAGAAGCAAGTAAGTCCAGCCACACACTCAAGAAGTGGGATTCAAGCTCTACCTCACAGAGGAAGCAGTACCACAGATTTTGTGGCCGTGTGTTAAAACTACCACTATAACTATTAAATATTTTGGGGTAAATACTTTGAGTCTGTGAAAGTATTGTTTCTTCCTAAAGTTTCACCCACTACTTTTGGCATTTATCACCAACAGTTTTAAAAATAATCTATCAGCTGGTAACTCAATTAGGTCCTCCTTCAATTCTGTTGAAAGAAAATACTTGGGAACCAATTGTGAAATCCAAATATCTACATATTTCCAAGTGTTCTTGTGTCTGGAGACCAAAGGTTTGCACACCCTCGGGCAGTACATCATAGATCTGATTCAGGATTGGAGAGGTATGCCCTTCTGTAAAGTGAGAAAAAAGCGTGTCCTGAGGCAACTTCGTAAAAATCAGGATGTACACATTAATTTCCTGAAAACTTTCCTGGCCTGAATACTTGATGAAGTTAGTATTCTCGAGTTTGAAGACCATGGCTCTGAATGATTCCACTCCAGTGATTTCACCTACCAATACTGCCGTTGATTCCTCAAGTTCTTAACCTTTTGGTTGATACCTGTTCCTTTCTCCAAGGCCAATCTTCTTTCAACCAGTAAGACCTCTAGCACCCGGCTGCCTAATTCGGGCTTCATTTTCCTCCTCTTACAGTATTAAGGGGCTTGCAGCTTCCGGAACACACACTGCCGCTTACCTCTACCGCATGGATATTCCCTCCACATCCCCTCTCCGTCCTCGCCTGAATGTCTGGGGCTCTGGACTCATACAGTCTAGGCTAGATGGCCACTTGAAAACGTGCTCAAAGTGGCAGATCTCGAGGGCAGTACTGCGAATTGCTTCTGCCGCGGGGCAGTGAGTGCTAGCTAGCGTTTGTAAAAGACGTTTCCCGCATTTCAAGGGGAGGAATGTTTGCAATGCACACCACAACTTTCAGAGTCCGTAGGCACCCATCGCTCTCAAGGGGCCTCATCTGCATGGTGATTTCCAGTGTCCAGCCCTAAAATAAACTTAAGTCCCAGAGCAAAGCCAACTAGTATTCTTGCCTCCCACGCCTTCACCCGGAGCAGCCCGGAGCAGTCCAAACCCCGAGACTCCGCCCGCCTCCGCCTACCCGCCCCACCTTAAAGCGGGCCGGGAGTGCCCGTTGCTCAGGCAAACGGAGGACCCACCAAGGGCCTTTACTGTTTGAAGATTACAAAGCCAGTCAGCAACTAACGCGAGACGGAGATAGTATTCTCGCGAGAACTCTGGGAGGCGGCAGTGATGGCGGCGGCGGGAACCGGACCCGGACCCGGAGTGGATGCAGGACCCGGTCCAGCAGCGGCCGCAAATGCAACAGCGGCGGAAGAAGGGGAGACAAAACCGGTGGTAGCGGTGGCAACTGCCCCGGCTGGAGAGGGGACATCTGTTGCTCCAGCAGCGGAACCTGGTTCTGGAGAGATAGAAAGCGGGTAAGACGTCCTGTGGCCAGAGGAGGACCAGGAAGGGAGGCCCACCCTCTTGGAATCCCGCGGCTCCCGGGAGTCCTCCTGCCCGCCCCCTCCGAACCTAGGCCCTGCAGCCAACGGCTCGCCCTGCCCCCTCCAGGACTGTAGTCCCGCCTGCCGCTTGGCCCGTCCCCCTTGGCCCTCCCCTCTGAACGGTGTCTGAAACTACGCCCCTTTCCGCACCTTTCGCGGTCTGTGAGAGTCAAGGTTCTTGTTTTCGCTCTTGCATCCTACCAGGGGGCCCGTAGCTCTCTCTTATAGCAGGAACCCCTCAAATATCCCAGAGAAGAAACCACTTTGCGTTGCCAGAGTGGAAGAAGTAACGGTACCTCTGAAAACAGAGTGGGAGAGCTGCATCCCTGCGAATCTACCCCAGGACCAATTCCATCCCATGTAGTTTTGTCTGTAAGAGCCGATTAGGCTTCCCTGTGCCCTACGGGCCTGCGTCTGTCTAGGCCATATTCTTCCTAACCCGGGGCATCCAGGCTGCGAACAGGCTTAGTTGAAAAAGTTGTAGGAGTGTGAAGTTCAGCTGGACTTGAACATTCTCTTTGGGAATAGGCGTTTTGAGGTATGTTTCTCTTGAAAATTCTTACTTGAGTGCTTCCATTATCTTGTAGGGATGCAAATTCAGTCGATGTAGGTGGTGCTTTGGAGACAGAGTCCTCTAATGGAAAAGATACACTAGTGAGTATTTCTTTTGGATGTATGCGAGACAAAATAGTTTTTAAGTTTTTAAATGAGTCAGAAATACAATTAGGTCAACTAACTTGATTTTCTAATTGCTCTGTGGACACAGGAAGGTGCTGGGGATACTGCAGAGGTGATGGATACTCAGGCCGGCTCAGTGGATGAAGAGAATGGCCGACAGTTGGGAGAGGTAGAGCTGCAGTGTGGGATATGTACGAAATGGTTCACAGCGGACACCTTTGGCATAGATACCTCGTGAGTATTTTTTGTAGTCTGTAAGAATCGCCTTGTAAAATAAATCGCAACATGTTCAACAGCTGAATAATAGTTTGTGGGCAAATATGAAAGCATATTATTTCATATGATTTCTGACCACTGTTCGGTGAATAGGAGCTTTTGAATCAGGAATTGTTTTAATGACCTGAGCGTGTTTTCTACTTATTGAGGGCCCAGACCTAACAGGTGCAGTGATAGGTATTATCCTTGTTTTGAGCTTACGATCTGGTTGGGAGATAAAACCGTGCAATTACAAAGCACTGCATAAACAAATATGGGACAGTATCATTTAAATGTTGTATTGGGTGTTATGGATTTTAGGGAAGGGATTGGTGTCTATGGTAGACAAAGCCTGTTGTCAAAAATTTGAGATGACCAGTGCCTTTTCATGCTTGAGCGATTCTTTTTTTCCTTTTGGCTTTTAACTCCTTTTAAGTATCCTGTATTCTCGCCTCAGCATTTTTCCAATCTTTTACCTCTTCTAATGAATCAAAATCATTTTATGATTGATTGAGAATAAAAGGCTTTTTGCTTTATTGTAGGGATTCAGTCAACAGCTAGCCAGTGCTCGATATTGATTCACTGTTTATGGAAATAATTGTATGCTGCTCTCTGTAGCATTCCTTATGGTCTATATTATGCAAGTAAATTTAGATTGTCTTGAGGCTGCCATTATTAATTCTGAAATTCTTCTTCATTGGGTGGGTTTGTGAAGAAATACCTTCTTTTATAATTTATGCTTTCTAGTTAAAAAGTTATAGTGGGTTTTAGAAATGCTAATGTTCTAATTAACATGTGACTGGTAAGCTAAGATAGAATCTTTAAAGAAGAAAAAAATACTAAAGGATCTGAGAGAAAGAATTGATCTTGGTAGGAGGACCTGTAGGGAAGATAGGATATACAAGAAGCAAAGCTGGTCACTTAGATAAGACCTAAAATCGGGCCCCTTTGGCCAAGGAGAGTTTATTTGGATAGACAGAGCCTAGGAAATTTACCAGAGAGATAACTTGGGGTGATCTGGGGAAGAATCAAAGCACAGTTTGGAGTTTTGGTAGAAACCAGTTTGTACCTGAATTTCAGAAGTTATACCAAAAGCCCAACTAGGTGGGACAGATATCTTTCACAGCTGAGATAGAGGAAGTGAGCTAGCAGGGTCGGAAAAAGGGCTGCTGTAAATACCTGATTATATTTGAATTAAATAACAACTGCCTACATAGCTCTAGTTTGAGGCTTTTTGCTCTCTGTAGGTGATTTTATCACAGTGGGCTGTTGAACCGAAAGGTTTCGAGAGCGAGGTAGGCAAGGGAACTCAATCTTAACATTCACAAGAACGTTTCTTAATTTCTTGAATGGTGGCAATAGACACAAACTTGGGAAACTTCTCTTTGAGGATACGTTAAGCAAGTTTCAGCCAAGTCCAAGATAAACCTGCTTTTATTTTCATTTCTTCTCTTACGACTTGACCCAGTCTCGTATTTTTCTGTTACTTTCTCCCTTTTTAAGACTAAGGTCTCCCTGGGGCGCCTGGGTGGCTCAGTTGTTAAGCGTCTGCCTTCTGCCCAGGTCATGATCCCAGCGTGCTGGGATCGAGCTCCCCGCTCAGCGAGAAGCCTGCTTCTCCCTCTCCCACTCCCCCTGCCTGTGTTCCCTCTCTCACTGCCTCTCTCTCTCTGTCAAATAAATAAATAAAATCTTAAAAAAAAAAAAAAGAAAGACTAAGGTCTCCCTGTACTCTACTTTTCCAGTCACTGCCACGCCTCCTTCTCTAATGCATTGGTTCCTCAGTTACAGCCTCAGTATCCACCATTTTTTTAATCTCTCCCTCCACTGGCATCTTTCTCTCTGCCTCCAGACAAGTCTTCTCTTGCCCCCAAACTCCCCTTTTAGAAGATTCCACCTTTGTGATACAAGCACCCTTAGTAGTTAGAACTCCTGTCCCTTCCACACCCCTCACCCCAATTAGTCACCAAGCTTTACCAATCTTTTCTCTTCTTGTGTACAGTCTTGCCCTTTCTGTTTATTCACCCTAGGTGAGGCCTTCTTTACCTTCTGCTGGAACGGCCAAAACACCTTACATACATTCGTTTTTTCTAATATCTTCCTTCAGACCCATCCTGTCATGAAACTAGGAATTCTAATCATGTCACTTCTCCTTAAAGGAGTTCCCGTTACCCACAGAAAAAATCCAACTCTACCTGGCTCCTTGGATTTCTTACCTTTCGAGCCTTCTTTTTTCTTTTCTTTTCTTTTTTTTTCTTCACCATATCGCTGACAAATCCCCTCTCTTGGACAGATTTGTTTACAGCAGTTTGCCCCTCTGCCCCTAGTTGGCCCTTTCTCATCTCTATACATAGTTCACCTAGAGAAAAGAAAACCAACTCATCTTCCCAAATCCAGTTCATAACTTATGTCCTCCAAAAATCTTTTCTAACTCTTAAATGTGAAGTTACTACTTGGATCCTTAAAACTCTTACATCATCTGTAGGACTTCTTTGGTAATGAGACAAGTAATGTTTTGTGATTTATGTGCTTTCTTGAAAGATTTTATTGATTGATTGATTGATTGATTGATTGGAGAGTGGGGATGGGGGGGAGGGATCTCCAGCAGACTCTGTGCTCAGCTTGGAACCCAACGCAGGGCTTGATTTCCTGACCCTGAGATCATAACCTGAGCCAAAATCAAGCGTTGGACACCCAGCCTGCTGAGCCACCCAGGCACCACAGTTATTTACATGTTTAATTAATCTTGTCAAAGTTTCTGCCTGCCCTTTCCAACGGTGTTATTGGCACTTTAAAGAAATAGTTAACTATTTAAATATAATTTATGTACAGACATTTATAAAGCTGTTTCTATTTAGACATAATTTACATTCAAATATTTAAATATAAAGATATTTAAAGAGACTGCTTTGTCTTCTTCCACAACTGGCCTAGCATACTCTTTAGGTGCTCAAATATTACAGTAAACTAACTTGGACAAGGTCCCAGTGAGAACCTTCCTGATGCTGAATTATCTACCACGGTAGATAATGTCTTATTAAATTTTTGTACCAGAAAAATCCAGGTAGGGACACCTGCGTGGCTCAGTCGGTTAAGCGTCTACCTTCAGCTCCCAGGGTCCTGTGATCTAATCCTGCATTGGTCTCCTTGCTCAGTGAAGAGCCTGCTTTTCCCTCTGCCTGCCGAACCCCCTGCTGCTCGAGCTTTCTCTCTCTCTCTGACTAATAAATAAATAAAATCTTTTTAAAAAAAGAAAAGGAAAGAAATGATAAGTTCACTAATTGTTTAATCTGGCTGTTCTGCAGATCCTGTCTACCTTTCATGACCAACTATAGTTTTCACTGCAATGTGTGCCATCATAGTGGGAATACCTATTTTCTCCGGAAGCAAGCAAGTAAGAACAAACTATGAAGTGCTGCAAAATTGTCTTCTGGTTAGCTGCAAAAGAAAAGGAATTTGGACGCAGCAGAATCAGGAAACCTCTGCCTGGTAGCTGGTAGAAGTTCAGGTTTAGCTCCGAATAATGGCTGTTGTCCATTTCAGATCAATGACTGTACTTTTAACTCCTGTAATTGTTAGTTTGCGGACCACCTAGTTGAATATTCTTTTGCTGATAGGGATATAATACTATAGGTAACTTTTTCTTTTTGTTTTTGCTAGACTTGAAGGAAATGTGCCTTAGTGCTTTGGCCAACCTAACATGGCAGTCCCGAACACAGGATGAACATCCGAAAACCATGTTCTCCAAAGATAAGGTAGAGAAGAAATTAATGTAATTGCAATTATGCCAAAGAATCAGGTGGAACTTTTAAATATACTTTTTACCAAGAAGTACTTTCCCCCCAGTTTTTATGACTATGTGACTGTAGAGTCAGTGGTTATGTGTTACTTATTTCATGTGATTTACTAACTTGGTAGTATGTGCACAGTATGTCAGTTGGCTATTAGTTGGGTGAATTCTTAAAAGTAGTTTTGGTTGGCTTTATAGAAGCAAACAACTCTCTGTCCCACAATTAATAATCAGATCTTGAGGTGAATCTTCTCAGCTCAGTTTAGCTATTTTTATAGATGGTTATTAACAGATTTTGTCAGAGGGAAGGGGGTGAGTTTAAACAATTTATCCTTTATTACTAAACTGCAAAACCACACGACCAAAGTCAGGAATCAAAATTAGATGATTAGCCCATCCATGAGTCTTTCCTACTGTGATTCATGGTAAGAAAATTAAGTAAATTTTGGAACAGTGGAGTTTACATTGTGCCTAGTGTACATTTATACCTACCTACTTGCATTTAAAACTGAAACAAAAATTTCACCAAACAGTGCTTACCCTCCAGTCCTTTCCCTCTGTACTCTGTTATTTTCTGTTCTCAATCAGTGCTAGTTTTGACCTACAAAATTGATTTCATAACCTACTGATAGATTGAGGTCTACAGTTTGAAAGACACTGGTATAGGATGTCTGGTGAGACCAATATAGTTGGGATGAGACCTGCAAGGGATTTTCTACTGAATAGAAGTTAGGACTTAATCCTGCAGGTGGAGTAGTCAGCAGACAGCCCCCTCACCTTCTTTTTATTCCTGCATTAGAGGTGTGCTGTGATTAGATTTGGGTTTTTTCATACTTTTTCCCCCAAATTATTATTTTGAATTTTTCAAACATACAGAAAAATTCATGTAGTACAGTGAACAGCTGTTTATTCTTTACCTAGATTTGCAGGTTGTTAATATTTTATTGCATGTGCTTTATCGCCCAGTGTCTATATTTTCTCCCTGAGCTGTATGAGACTAAATTGAACACTACACCCGGTATTCTCTCATAAGCGCAGTACACCGATCATACTCAGAAAATTTAATGTTGATGTAATACTGCTGTCTAATATATGCAGTTTTTATTTTTTATATAAAGTATATAATTATATTTTCTCACTGTTATTCTTAATATCCTTCATAGCTTTTTCCTCCGTCCAGGATCCAGGCAAGGATCACACATTACATTTAGTTGTAATGTGTGTGTGTCTGTCTGTCTCTCTCCCTTTCTTTTTTTTTTTTAAGTAGGGCTCCACGCCCCGCATGGGGCTGGAACTCACAACCCTGAGATCAAGAGGCCCATGCTCTACCCACAGAGCCAGCCAGGTGTCCCTGTAATGTCTTGTTTGTCTTTAAAACAGTTCCTGAATTTATTTTACTTTGGTTTTTTTTGTTTGTTGTCGTTGTTTTTTTCTTTTTTTTTCTTTTGGTCTGCTCTGGCATACATTTGTTTGTTTGTTTATTTATTTCCAAAGTTTATTTATTTATTTAAGTAATCTCTACACCCTGTGTGGGGCTCCAGCTCACGGCTCCGAGTTAAAAGTTGCTTGCTCCTGGGGCGCCTGGGTGGCACAGCGGTTAAGCGTCTGCCTTCGGCTCAGGGCCTGATCCCGGCGTTCTGGGATCGAGCCCCACATCAGGCTCTTCCTCTATGAGCCTGCTTCTTCCTCTCCCACTCCCCCTGCTTGTGTTCCCTCTCTCACTGGCTGTCTCTCTCTGTCGAATAAATAAATAAATAAATCTTTAAAAAAATAAAAAGTTGCTTGCTCCTCCGACTGAGCCAGCCGGGCACCGCATCTGCTATGACATTAAAATTTGAGGAGCCTACAGAGTTGCTTGGCGTGATGCTCCTCAACTGGCATTTATCCGATTGTTTCCTCATGATTGAGCTCAGGTTAAACTCTTTTCTAGAGAGGGAGGAGAGGAGAGGGGAGCGGCAGCGGGAGAGGGAGAGAGAGAATCTCCCGCGGACTCCACACCCAGTGCAGAGCCTGATGTGGGGCTTGATCTCACAACCCGGAGATCATGACCTGAGCCAAAATCAAGAGGTGGATGCTTAACCGACTGAGCCACCCAGATGCCTCTCAGGTTAAACATTTTTGGCAAGAATATTATGTAGATAGTGTATATTTTTCCTTGTATCACATCAGGAAGCAGAAATATTGGTTCGTTTTATTATTAGTAGTCCTAAATTTGATTGCTTGGGTAAAGCAGAGGTATCACCAGATTTCTCCATTGTAAAGGGACATTTTTCTTTTTGTAATTATTAAGCAGTCTGTGTGATGATGTATTGAGATTGTGTGACTGTCTTGTTCAAACCCTTTCAAGCAGTGGTTTTAGCAACTACTGATTATCCTAGCCTGAATCAGTTCATAGAGTGGTCATTGTGAAAAAGAATACATTTCTTGCTTGTAGTTCTGTAAAAGGGGGTTTTCCTTTTGGTCCATTCCTTTTTTTTTTTTTCCCCCCACTTTAAGTATCACCTCAGATTTGTGGATTTTTATAGTCTGTTACTGGATTTCTGATTTCTGGTACTCAGATTTGACCAGTGTAGCCCCATTTAGGCTGACTCCTGATCCTTTGTGGTGTCCCTATCAGTTTTTGAACTCTTCCTTACTTTCCGGAACAACAGAATATTCCAGACTTCCTTTCTACTTTCCCTGATTCAACCCCGGTTCCTTTTATTTTATTGTTTATTTATTTTAAAGATACTGTTTTTAAGTAATCTTTGCACCCAGCGTGGGGCTCAAATTTATAATCCCAAGATCAAGAGCCACACACTCCACCAACTGAGCCAGCCAGGCGCCCCAACCCTGGTTCCTTTTGGTAGAGATTTGGTTTTCATGGAAATGACTAGAGGAAGGCATTAGTGGTAGACTCTGACTCTGGTGGACTTTGGAAGAATGGTGAGAATGGGGGAAGGTCGGTGTCAGAAGATCAAGCTCAGATATTTTTTTAGTTACACCAGCAAGAACTGGCGAGGACCACAATCAAAGCAGTGGGGATAGAAAGGAGGCCTGATGGGTGAGAAATTTCTGAAATCTAAAAATTAATTTGGGGGGCGCCTGGGTGGCACAGCGGTTAAGCGTCCGCCTTCGGCTCAGGGCGTGATCCTGGCGTTATGGGATCGAGCCCCACATCGGGCTCCTCTGCTATGAGCCTGCTTCTTCCTCTCCCACTCCTCCTGCTTGTGTTCCCTCTCTTGCTGGCTTCTCTATCTCTGTCAAATAAATAAATAAAATCTTTAAAAAAAATAAAAAAAAATTAATTTGGTGTTGGTTTAGATGTGAAAGTCGTACACAAGAGAAGAATCAAAGATGACCCCATGGTTTCTAGCTTGTGGTACTAGGTGACTCATGGGTGATTCTGAGCATTAGGAGCAAGGATAGAAATCAGCAGAGCAGATTTGTGAGGTAGGATACAAAGTTTAGTTTTTGTTGTGTTGCATTGTGTTTTTAGAGGGTGGGGGTGAAGTGCAGAGGAGGAGGGAGAGAGAGAAACTGGAGCTGGATGCGGGGCTACATCTCATGGCCCTGTGATCATGACCTGAGCCGGAACCAAGAGTCGGAAACTTAACCAACTGAGCCACCCAGGTGCCCCCCAAAGGGTAATTTTCTTACAAGAAGTTTGAGGTGCCTGTGGGGTGTCCACATAGGGATGTCGGAAGCAGGTAGAAACTAGAACTCTGGAGAGAGAATGATTGCGGGTTGTTGTCCAAATGGCACCCAAGAGAATGGGAGAATGGGGTGGATCTCTTCCTCCAACTGGATTGTAAGCCCTCTCTCGCTAAGATTTGTATATACTTATTTGAAATTCCTCACAATCTATGTGTTGTTTGCATGCAGTTATGTATTTGCTTAATCATGAAAAGACTAAACATGGATTTTTCTCTCAATTCTGACAAGGTCTTTGAAAATGCTGCAGTTTTCTTTCCTTTTTTGTGAGTATAACTTTGAAAGCAACTGTAGAAATCTTAATATATTTTGTTTTAAAAATTAGGATATCATACCATTTATTGATAAATACTGGGAGTGCATGACGACCAGACAGAGACCTGGGAAAATGACTTGGCCAAATAACATTGTTAAAACGATGGTGAGTAGACTGAAATGATTGGACTCGACATTTCGAAAGTCAGTGTTCTTTGTAAGAATTAAATTTGTTTTAGTCTGACTAAAATAATGTGACGACTAAGAAAATGAGAACAACTTAGTTTTAAATCTTGGAGAGTGAGGTATTGCTAATTGTAAATTTTAACAGGTTTCACATAGTCACAAAGTTGTGTCTAAAGTGAATATCACCCTGGTTGTTTTATACACGACACTGAAACCTTTGTCCACTGTACTTTTGCAAGTATAATTTTATATTGACATTGCAGACTATTTTTTTCTTTGCTTTAAAAACAAAAACAAATAACACTGTTCTAAACATTATTGTCCTTAGAATTAAAGAGAGCACCTGGGGAGAAGCCAACAGCAAGCTGTTAACAGTGCTTATCTCTGTGAGGTGGAGGGATAGGTGAGGATTCTGAAGGACTTTGGCTCTCATTTTTTCAAGTTTCTCTGTTTGAATTTTTGGATGGTCATGTATGAATTTTCTAATCAGAGGGAAAAGCAATACTATCATTTTGGGAGATTACACTTAGGAATTGGAGTTGCTGGTTGATCATCCGTTCAGTACTACTTTGAAGTATAAAATGTCCGGTAACACTGAAATACTGCTTTCTTTTAGAGTAAAGAAAGAGATGTATTCTTAGTAAAGGAACATCCCGATCCCGGGAGTAAGGACCCAGAAGAAGATTACCCCAAATTTGGACTTCTGGATCAGGTACTTTGTACTGTCCCGTTTGATTTGGAGACCGAGAGTTAGGTTTTGTTAACATTTGTCTAGTTGCCACTGCCATCACAGGCTTCTGAACATGGTGCGCTCCGAGTAAACCGGTATTGCTCTGTGTGGAAAGAAAGAGCCCACGGCTTAAGCCAGGAGACTAGCGTTTTAGTTCTGGCTCTTACCTTTAATGTTATAACTTTATGCATATCCTTTTAATCTTTTTTAACTTTAATTTCCTCCCTTATAAATAGGCCGTTCCAAGTTATTTCTAATTTTCTTTCCGTCTCCAAGTTTACTCTTAAAAACATTTCTTATAATGAAGAAAAATTTGTTGTGAATTAGAATTTGTGTTGTGTATCCAGCATAACGTGAGGAAAAAGAAAATTTCCGCTCTTTTTTCAATGGCAGGAGTTACATTTGGCGTGTCAGGAGGCCAAATCTTTGAGCTGTGCCTTAAAATGTTTGATCTGCCTGCACTGAAAATTGAAGGTTTCGCATAGAGATGTTACTGTACAAGGGTCCATTGCCCAGTGGTGCACAGTAAGCCAAACACTGACACCAGTTTTGTAGCAGAGCAAAGGGGTTTTATTGCAGCGTTCCAAGCAAGGAGACGCAAGGAGACGGGAGAAAATTTCTCAAATCCACCCTCTCAAAGGATAGGGGTTGGGTATATTTAACTGTAAGGAGACAGGATGTCATGGGGTGGTATGTAGGTTGAATGGAATATGCTGATTGCATGTAGGGACAAAAGGAGGTGTCCTCCTTTCTGGGCCTGTGCATTCAGGAATCAAGCCTCTTTATGGGACACGTGCTCAAAAAATGGCAGCATAAGGATGATGGAGTCGGGGGGCGAGGGGTTTCTGGGGGGTGTATCCTTACAGAGGTTACTTTTGTTTACTCTTGGTCCCTTCTGGGAAGTTGCCAGAATTCCCTGTTTGTTCCAGTCTTAGCTAGTCTTGTCCTTGGTCAGTCCGCTTTTGCAGAACGGGTTCATAAATAATCAGGTTAGCCAGAGTTCTCTTAGGGTAGATGAGTCAACCATTTGTTAACTTAATGTGCCGGTTTTAGGAATTCAGATTTCTGTCTTCTTTTCTAAAATGAGAGGATCTGATTACAATGGGCCTGAATTCCCACAGGGAGCTGAGAAAATGGGGCTTAGGCACTCCTGTTTGCCATTGCCCCCTCCACCACCCCACCCCCAATTCGTTCTTAATGACTTTGATCCTTACACTTGGCCCGCCTCACACATGTTACTTGCTGATCTCGGAAGCATCCAAGTTTGGGACCCTGTAAATTTCAGACTCCTTAGAGTTGTCAGGTTTGATTCAAGAATTTCTTGGTTTTTTGAGCATTGCCAGAGTGCTTTGATGATATAGCCTTCCTTTACAATTGAATGTATTTTTCCCTCTAGGATCTTAGTAACATTGGTCCTGCTTATGACAACCAAAAACAAAGCAGTGCTGTGTCTACAAGTGGGAATCTAAATGGTAAGTGTTTAAATGTCTCCTTGATGAAATATCTGTAAGCTATTGAATCCAGATATGCCTAGACGTGGGCATCCTTTGGGTCGACTCTCAACTGGATATTTACAGAGGCTTTAAAGTCCAGAACTCGGTTTTTGGAAGCTAGGTAAAGATTTGACAGATGGTAGTGGAGAAATTTTTGTCCCTTTACACCACAGTTTGGTCTCAAGTGAAACAGATTGAGCATAAAACAAGGTACAGGTTTAAGGTCAGATTTGCTGTGTTTATCTTAGACTCCCTGTCTGTATATGTTTCCTCATCACTAACACTTACTGTAGATTCAGTTGCTCTCTGCTCTTCCAATTCAGCTGTTATTTAACAAAGTTTCTGTGCTGGTCTTCTAATTTTTCTTGCCCTGAAACTTTAGCTTATTCCCATGACAGCAATCTCTACTGACCACCCGCTATAGATGTTTTTCTCTCAGTAACCCACCTAATGACAGGAATGGCCTTCAGTACTAATGGTAATCTAATGAAAGTTGGGGTAGCTGGGAGGTAGCCTAGCTATTCATCTAACACATGGTGTCATTAACTTGTCCTTCAGAGTGGTAGCATCTTAAATATGTAATCATTTCTACTGTTACTAATATTCTAAGAGGGGTTGGAAATAGCTAAGTGTATTGTTTATCTTTTTACACCATTTTTTCCCGTCTTAATTGTTAAAATTTGACAAATACATGGTGCCACTTCTGTTCTTACAGGTGGAGCCTCTTTTGGAGGTGAATTCCTCCTCTGTCTTCTTTCAGCCTCTCAGACTTAAGTATTATGTGGTTTGGAAAATGCTTTTTGCTGAGTTGTGGTAGAAGCTAAAACTAAATTAAAAATCTAAAGCATCGTGAAAATGGTGGCAATAGCACTTGATATGAAACAGTAGTTCCAGTTGAATGTTAGTAATTAAAAGCTTATACGTTGTCATATTCTGCCTAACATGGCCAGCGGTCTCCTTAGGATTGCTTTATTCCAGGGAAATCTAAAACTTCTCTCTTAAATTAATTAAAATACAACGAAAAATTAATAATTTTTTTAGGTAATTCAAACTAGAGATAACGGATGTTACAACAGTTGAGCATTAAACCTTTTTATGAAAAATAGGACTGATACCTGGTATGTTCCTAAAAGGTAGTTCTGCATAAATCTGGTCCTGTATGTGCAGAATATGACCTGCTCTCAGTGTCTTGATCCTTTCCATTGCAGCAGAACTGATAATTTCCAAGCTTGCCCCAAATTATAATACAGTACTCTATGGAGTTGTTTCCATAAAGGTGTTTTCCTGCAGTTCAGGGACACTTTCTGGCGGATGGAAAAACAAATTGAGAGGAAAGACGGAACTGGACAAAAATTTAAAGTACCTGTTTCAGAAATCACTAGGTAGTATCCCTTGTGGCCTTAGTATGTAGCTAAATTATTTTTTGTTTAACTGAAGTAAATTGTCGATTGATACTTGCTCTTCATTCCACAAGCCAGGTTAGTCTAACCTGAATTTTATGCATTGGCACGATCTTCGTAATTGTAAAACTTGCCTACTAAATTGAATGCACAACCAGAGTGGATACCTAGTAGCACTGGAGAGAAACACCTTTTTAGTATTTCCGTTTCTGTTTTCTATGTTTTATGTATCTTTGTCTTGTTGGGTCTTCAAGTGAAGTGCTTTAGCAGATATTGTGCCGTTATTATGTTATGAACTATATCATGCGTAGTTCAAGCGAGTGAACATCTACTTACAGCGAGGATATTCTTTGTGGATGTTTGTATTGATTTGGGTGGAAAAAAAATACCCTTGCGATTGTTTTTAGATGTGGGTATTTGGAATCTGAATGAGTGAAAATGCATTTGTGTCACATCCTCAGAAAGTGTTAGGAGTCATTGCAGTTCCTTAGGAAAGGAAGGTTGAGAAGGTAACACAGGCGTCATTAGTGCTAGGTTCCTCTGAGCTTACTGCCAGAACCCCGCGTTCTGAGCTGTGAGACACTCAGCAGACTCTCAGAAGCAGGGTGAAATCCAGTATGCTCTCAGGAAGGAAACCCTCCTGTGTGTGGTGTTACACAAATGCACGTCGGGAGTGTTAGTCCCCGGGGAATTTCCATATCCACGTGAAGCTTCTATCACAGCTCACTGAAAGTGGTCTGCCTTCTCTTCAAAGGGGGAATCGCAGCTGGAAGCAGTGGGAAAGGAAGAGGAGCCAAGCGCAAGCAGCAGGACGGAGGGACCACAGGGACCACCAAGAAGGCCCGGAGGTGGGCAGAACAACCCACTCCCACTCACCACTGCTAGACCATTCTTTGGTGCTGGCACGGTCCATCAGAGGGAAAAGAGCTGTACTCTTCACCAGCTCAGGTGTCTGAGATTAAAAAGCCTGTCCATTTTTCTCAAATCTTGAGCACTTTGAGGGGTCAAATAATCCCGATCGAGGAATCCTGTTTTACAGATTTCTGAAAACAGCCCCCCGGGTGGCAGTCCTGTGGGAGTAAAGTTCTGTTAAGACATCTTGAGAAAGGCTAGGTGGAGGAGAGGGAGAGGGGACCCAGTATTGAACTTGAGCGCCTACATGTCGTCTTTGTGCCTCTCACCTCATGCCTCTTCCCTTTGCTTGTTCAGGAAATCCTGGTCTTTTCTTACTTAGATTGGCAAGACAGAAGTGCTGACATCTCTTGAGTTTTATTTCATTAGTTTATAGCAATTAATATGCTAAAGGAAATTGCCCTGGCTCCGTTTCAAAGGTAGTCCCACAGACTAGAGAGTAATTTGACTGAGACGACTTGACTAAATTTAAAAGCAAATCCGTTTCATTTGCCTGTTTTGCCTGCAGAGGGCAGGATCATCTATTCGAGCAATGAAAAGCATTTGTGAAGTTGCATGTGTTTCGGCTGAAATCTAATAAATCGGATGTCCTTCTTACAGATTTGAAGGCATTGGAGCTAGAGGGGTTTTAGTTTCTTGATTTTATTTTTTCCTTTCTGCAGTGACCCTTTGTTTTCTGCTCAGCGCCTTCCCCCTCATGGCTACCCCTTGGAACACCCGTTTAACAAAGATGGCTATCGGTATATTCTAGCTGAGCCCGATCCCCATGCCCCTGACCCTGAGAAGCTTGAACTTGACTGCTGGGCAGGAAAACCTATTCCTGGAGACCTCTACAGAGCCTGCTTGTACGAACGGGTTTTGTTAGCCCTGCACGATCGAGGTATGTAAGGTATTAAGGTTCATGTTGGACCCAGATGTTACTTTGAATACTGCCCTCAGCTTTGTCCAGTCTGGAATTAGAGATATACATGTCAGTCTGTTACTGCCCACCCCCCCAGTTCTAACTAGACTCAGCCAGAACGTGCAACAAAGAATCTCCTTGTTCGTATCTTCCATAAGCTTTAGCCGTTTATATACATATATTTTTTTTTAACTTTTTATTTTGAACTTCTTTTATTTTATTTTTATTTTGTAAGTAATCTCTACACCCAGCGTGGGGCTCAAAACCCCAAGATCAGGAGTTGCCTGCTGTACCAACTGAGCCAGCCAGGTGCCCCTATTTTGAACTAATTTTAAACTTAGAGTAAAGTTATGGAAATAATAGTTTTAGTATATCCCTCCCCAAGCTTCTAACGGTAACATCTTACACGATTGATAGTGTAGTTATCGAAACCAAGAAGTTAACATTGAAATATTGCTATTAAGGAAACAAAAGACTTGTACATTTTGCCAGTTCCCCCACTAATGCCTCTTTTCTAGGGTCTCACATTGCATTTTGTTATTTCTCCTTATTCTCCTGCAGCCTTTAATAATTCCTCAGTCCTTGCATGTCTTTCATGACCAGTATTTAAGTGTATTAATCAGAGATTCTGTCGAATATTCTTCAGTGAGCGTCTGACTTTTTCTCATGATTAGACTGAGGTTATGCATATTTTGGCAGATTACCAAAGACATGAGTCCTCACTGCACCATCTCACGGAGGTCACGATGTGGATGTGTCTAATTGTTGGTTGTGTTGGCCATGGTCATCTGGTTAAGGTGGTTTCTGTGGCTTTCTCTTTTCCCTTTTGTTGTTAATAAATAGCTCGAGGAAAGATGCTTTGAGCTTTGCAGATACCCTGTTTATAAAGTTTTGCTCTAGTATCCTTCAGTGTATCTTTTCTGCAACAATTTTTTTTTAAAGATTCTATTTGAGAGAGAGATCACGAGCTGGGGGAGGGGGGCAGAGGGAGAGGGAGAAGCAGACTCCCCGCTGAGCAGGGAGCCCGACACAGGACTCAGTCCCAGGACCCTGAGATGATTACCTGACCCAAAGGCAGACGCCCAGCTGACCCAGGCACCCCTGCAACAATTATTAATGTGGTGTGTTTGCCTGATGATTTTTTATTTTTCTTCCCGTCTCCACTTATTTTTAATCGATTTTTATTTATATCAGTGTGAACTCAGATATTTATTTTATTCCATTGGGGTATACTTTATCTAGTTGCTCCAATTCTCCAATTATTCCTGCTTTGGCCATTGGGAGCTTCTGTAGGTTAGTTCCTGTGTTTTTTTGATAAGCCTCATCTTTTTTTTTTTTTTTTTTAAAGTACTTCTTTACTTTCTGGCATCACAAAATGTTTCTGGCTTATCTTGTATTTTCCCTGCCCCAGACCAAGTATCAGCTACCTCTCTGAAGAGCCCTGGATCCTTTGATTGGAGATTGATCAAAAACTCATGCTGTACTATATGCTGGCTGATTGAACATAATAATAATAAAAATAATAAAAGTAATAAAAATTAAAAAAAAATAAAAATAAGTAAAGACCTAAGTGTTAGGTATGCTCACCGGGTGTCTCTTCTAGACTCCCTCAATGGACGGAAGGAGGAGATTATATGTATACCAGCTGACACGTATCCATACAGGGCTCTACTGCGTTTGCACTGATAGCTTGGATTCCAGTCAGACACTACAGGGTTGTTCCAGCCCTCTGCCTTTCCTTATTTGTCACTTCTTTCTCCGACAGGGAGAAACCTGGCCCTGAGTGTCTACAGTGTATTCCTTTATTTGTTCATTTCTAAATGCACATGAAGTAGTTTGAGAATGCTGACCTCTGTGAGAAAGATTCACTAGCTAGCTTACAGCAGGTACGTCCAGTTCATTGGCTTGTGGCCTTGCAGTATCCCATCAGGTTACGTTCGATTAGTTCTGTTCTTTCCCACCTTCTTCAGGATGATTGTGGGTCTCATTTATAATAGTTGGGTTCATCTGATAGTGTTTGTATGCTGTTTTTAGGTTCTCCCACCTCTTGGGGAGAGAGAGTGTGTTTCAGGGGAGAGTTGTGAAGGGTCTGTGAAACATGACTGCAGTTCCAGGAGATAAAGTTGTACAAAAAGGTTAACTCAGGGCGCCGGGGTGGCTCAGTTGGTTAAGCGTCTGCCTTCAGCTCAGGTCATGATCCCAGGGTCCTGGAATTGAGTTCCGCTTCAGGCTCCCTGGTTAGCAGCAAGTCTGCTTCTCCCTCTCCCTCTGCCCCTACTTATGTTCTCTCTCTCGCTCTCTCTCTCAAATAAATAAAATCTTTAGAATATATATGTATAGCCGTTATACCATTATTATTCCTAAGATGAATAATAATTCCTTGATGATCTAATACCCGGTTCATATTCACATTTCCATGGTTTAAAATATGCCTTTCAGTTGTTTCTTTCAATCAGATCTAAACAGGTCATCTATTTACTGCATTCGAAAGCCCATTATTTCTTGGTTTAATGCTAAAAACTAACACTCGTAGGGGTGCCTGCCTGGCTCAGTTGGTAGAGCCTGTGACTCTTGATCTTGGGGTTGTAAGTTCGAGTCCCATGTTGGGTATAGAGATTACTTTAGCAAAAAATCAAATCAAATAAAAAACTAATACTTACATTGGTGCTGGTCATTTGGAAGTGAAGTAATGTAATCCCATGGTATGATGTCCATTATATGTGGATTGTTTGACTTCTGGTAGTGACAAACTTTGATAGTAGGGAAGGGCCAAATAAGTGACTTCAGGGTTTAAGAAGTGAGACTTGTCTTGTTTCACCATCCATAATAGTTATAATTCCAGAAGGAGAAAAAAAAGTGAGAACACTGGCCCGTAATAGTTAATTTGTTAGAATTTAGCATATTAGAATAGCAATGGCTGTTTGCTGTTTATGCTATTTATTGAGCCTTACAAAAATTAATGCTAAACCTGTATTGTATCTTTTAAGGTTTTTATTTCGAAATAATTTTAGATGTATAAAAAAACTGTAAGGATAGTACCGAACTTTTTTTTTTTCTCTGAACCATTTGAGAGTAAGTTTCCATGATGCCCTCCTGTTTTTGAGAGCTCGATGGTGTATTTCTTAACAAGCAAGGACGTTCCCTTTGTGTTAGTATTTAGTGTTGCATAACAAATTACCGTAAAACTTAGTCTAAAACTACAAGTGTTCCTTATCTCCCACAGATCTCGAGGTTTGGGAATCTGGGAGCAACTTAGCTATGTGGCTTGGCTCAGGAGAATTCATGAGGCTGCAGTCAAGCTCTTAGCTGGGCCTGTCAACTCTGAGGACTTGACAGAGGCTGGAGGACTTATTTCCAAGATGGCTTACTCCTGTCACTTTGATAGGATGCCCTCGGATCCTCACCACATGGGCCTCTCCGTAGACCGCTTATTCTCCCTCATCCGTGGAAGCCAACTCCTCCCAGTGCAAGTGACCCAAGAGAGCAGTAGAGTTTGGGTGTCTTCTGTGACCCAACTTTGAAGCTGGATAGTCGCTTCAACTCTTTGTTTTGTTAGAAGTGAGTCACTCCATTCAGCCCACACTCAGGTGGAGGGAAATTAGGCTCCACCTCTTCAAAGGAAGAGTGTCAAAGAGTTAGGGGATATTTTTTAAACTTTCACATTCTTACAGAACCAGTATATCACCATCAAAGACAGGGAATTAACACTAATTGCTACCATCTGATGATCCTCAGGTCCTATTCAAGTTTCTCCGGTCGGTGCAATACTGTCCTTGAGAATCCCGTTGAGAACCATTTGCTGCATTTAGATGCCATGTCTCTTAGGTCTTCTTCAGTCTGGAACCGTTTTTCTATCTTTCCTAGACTTCGATGACCTTGAAGCTTTTGAAAATGAAAGGCCACTTGTTTTATAGAATATCCCGCAATTTGAGTTTGTCTGGTTGAAATGTCAGGATTTGATTCAATTCTGCATCTTTGACAGAGGTATCATTAAAATGGTGCTGTGCTCTTCATGTTGCATGCTGTCAGGTGGTACGCGATTTTAACTTGTCCCATTACTGATGGGACACTTTGATCATTTGGCTACCGTGATATCTGCCGGGTTTATCCATTGAAAAGTTACTCTTCCCCCTGTGTAATTAATAAGTTTTAGGAGGAGGTACGTCCGTTACTGTCCTGTTCTATCCTGGACACTTGCCTTGCTCAGTCCCTACCTAGTGGTTTTAGGGCTGAATTGCCCAGGAAAGGGTAAGGGAAGAAGTATTTGTATTTGAGAAGATAGAATTTGCCAAATAACGGGGTACCTAGGTGGCTCAGTCGTTAAGCGTCTGCCTTCGGTTCAGGGCGTGATCCCAGAGTCCTGGGATCGAGCCCCACGTCAGGCTCCTCCGCTGGGAGCCTGCTTCTCCCTCTCGCACTCCCCCTGCCTGTGTTCCCTCTCTCGCTGGCTGTCTCTCTCTCTCTGTCAAATAAATAAGATCTTTAAAAAAAAAAAAAAAGAATTTGCCAAATACCTAAGAAAGTTTTGCTAAACAGCGTGTATTTAATTTCAGGACGTTATCATTGTACCTGCCTAGCACATGAGCCGTTGTGGTCTGTGTAACAGAACGAGTGCTGGGCCACCCTGAGCTGCGGTGTGGTCTTGAACAGTCACGGAACCCGCTGCTCCATCTGCACGGTAGAAATGGTAGTTGAGCGGATCAGTCTGTCTACCTACCTGTCTACCTGCGGCAGTACTTTGTAAATCATAAAGACCTTTAGAAAAGCTAGACCTAATCGAAATTTTGTGCTTCCTCCAATAGAATTCAGACAACTTTTAGTGTTACAAACACTGTTTCAAATGCTTTTTCCTCAGTTAAGTCTTAATAGGTTTTGTGATGTTTCTACATTGATAAAATCAAACTCCATCACCTGGAAATACTGTCCTATCTGTTGTCATTTTTTTCCTTCACTTCCAAGTCCCTCCAGTTGGTTTAGCTTGTCCCCTTATCTTACATAATGGCCTCATAGTAAAGTTTCAAACCATACACAAAGGTAGAAAGACGAATACAATGAATCTTCATATACTTTTTACCCAGATTTAACAGTTGTCAAGTTTTGCCGTATTTGTTTTAGCTGTTTATTTTTGCACCTCTCTTTTTTCTGAATTTTTAAGAAGTAAACCTCACCCTACATAGTCTAAAAAAATACGCACTTCTAAAAGATAGGGGTGTTCTCTCTTACAACCACAGTGCTATTGTCATACTTAACAAAATAGATCATTCCTTGCTATCATCTGAATTCAGTCCATGATCGGATTTCCTTGATTGTGTCAAATATTTTATCTCCCCACAAAATGCTTATTAATTACAAAGAGAAAATAGTGACTTCATAGTGGAGAACCCAGTGAGGCACCACGTTAATCAAGTGATCGAAGTGTCACATGGGCGTTTTGACATCACGTGCTTCCTGATGGGCTCCACTGAGACGCACGGCATTATTGACTTCACTGCAGGTCCTGACGGAAAAGCATAACCTGCTTAAGCAGGAGGAAACATCAGACAAACCTAACTGAGGGACATTCTACAAAGGAAAGTGACCAGTACTCTTCAAAATGTCATGGTCATGAAAGACTTGAACTGTCCCAGATTGGAAGAAACTAAGGACACATGACAACCAAATGAAATGTGGGATGTTGGATTAGATCCTGGAACAGAAAAAGGATATTATTTGGATAATTGGCTTAATTTGATGATGATCTGTAGATCAGTTAATAGCATTGTATCAATGCCGTTTTCTGGTTTTGATCATTGTGTTATGGCCATAGATGGTGTTAACATTTGGGGAAGCCGAGTGAATGTATACTATTTTTGAAAGTCTAAAATTGTTTCAAAATAAAATATCAAGTCTGTTAAAGGACGGCTTATACAGGGGCACCTGGATGGCTCAGTAGGTAGGGCACGCAACTTGATTCCAGGGTCGTGAGTTCAAGCCCCACATTGGGTAGAAAACCCGAATTAAAAAAAAAAAAAAAAAAGATGGTTTTTACAAATTGGGTTCCAAGCACATGGGCTTATAATAATGGGCTTATTATATTGTAGGGAATAGACAACATAACTAATTTTAACCTATTAACGTAAATATCACATAGAAACGAGATTACCTGACCACTTTCTTCCTATTTTTTCCTCTCGCCTTTGGCTGTATCTTACGTTGAGATTTTGAAACTCCTGAACTAATACTTCAGATTCCTGACCTGGTATTTCCAATGTTTTACTTTGTTTTGCTGGAGTGTAGGAGACTCCAGTCTTGGGGGCAGCTGTCTCAAGTGCCTCCAGTAAGTTGCAGGCCTTTGTTCTCATCCTCACACTGCAGCTCCCCAGCTAAAGATCTCTGATGACCGGCTCACTGTGGTTGGAGAGAAGGGCTACTCCATGGTGCGGGCTTCTCATGGGGTCCGGAAAGGCGCCTGGTACTTTGAAATCACAGTGGATGAGATGCCGCCAGACACTGCTGCCAGGCTGGGTTGGTCTCAGCCCTTAGGTAAGTGGGAGCTGTCGTGTGGACGTCACAGCAGGCGGAGAGGTATAGACCACCTGGCTGAGCTTCGTGACTTTTCGGCTTATTGGATTATGGGCATACAATTCACTTCCTAAAGGACTGGGTGGTTTGCAGTTTTGTAAAACTGACCGAAAAATAAAATGAAAAGGAGTACAGTTTTTTCTTTCAGCAAACCAGGGTTGATTTGCAGTCTTTTGACTTCCCGTGTATCTCTTTATTGGGACAGGTAACCTTCAAGCTCCCTTAGGTTATGATAAATTTAGCTATTCGTGGCGGAGCAAAAAAGGAACCAAGTTCCACCAGTCAATTGGCAAACATTACTCTTCTGGCTATGGACAGGGAGACGTCCTGGGATTTTATATCAGTCTTCCCGATGACACAGAAACGGCCAAGTCATTGCCTGATACTTATAAAGATAAGGTGAGTTTGTCCTGAGAGATTTCTGGGTTTGAAGACCTGTGGCCCGGTGAATGCCTGCAGCTGTGGCCTGAGTGTTCTCTTGTAAGGCTGAGTATTCTCTTGTTTTCTTGTAAGAAAGTTGAAAGAATTTTGAAGTCTGTGTCCAAATACCCATCACCTAGATTCTGCCATTGGCCTGTTATTTGTTCATTCCTGCACCCACCCATCTGTCCGTCCATCTTGTGTTAATGTGCTTCAGAGAATATATACCTCACCCTGCCTGTGTACTTCAGGATGCCTGTCATTAGAGTTCAACCTTTATTTAGTTTTTTCTTTTGATAGAAGACTTACATAAAATGAAATGTACAAATTTTAAGTATATATTCACTGAGTTTTGAGTTTGGCCTAAATCCCTAAGGAGACGTTAGAATCTTACCACCCCAAGAAGTACCTCATGCTCTTTCCCAATCAGTCTCAACTCCCATCCCTACAGAGCCAACCACTGTCTTGAAAGTATTTTTCCCTACAGTAATTTTATTCCGTTAGTTTTGTTTGTTCTTATACGTAAGTAAATGGAACCATGTACTATGTCGTCTTCGTATCTGGCTTCTGTTGTTTGGCATAATGTTTTTGAGATTCATTTATGTTTTTGGGTGTATCTGTAGCCTGTTTCCTTTTATTGTAGAGTAGTATCCCGGTGTATGAATGAATACACCACAGTATATTTATCCACTTTCCTATTTTTAAAGTATTTTTACATTCCAGTATAAATAACATACGGTGTTATACTTGTTTCAGGTGTGTGATAAAGTAATTCAGCGATTCCGTGTATCACTCAGTGCTCATGATAAGTGTGCTTTTAATCCCCTTCACATATTTCACGCATCCCTCTACTCACCTCCCCTATGGTAACCACCAGTTTGTTCTCTGTCGTTGAGTCTGTTTTTTTGTCTCTTTTTTTTTCTTTGTTGTGTTTCTTAAATTCCACATATGAGTGAAATCATATGGTATTTTCTTTCTCTGAGTCACTTATTTCACTTAGCGCATTGTACTGTCTAGCTCTATCCATGTTGTTGCAAATGGCAAGATTTTGTTCTTTTTTATGGCTGAGTAATCGCCCATGGTGTATTCTCCACATCTTTACCCGTTCATTCATCTGTAGATGGACAGTTGAGTTACTACCATAATTTGGCTGTTGGAAATAACACTAAATAAACATAGGGATGCATGTATCTTTTTGAATTAGTGTTTTTTATTCTTTGGGCAAATACCCAGTAAAGGAATTACTAGATCAGGTGACTCCATTTTCCTGTGGGATGGACACTTGGGCTATTTAAAGTTTGGGGCTATTAGGAATAAAGGTGATGTGAACTTTCTTGTACAAATGTTTTTGTAAACGTGTTTTTGTTTCTTTTGGGTCAGCACCTAGAAATGCAATTACTGGGTAATAAAGTAATATATATTTATTTTTAGAAGCAGTTGCCAGACTCCACTCCCAGCTACGATGTATGATAATTGTAGTTGCTTCACGTTCTTGTCAGCATTTGTTGTCTGTCAACTGAATTTTAGCCATTTTGGTGGGCTCTTAGTAGTGTCCCAGTGTGGTTTAAATTAGCATTTCTTTGATGTGCTGAATAGCCATTCATCTATTTTCTTTTGTAAAGTTTCTTTTCAAATATTTACCTTTTAAAAAATCAGGTTCTCTTTTTATTGAGTTATAGAAGTTTTTTGTATATACTGGATTACAGTTCTGGTTAAAAGTGGCTTTTTTTAAATTTTTTATTTTTTTAAGATTTTGAGAGAGCGCGCGAGAGCACGGGTGGGGAGGAGAAGGAGGAGCAGGCTCCCTGGTGTGGGGCTCGATCCCAGGACCCGGGATCATGACCTGAGCCGAAGGCAGATGCTTCACTGACTGAGCCACCCAGGTGGCCCTAGAAGTGGCTTTTTTAAAAAAATTTGGGGGGGCACTGGGTGGCCTAGTTGGTTAAGCATCTGACTCTTGATCTCAGCTCAGGTCTTGATCTCAGGATTGTGAGTTCAAGCCCTGCATTGGCCTGGGCATGGAGCCTACTTAAAAAATACATTTTTTTTTTCTCCTAGTCTGTGACTTGTTTATTTCTTAATGGTGTCTCCTGATGAAGTTTTTAATTTTTATGAAATCTATCAAATTTTTCTTTTACAGGTATATTGCTTTCTGTGAGTTAATCATTCTTTGCCTACGTTCCACTCATGAAGATATTCTTCATGTTCAAAGGAAAACACGGTGTTAGTTTTTGCTTTTAGGTCTCTGATCTACCTTGAATTACTTTTTGTGTATGGTGTGAAGTAGGGATCAAAGTTAATTTTTTCTTAACATATCGATGGGTGTCCAATTATTCTAGCACCAGTTTTTGAAAACTACCCTCATTTCTTTGGTGCCCTTTGTGAAAATCAGATGATTTTGTAAGTAGAAAGTAGAGTTTGTTTTGGGGCTCTCTGTTCCATTGATCTCTTCGCTGACCTTCATGCCATACCCCACCGTCTTGATTACTGTAGCGTACCTTTAGAGTAAGTCTTTAAATTGGGTAGTGTCAGTCCTTTTGCTTCTTTCTTTGTGTTTTTGTCTGGTGTGGGCTTTTGTCTGTGTGTGTGTGTGTGTGTGTGTGTGTGTGTTTAATTTTGAACCTATTAATAAATGCCTAGACTTTCTAGAAGGATATACAAGGACACAAACAGAGATTGCTTTTGGGAACGGGAAACTTGAGTGTTGAGGGACATGGTGAGAGAGGGGGAGATACTCTTCATTTTGTGTTCTGGTAGATCACTTAAATTTTTTTTTCTCCTGTGTTTAATGTATGTATGTGCTAAGAGATTCAAATTTTTAAAAATCAATACCATCTATTTCCCTGGGAGTGAATAGTTAGGTTTTTGGGAACTGGCAAGGAAGAGGTGACCCGGAGACCACCTATAGGAGAAGCAGGTAGGGAACTAGGGTGAAAGGAAGTAGCCCTCAAAAAATGTTTTTCTAGAATAGGAGATTTTAGGCTCAGTAAACTTGTTATTTCTTTCACTGAGACTGTTGGGGGGGGAACAACTATGAATTAATTTTAGTTTAATGGGTGTTTTTGTTGTGGTGAAAGTGTGTATGTGTGTGTTTCCTCACAAATCTTAGTAAAGACCTTTTTTTGAAAATGTTAAACAAATGTGTGCCATCTGGTACTTTTCAAGAAGTACATAGTTGTTTAAAATCTAGCAAAGCTAACCCTGCATAGATTTTTTTTTTTTAAAGATTTTATTTATGTGACAGACAGCCAGCGAGAGAGGGAACACAGCAGGGGAGTGGGAGAGGAAGAAGCAGGCTCATAGCGGAGGAGCCCGATGTGGGGCTCGATCCCATAACGCCGGGATCACGCCCTGAGCCGAAGGCAGACGCTTAACGACTGCGCTACCCAGGCGCCCCTAACCCTGCATAAATTTTTAATTTCTGTTGCAAAACATAAGGACTCCATGCTATTTGTGTGAATCTGGCTTTTTTTTTTTTTTTTTTTTTAATTTCATGATGATGTAGCTGATGCTTCAATGTTCCTTTTTTCCCTTTCTTTCTTGGTTTTCAAGGCTTTGATAAAGTTCAAGAGTTACTTGTATTTTGAGGAAAAAGACTTTGTGGATAAAGCAGAGAAGAGCCTAAAGCAGACTCCCCATAGTGAGGTGAGTCATGGTCATAAAAATGTCAGAACTAGAAGACTTTGAAGGTTGGGACCAACCTCCTGATTATAAGAGTGAGGAAAATGAGGCCCAAGGGGGCAGCAGAGCGAGCTCGCTCTCCTGCCTGCTGTGTTTGTGCTCTTCCTGTGCCGCTGTTCTAAGAGGGCTCATCGACGTTCTTTTAGGAACAGTCTACAGAGAAAAGGGTAAAAACAGCAGCCTGCTGAGGAACTCCACAAGCGATTGAGGAAGCGAGTCAGAGATATTTATTCTTCTCAGAGGAAGGATCAAGTACAGAGGGAGGAACACTGGAATAGGAGAGGATCTTGCTGTGTGACCCAGAGGCAGCAGGAGCTGTCATGGTGCATTCAGTGTCTTCTAGAACTTTCCCTGCTTCCTGTTCCAAGGTCGATGGAACATCTGCCCAAAGTCCTCGCATAAATAAAGGCTGGCATGACTGGACCAGCCACAGGGGCCGAGAATAGAAGGAGAAGGGGTGGAGGAAAATTTAGAGCTGGAGACATTTTTCCATAACAATTTTGTGAAGCAACCTGGGACAGTAATAGAAGCGAATGTAGGAGAAAATAAAGTAGGGTTCCAGTTGTTTTTAGGGAGAAAAAGTAAAGGGAAACAGTTAATAGATCTAAGGATCATACAGCTAGATAATTCAGCCTGGGAGCACATTGCTCTTGCTGGGAGAAACAGGCAGAGAAAGTTACTTCAGAAAGAAGAGCCTTTTCTGAAGTCCATAGATAGTGGTTGAGAGAGAATATCCAGAATAATTTCGAAAGAGAAAGGACAAAGAAAATGAGGATTCAGAAACATAGAACATCTGAAGAGATTTTCAAAAGGGAAATACGGAAGTGAGAATCTGATGCAAGGGGGGGGACAGATAGATAAGCTTACAAGGGTGTGGTTCTAAAGAATGGGTGGAAGACCAAATTCGTTTTTATAAATACAGTGTAACGAGTAATAGGAGAACAGGTTGGTATAAATAGGAATTCAGAAAGCCAATAAACCTGAAGAGTGACTAGACGCGTGCTCTGAAAATCTGAAGCCCTGTAGCTATAAGACATGCCGTAGCTACCCAAGCTATGTGCTGTCCTCGGAGGACCTTGTTGGCATGGGGACAGCACTGCTAAAGGGTTCTCCAGGGGAGTTCTTTTTCAGTCTGTTTGTTCTGTTGCAAATTTCTGAAGTAAAACCACGGTTTTTGTTTCAGATAATATTTTATAAAAACGGTGTCAATCAAGGTGTGGCCTACAAAGATATTTTTGAGGGGGTGTATTTTCCGGCCATCTCGCTGTATAAGAGTTGCACGGTATGTATCATCTGTTCGTCCTGTGAACAGGACTTGAGGGGAATAGGTGAATGGTTGTGTTGGAAGAGCCATTGATGTGAGTTCCAGAAAGAAGTCTGAGTAGCCCAAGAGTGTGATGGGAATGTGTTCCTACTGTTGGTACTGTTGGTTCCATAAACGGTTGGGTGTCTTAGGAGGTATTTGCTTGGCTAGATAAAAGACTGTGCAGTTAGCGTGCCCCATACTTTTCCTTTGAATGTACTGCGTGGTCAGTGTTCTTGTTCAGTGTAAAGCATATGAAGTTTATACATGCGTAAGTCAACTTGGTGGTACAGGTCATGATAACCCACCGCCATTGGTTAGTAACTCTTGGTTACTTCATAGTGTGGGTTTTCGTGTGTGTGTGTGTGTGTGTGTGTGTGTGTGTGTGTGTGTGTTTAATATGATCCAGTATGAAGGAGACTCTCATGAGATCCTGTTAGGTTTTGTTGTTGTTTTAAGTGGTTTGAAAAGGTAATGTCTGATAGTTCCCACGTATTTTTAGTCTGTAGGTAACCACCATTTAAGTAGAATAAGGAAATCTTTTGGTTATAAACAGAAGTCAACAAAAGTCTATTTTATTTACCTAAATTTTGATGGATGTTAGGGTGTTGGCCACTTTTAGCAATGTTAATCTGTTTCTTGTTCCACTTACACCCTGAATGTCATAGCTACGTTTAAAAAGTTGCCATGTCCCGTTAAACTTTTTCACTCTCTTCTGTGTTTTCATGTCTGCTTGAATGGAACTGTCCCAGGTTTCCATTAACTTTGGACCTTGCTTCAAGTATCCTCCAAAGGATCTCACTTACCGCCCTGTGAGTAATGGCCACGGTGCACCCTCAGTGTCTCTGCCGCTTCCTGTTGTAGCTGTTCTCGGCGCCTCATTCCTGTTTCTTGTTCCTCCCACAGATGAGTGACATGGGCTGGGGCGCTGTGGTAGAACATACTCTGGCTGATGTCTTGTATCATGTGGAAACAGAGGTGGATGGCAGGCGGAGTCCGCCATGGGAACCCTGACCAGGTCCCTCTTTCTTTGCAGACGTGGACTTTCTGGGGAATAAATTGGGGAGGGGGGCCTGTTTTTGTTTTGTACCTGTTGCAAACGTTCTCCCAAAGACACTGCAGAACGTAGCCTTGGCTGTTAGCAAGTTAAACGTGTGGGTGAGACTGGGAGACACTCCCTGCCCTTCAGCACTTTCCCCACTTTTGGTGGCTGCTTCTGTTTTGTGTGCCATATGCCAACCACTGCTGACCCTAGGATCCCACGCGCTCCCTGTGAAACTGGTGCTGTACCATGTATCCCACCAGCTGGGACTTGATACCTTACTGAATTTTCTACGGAGTGAATGATCTTGTCCAAGTAGCTAACTTATTTAAAGACATTTCTTTTTGTGGCATTGCCTTCATCCCATCTGATTTCCAAGGAAGTAATAGGCCTGTTTCTGAGAACAGCTAAAATCAATGGCTGTACATTCCAGATCTAAAAGGTCTTTCCTTTTGGTGTGGGTTTTTATTCATTTTGAAATATTTTTGAACACTGGGGTCTCTGAAACTACTAGATCTCTAGAACTGTAATTGTAAAAAGAACTTGCTTGCAGCTTTAACAATTAGAAATTCTTCCCAAATAAAACTTGTCTTCAAGCGTGTGTGGCACTTTGCTTCCCTTCTACGTTGGGTTCCTCTTGGGACAGGGGTAGCAAGGTGGACAGTCTGAGGAAGGGTAGCCGGAACTGGGGGAGACAGGCACTTTCTGACTCTATCCCAAACCCTCTTCTCTTGCTTCCATTCTTTCCAGCCAACTCAACCACAGTCTTTATGCTGTCAAATCGGACTCTCGAGGAGGTGAACAAGAGTTCAGAAGGGTTCGTGGGGTGCGCCTGGGTGGCTCAGTCACTTAAGTGGCCGACTCTTGATTTCAGCTCGTGATCTCATGGTTGGGATATTCTCTCTATATATATCAAATAAATAAACAAAATCTTAAAAAAAAAAAAAAAAGGAAGAAAGAAATTTCCCAAATCTCGAGTGACTATTGGTGTCTTAACACAGGAGCTTTTTATATTTGTCTCGTAACAAGCCGTGCAGGCGGTTTGTTCTGCCATTCTGCATCTCTTCAGATGACAGAGTCAGTATGATCGTAGGCCAAAGACCCAGTCTGTCACCAGTGGACACCTGTTCATTCGTGGATGGTCTTAAAGGGCAGACTAGGTTATGAAGCTGGATGACCAGAGTTTGAAGAACTCTGAGAGAATGAGGGTAGTGTTTTTCAGAGGAAGCTGAGGGTAAATTCTTTGTGATGTAAATTACCGCATTATTTGTACACCCACTGTCCATTTAAATGATACAATTTTTGTACGTTAGATTTTCCGAAACCAGGTTACAGAAGTAATTTCACCTGTTTTACTTCATATTCAAAGTGCGCGTGTGTGGGTGTGTGAAGGTTCATTTGAAGGGCTCACAGGATACCCACTCTTTGTGTGGACCTCTATAAGATGGTTTTTGTAAGCAGATCATCACTGACAACTTCCTTGATTCCAATGTAAAATTAAACAAGTGGGAAAATATCTCCCAGTCCCCTCAAAGAACACACTTGCTTGGTTTGAAGAAGGCAAATTATAATGAAACTCAAAACTATGGTATGTGGTAAAATCCCATTTTTCTGCTTTCCGCCTGTTCTTTTTGAAACCAGAGTGTGTATTGTTTCACACATCCTTAACCAAGTAGTCATTTTCTCCTAGCTGGGAGTGGATGATAATTCTGTTCTAGAAATACTTCTACAACTATCCCCTCTCACTCTGAAGCTCCCAGGTAGATAAACAATAATTTGTTTTTTTGTGTTTTTTGGTTTTTTTAATTTATTTAACAGAGGGAAAGAGAGTACAACCAGGGGGAGCAGGAGAGGGAGAAGCAGGCCTCCTGCTGAGCAGGGAGCCTGATGCGGGGCTCGATCCCAGGACCCTGGGATCGTGACCTGAGCTGAAGGAAGACACTTAACCAACGGAGCCCCCCAGGTGCCCCAATAGTAGTTTGATCTATGCTAAAAATAGACCACTCTAAGAAATGATCAGAATAAATAGTAGAAAATACTTCTCTGAGCTGTAAGATTTCAGTAGTTCAATAAATACCAGCATTCCCACTCCTGCGAAGTCAGCCCTTTAATAAAGAAGCTAGAGCTGTATTCCCAACGCTTTAAATCATCAATGCTATTAGAACCAGAATGGAGAAGCTTCAGGTGGTCATGGTTGGTTTTTCATCCTGCCTTACACGTTAGCAAAGTAATCCCATCCCAGTTTGTATTTTTCAAGCGTAAGTTCTCTGAATCTTGGAAGGGGAATTTGCTGTCACCATAGCGCATCTCTTCCAGCTCTCTCCTCTGGAAATTGTGCAGCACTGACCTGGTAAAGGCAGAGAAAGTGACAGCCCGGAACCAAGCTGGAAGCTGATGTAATCAGCTCTGAACTAAAGATTCAGTTCCCTTTTTAGGTCACAGCATTCACTTCAGGGAAAATAATAAAATTTGTTTCTGTTCAACTTTGTCATTCATTCTCTCATATTTGATCCTGTCCTCTTTTAATTAGGTAAATAAAAATCCTGTCATAATCCCCTTCCCGTGCCCATCAGTCTGCTCCGGTTCTAGAGTTCTTTTAAGAATTGATTTAGGCTTGTGCTTATCATGGAAATTAAACCCTTAATGAAAGATCCTGGTAACAGATTCTAAATAATTGAGTGACCTACGTGCCCAGTAGCTTTTCCCTCTAAGGAGCCAGGGGATCTAGTTTCGTTAAAATCTTTGTCCAGGACTCCTTCAGCATGAAGTTGCGATTTACTGGAATGATTTTTTTTTAAGAATAGAATTTTTAAAACAGGTACAGACTGAAGTTTTTGTGTCAGTTAATGATTCTTTATTCTGACTGGTGCTCGTGGAAGAAGGAGGAGAACTGGATTCATTAGTTTTCTATTGTTTTCAAGCAAGAAAACACTGCATTTCTAGAAGGTGTCTGCTGTGGGGATTTGCTTGGTTGTCGGCGCAGCTCGCTACCTACTTGGTAGAGGAGCAGAGGGTTGCTGGAGTCCCTCTTGTAAGGCCCTCCTGCGTCCACACATGCTGCCTGCAAGGGATGGAGCTCAGGAGCCCGTAAAGGGTAAGGTCCCAACCCTCGCATTTAGGCCCTCTGCGCCCTGTATCAGCTGGTACCATCTTAAAGATGCTCTTAAATAGATGTGTAAGGGCGCAGAAGTTTTACAGATATTCGTTGGCCCTTAACCTTCATTTCACAGCTAGTCATTGAATGAAATTAGAAAGCTCTGTCTTAAAAGCCTCGTCCCCGTTTTCTTGGTCTTAAATTTTGCCAATCTGAGTCCCAGTATCCTACTCTAAATACACTCCCACCCCATCGCGCAGTCCCCCGATGAAGCTCTTAAACAGCCTTGTAGGCCTCTTGCAGGGATCTTGCTGATGAGCGCGCCGGCCAGTGCAGCAGGGACAGTGGGCCCGAGCAGGCTGGTCCTTAACACCTGGCTTCAGGAGCGGGGCTGGACTCCATGTGCCTGCGCAGGTGCTTGGCAAAGTCCACCTGGGTCTGGGATAAGACCTGGTTGATGATGGTCTTTGGCAGCCATCCCTAGAGTAGAAGAAGAATTTGGTCATCTTGTGGGTGATGTTCCACTGTGGACACCTCTCTACCCTATCGCAAACATGGGTTGCTCAGTGCTTGGTTTTGCTGCTCTGTTAATGGGCACAACCTTGGGGTTGACCAGGAGGACTGTGTTACTGCTCTCCTGTCCTGACAGTGTAAGTAGCACAGAGCTGCCCTCTTCCCAGCCGTGTGACCCTGAGTTAGCAACCGGATCTTGTAGGCCTGTTTCCTTCTTTCCAAATTGGTAACTGCAGAGCTGAAGTTTGACACAAGAGGTAAAAGGGAGGGGCTGTTACAGGCTTTTGACTTGATGGAATAGCAGGCCATTACTCAAGCTTCTTCCCTCCAACAATCTGTCTCAATATGGAAGAGGATTTTTCCTGGTCCTTGAGGGGTAATGTGGGAGGGTAGGAGCCAGTTTTCCTCCCCACCGCCTACCCACTGAGCCGTCTTGTGCCCCTCACCTTGAGGTCAATGCTGAGCAGCCAGGTGAGTTTGGTCTTTGAGGGACTTTCAGCCAGGGGACGGAGCACCATGCACGTGGGACCATGCTCCCCTCTGGCAAATGAAGAGAAGTCTAGTCAGGAGGACCGTGCAGAAGTCTTTATGCTGACCAGTTACACTAGCCACACTTCCCTATTACCTTGCCTTTTCCAAATACTTTTTGCCAAGGGTGATATTAACGGTTGGCCTGGTTACCATCTCAGCAGAACAAATGCTGGTTGGAGCTGGAGCCTGGGGGCCTCCTGTGGTGTCTAAGTTACCGATGCCAGAGAAAGGGCCAAGGGCGGTGGCTGGGGCTCCTGGGAAACTGAGCTAGCAGCTGTGTTCTAAGTGGTGTGGATGACATTTTAATCAACAGTACGGTCGTATCTGAGCATACGAGCTAAACCTCAGCCCTGCCTGATGTTTTAGAAAATTACTAAGGTGCTTAAACTTCCTGGGAAGGTCAGGACACACTGGCTAATAAGTAGGGCCAAACTTGGCTTCCTCCCTGCTATGGAAAAACCGTATTTCTGTGTAAAAGGAAGCTGAAGGTGGGACCAAGGACTGGTTTCTTGGAGCTGAGGCTTCATCACATACTTGGCGGTGCGTGCCCACGAGCCTCTGTTAGGAAAGGGACGTTTGGAGCGATTGCCAGTATTACCTGATGACACCTTTCTGCTCGGGCATCTCCCCGAAGCGTGTGGCCATGCCAGCCAGCACGCAGGTGGAGCCTCGGCGCTTGGCACAGCGCACGCTCACGAAGTCCCGGGGCCCCACCAGGTTTCCTGCTGCTTCTGCAGCCAACTCGTGGGTGATGACGGTGTCTTTTCCAATCTTCTGCAGGACCTACCAGGCCACAGGGAGCCAGAGTCATGACTCAGCCAGTGCTGGGGCTAAGGCACCACCCACAGCTTGCAGCCTTGATGGCGCACCTTTCAGACCCAGCTCCTGTGGGTTCCTGCCCCCCACACACACACCCGGACTCTCCTCACCTTGATCTCCTTGACATTCGGGTTCCACTCTCCCATTGCTTCCATGCGTTCCACGAGCTCTTCATAAAGCCTCTCCATGGGCTGGTCCACCACCACCTCCAGGCGGAATACCTTGCCCACATCTGGGACCACTTTACTCAGCACTTTGTCCCCATTCGTCTGTCGGGGAGAAAAAAGGAGCTTCGGGATAAAGGTTGGAGAAAACTCTCCCTCGGCTTAGAGCACATAGACGGGCAAGGCAGGCAAGGCAGGAAGGGAAGCGGCACAGAGAACTCTTAAGCTAATCACGAAGAAGCCTCCCATTCCTTCTGATTAAAACAGTTGGTATTCTTTCCTGCCCCAAGCCTCGAACCTCTGCCGAAGCCTGAGAGGTGACCTACCCGCTCCTGGACCCTTTCTTCTTGGTGGTAAGCGTGGATGGGTGTGGGTAGGCCCCCCTGAAAAGGACCCCACTTGACCTCAGAAGTGCAAAGTTGCTGAGCGAGACAAACCCGGGAGTGGGAAAGTCTGGTCTACGACCAGCTAATCACACACGGTGTCGGCTGCGGGCTTAAAGGTGTTTTCAGTCCAATACCTCCGTTTATGCCAGAAGGCTGTAGGCCCGGAGACCCTTAGCCTAAGGGCATTGCTGGGCCTACATCCCACATCTCCCAACTCCCAAACCAGTAGTCTGCTAACTCAACTTGGAGAAGGAACGGGTTTACCCGAACTGAGGGCACTAGGCAGCATGGAAGCTTCTGGATGAAGGCAGAACCACCAGAGTCTCAGTAGAGCCTGTGGCCTCAAACATGCGCCTGTTACAGGTTCCCAGTCACAGAGCGGTGCTCAGGAGCCGGGAAACCCAGAAGGCTGCGGCCCTGTGTTCTCGCCCAGCCCTGTTGCGGCTGAGCCCGGGTCAGCTCCACCAGCTCAGCCGCGGGAGGGCCCCCGGCACCAGCACCTCTGACCCCGGGTGCTGAGGGCCTCTCACGCACGCAGAACCCCCACTGCATGCTCCCTGCCAGGCTGGGTGTACAATGCGTCTGGAGGGTAGCGAAGGATCCAGGAACAGCGTTTCTCAAGCATGAGTCCCCAGAATGTCTTTGATGGGCAAAGGGAGTATCTGAGGAGGTGTTCTTGGGAAGGAGAATTTTCGAATTGAAACTACTCGCTACATGAGGCAGGAATTCTGAGGCCTTGAGGATGGCGGTGGAACAGTGAGGAACGTGGGTTCCTCCAGGCCCAGCTTACCTGCTGGTTCTCCTGCTTCCAGCCCTCCTGGTTGCTGAGGATGCCCAGGGCCTTCTGCATGGCCTCCTCCCCCTGCCGGATGTAGGCCAGCTCCTGGTCGCTGTAGAGGGTGTCTTCCAGCCGAGAGCCTGGATACAGGGCCAAAGAGAGACCGGGCTTGCTTCTGTTTCCCTGCCCACCCCCAGCCTCCATCCCTTCAATCTGGGTCTGCTCATTCCTCTCAAGAGCCAAGACCAAAGCCATAGGGCGGGCCTGCAGGCGAGGTTAGACACACTGCTGACAGGGGCTCTGGCCTGGGGGCACTCGGTCCCACCCCCTCAAAGTGAGTGAGAAAGGCCAGCGTAGGTTAGGGGGAGGCGGGGGTGCGGGACGGAGCCAGGGCAGCGCGCCCAAGCTGGCGCCCCACACCCCAGAGCCTCCGGGCCGCTGGCACGAGCCCAGAAGCCTTAGCGCTTACCAAGCAGAGAGCTCCGACGCCGAACCTGGTTAATCCACGCGCCTGGGGTCGGGCCCCCCAGCGCCCTGCGGTTCAGCTCCTGGCCGATGGCCAGCACAGCTTGGTGCCTCAGCCCTGCGGAGAGCGGAGGGAATTAGGATGAGAGATCCCCCTAGAGCGGGACCATTGCACGCCTTCATCTTGCCACAGATGAGGAAACCCTGGGAGAGGGAGGTGACTTGCTCAGGAACACGGATCCCTGGTGGGGACCCGAACTAGAGCCCGGTCCTCTCCCAGTCCAGGGCCGTTACTCTCTGCCAGGCTGCCTCCTGGGCCCAGAGTCCACCTTCCATCTGGGCTAGCCAGGCCCAGTCCTGCCTGGAGGCGGGGGCTGTACAGAAGCCCGCTGAAGTTTCCTTCTCGAAAGAGAGAGAAGCTTAGTTCAGCTAGAAAAAATCTGGAGGAGGAGGAGTAAATACCCCCATCCCCTGTAGTCTGTGTCGCTGTCAGCAGCTGGGGTCCTTTGCAGGAGTAACTGCTCAGCGTGGCCCCGGGGGGGCCCTGGGGGCAGAGCACGGGGAGTCTTGCTGATCTAGCAAAAACGGCCCCACTGCTGGTACAGGTCTTCCAAGCATGGCTTCCATCTAAATGGAAGCCAGTTCCACCCAGTGTAATCGGAAAGCACTTTAGATTGGTTTGTGTACCCTTCAGTGACTACAGCGGATTGACTCAGATGAACTTGGGTCCTGATTAGCTCTACAAAATCGGACTTGGGTAGCTGGTTCTGCCTCCTTGTTGTACAATGATAACCAGACTTCCAGCTGCACCCACTTTCTCTCTTCACTTGGCTCTTCTCTGCAACCCCTCCACCCCCGCCATGTCTCAGGCTTGCCAACCCTGCCCGCTGGACTCCAGGCTCCCTCCCACCCCTGCCCTGTGGCTCGGTCTTTCCCGGTACCCTTGGTGCCAATCCAGGCAAAGCCAGAAGAGCTCAAGAAAGATTGGAGCCCCGGAGAGAAGGGCAGAAGTGACAGAATCCAGAAGGGGCACAGGTATCTTCATAGCCAGCCCCACTGTTCACATGGGAAAAGAGAGGTCCAGAAGGGAAGAGACTCGTGCGGGCTCCCCCCACAAGAGGCCAAGTGGGGTCAGCGCCTGAGTGGCCCGGCCCCCAGCCCTGCATGTCCACACTGCCGCAGTGCCCGGGGCTCCGCGCGGGCCGCCCCCTGGCCCGGGAACTCACCCTTCATGTTGCGCACGTGTCTGTAGGAGCTCCCAGCACACAGCTTGAATGTGGCTAGAAGCATGGTGTCCAGGCAGTGGGGACAGGCAGGGGAGCAGTGCTGAGGCCACTGCAGCCGTTGCCTCTGCTCTCAAGGGTGGCTTCTTCCTTCCCCCCTTTCCCCGAGCCTGTCAAGGTCTGCCTCTGGGTCCTGCCTCGGTGGCCGCGGACCGGCCGGGTGCTCCGCTGCTTAAATGCCCCCGGCTGAAGGCTGTACTTCAGCATCCGGAGATAAAAAAAGCCATCACTCCCTGCGCGAAGGAAGGGGTCAAGGGTAGAGGGATTGCCTCACACCGCGGTTTGCGGGGAGCCTGGTGGAGGCGGGCGCACAGAAAGGAGCAGGGGACGGAGGGGGGAGAAGCAGCAGCGGCTGAAGTCCAGGCGGTTTGGAAGAAAGCATACACCATCCCATGGGTTTTCAAACAGCATGTGGGGTGCTGTTTAAAATGCAGATTTCTGGGGCGCCTGGGTGGCTCAGTCGGTTAAGTGTCTGCCTTTGGCTCAGGTCATGATCCTGGGGTCCTGGGATCGAGCCCTGCATCGGGCTCCCCTGCCTAGCAGGGTACCTGCTTCTCCCTCTGCCTCTGCTGCTCCCCCTGCTTGTGCTCTCTCTGACAAAGAAATAAAAATCTTGAAAATAAATAAATAAAATATAGATTTCTGGCTCTCAGCCTCAGATACTCTAGATTTAACAGGTCTAGGATTAAGGCTCTAAAACTTTATCTAAAAAAAATTCCCAGGTGGTTGCCATGCAGGTATCCTGTGAACTGCACGCTACTCTTCGAGAAGCAATGCCCCGGTCTCTGATGAAATCTTTTCCCTTTAAGACTGAACTTGGGGGGCGCCTGGGTGGCACAGCGGTTAAGCGTCTGCCTTCGGCTCAGGGCGTGATCCCGGCGTTGTGGGATCGAGCCCCACATCAGGCTCCTCTGCTATGACCCTGCTTCTTCCTCTCCCACTCCCCCTGCTTGTGTTCCCTCTCTCGCTGGCTGTCTCTCTCTGTCAAATAAATAAATAAAATCTTTAAAAAAAAAAAAGACTGAACTTGGGGTTGCTTTTAAGCTAGATTCACCAGGCAAGAATATCAGGGGGCAAGAGAATCACACTAGTGTGGCCCCTGGCCCAGGGCCTGCCTTCCTTGTGAGAGAGTTCTGTGTCCTGTCACCACTGCCCAGAGGCAGGGAGGGAAGGCTGAGAAAGTGGGGAGCAGTAGCAGACCCCCACTGGCTCCTGCTGTCTCCGTCACTACAGAAGGGGTGAAAGGAATAGGACCCGCTCAGAGCTGGCCGGTGCCCAGAGCTCAGAACCCAGTGAGTCCCACCCCCCCCGCCCCCCCGCCATCAACCCCTCATGAGGAGTGGGAAGGGTCCAGCGATCCAGGGGCCCTTGTCCTGGGCTCCTCTCTGAGCAGTGGCTGCTTGGAGGTGCCCTGGCCCATTTCTCGAGGCCCACTGTGGGCCCTCTTCCTCTGGGAAGCCTTCCTTGACCACCCTCACCTTCTGGAATGGCTTGTTCCTCTGTCTCACACTGTTACCGTCACTACCACGGGAGGGGGACATCACTTTGGTCCCGATTTGTATAATGGCTCTGGTATGTTTGCTTGTCTCTTCCATGGGACTGTTTCTCCCTGAGGCGGGCGCCGTGCCCACTTGCCCCCCGCCCCCCCGCCCCCCGCGCTCAGCTCCAGGCAGGGCACAGAGCAGCCTCTGGCTCCTTCTCCGTGGGTGACCAGCTGGGCAGGGTGGGGGTGTAGGTATGTCTTAGGCTTAGGAAACAAGCCTGTAGGCAGAGTCCGGGGGAAGACAGCACCGAAGGGAGAGGCCTGTGGGAGCCGTGGGGCCTGAACCTTGCACGGCTGGAAGAGAGGGTGCCGAGGGCACGCTGAGAGGGCTGGATGGATACCAGCTGCCCCAGCTTCTCCTCCCCGCGGGGACACATGCGCCCTCAAGCACATGCGCCCCTCCGTGCAGGTGGCGGCGAGCGGGAGGGGGTTATGATGGGGCGGGCCATGCAGATAACGTTCAAGGCCGTGCTGCGGCCACCCTGGGGAGCGGGACCAGGAGAGGGGAGGAGCTGGGGTGGGGAGACTGCGGCCGAAGCGCACATCTGCTGCTGATGTCAGAGCTGCCACTGACTCAGGGAGGGCTGCTGGTGACCTCCCCCAAGGCCAAGGCCCTGTCTTCCCTTCCTCATGGTTTCCAGGACCAGTGGGTAGTTAACTCTCGCTGTCCCTCTGAGCAGTAAGGTGGGGAGATGGGTCAGAACTTCCTGTGGCTCTGGACGTCATCTGTATCTGGCTCTGCTTTGGGGGGAGGGCAGAGCCCCCGAGGGAGGACACTGGGTGGACAAGGCAGGCCAGGGAGAAAGGTCACCGAGGTCCGGCTCAGAGGGAGAGTGGGAGAGAGGCAGGGCTTGGAAGCACTCGTGTCTTCAGCACCCTCTTGTTGAGTGTCCGCTGTGCGGCTGTGCCTTTGCGAGGGAAAATGAACCATGGGCCCCAGGAGGAGAGCAGGGGAGCCGAGGATGAGTTTGGAAGTACGGGTGTGTGTGTGTGTGTGTGTGTGTGTGTGTGTGTAAAACCTCACCACACAGAGGGGGGGCAGGGGCGCCTGGGTGGCTTGGTCGGTGAAGCGACTGCCTTTGGCTCAGGTCATGATCCTGGAGTCCCAGGATCGAGGCCCTCATCAGGCTCCCTGCTCAGCTGGGAGTCTGCTTCTCCCTCTGACCCTCCCCCCTCTCATGCTCTCTCTCTCTCATTCTCTCTCTCTCAAATAAATAAATAAAATAAAGAAACATAACACAGCGGGAGAGCAGAGTGGGGAGGAAGGCCTCTGGGAGGAAGGGACCTTCCAGCTAAGGGTGGAAAGTGCAGTTAGGAGTTGCTGGGTTTGAGATCAAGGATGGGGTGCAGGGGTTTGGGAAACGATCCGAGGGTTGCTCAGTAGCAGGTTGTAGGGAGTGCGGGGAGGTGGAGTACCAAGGGGGTACACGGGAAGATACCCCTGCAGGGAACTGAGCTGTCTGCCCCCCTCTTGTGCACGGGGCATGGCCACCCACCTGTGGTCCCCCGGGGCTGGGGAGTAGAGGACGTGCGGCTGTCACACCGCAGCGGGCTCCCAGGCCCCCGTCTGCCTCTTGCTTCGTGATTGCCAGCCGCTCACTTCTTCCGTCTGAACTCCCCGATCTGTGAACGGGGGTATGTCTTCCTCTTCTATTCCTTTGTGGGACCCTCTCAAGGTGGTGAGAAGGCTGCCGTCAGGTGACAATGCATCAGGAGCCCACAAAAGAAAGTCCAGACTTCTTAGCCCAGGCTCCGGGTCCTCCAGTGTCTCCCCGCCCCGGCCCGCGCTGTCTTCTCCAGAGCCTGCGGGCTGTCTGCCCCGTGCGCCCCTTCTCTGCGTCCAGATAGCGGAGCATCGCCTACCCTCAAGGCTTCCCTTTGGGCCCCACCTCGCTCTGCTCTTTAACTAGAATTCAATACTTTTTCCTTTGGGCCCCCTTGATAGCCGTGTATCACAGTATCGGTAAGACGACTGTCCCTCCTGCCCCTCCCTCCCACATCCCCCTTTCTTAAAAGACTGCTATTTTATTTTTTGTTTTGTTTTTATTTGTTTTTATTTTATTTATTTATTTTTTAAAGATTTTATTTATTTATTCGACAGAGATAGAGACAGCCAGCAAGAGAGGGAACACAAGCAGGGGGAGTGGGAGAGGAAGAAGCAGGCTCATAGTGGAAGAGCCTGATGTGGGGCTCGATCCCACAACGCCGGGATCACGCCCTGAGCCGAAGGCAGATGCTTAACCTACTGAGCCACCCAGGTGCTCTGGTACAGAGGTTTTTAATATATCCCCTGTCCCCACACATGCAGGCCCCCCCTTTTTGCAAGTCTGTAAGCTCCATAAGGACCTGGAAACTCCCCGAGAACTTGGATCCTTGGCAAGTTCTTGAATCCCCAGCGCTTAGCACAGTGCTAGATAATTCCTAGATACTTCATCAATGTTTAATAAATGATTGGAAAGTATGGAGCCTGGTACTTTGCCGATTCTCAGTAAACACTGATTTTCTTCCATCTCTTAAGGGTGGTCAGCCTGGAGGTGAGGGCTGTCTCTGGACTGCTTATAAGGGTATATGCTTATTTAGGATTGAAAAATGCAGTGTTTCCCTCCCAAGGTGTCATTGTGAGAAGGTGGCAGAAAGTTAAGGCACGTTTGACTCATTGGGCTTGAGGTAATTATGGATTACCTCCCTTTAGAGTACATTTTATGTTGTCAGTATCTTAATTCCTTAACCCGAGTTGGTCACCATTATTTCACAAGGCATCCTTAGTTGTACAAAGTATCAGTTCATGGAGGGTATGGAGTCTGTCCCAAGAGTCTGGCACACGTCAGGGATTCAGCAGGTGGCAGGAGCTGGCGCTGAGCACATGTTCTGGCCCAGGCACTACTGCAAGCTCTACGCAGACTAACTCACCTTACCCTTACAAACACCACCCAAGGAGTTGGTACTATTCGTATGCCGGTCTTACAGATGAGGAAATTGAGGCATTGAGCTAAGCAGCTTGACCAACCTCAGACAGCTAGGAAGAAGCCAGGCAGTCTAGTCTGTACTCTTGGTTACACAGCTAAACCTTTAAAAATCTCGTGTTTCTGGGGGCACCTGGGTGGTGAAGTCGGGAGAGTGTCCGACTCTTGGTTTCTGCTCAGGTCATGATCTCAGGGTTGTGAGATTGAGCCCTGAGTCGGGCTCCATGCTCCATGGGGAGTCTGCTTGAGATCCTCTCTCCCTCTCCCTCAGCCCATCCTGCTCATGCCCTCCCTCTCCTTCAAAAGCGGATAAATAAATCTTTTTTAAAAGCATTTTATTATTTATTTGTTTATTTTGCTTTCGCACACACATATATATATTTAATTCAGTTAGCCAACATACAGCACATCATTAGTTTTTGATGTAATGGTCAATGATTCATTAGTTGTGTATAACTGGATAAGTAAATCTTTAAAAAAACCTCATGTTTCTCTCTGGAAACTGGGGCCAAGAGTTGTCTCATAGCCTGTCAATCCTGGCATCTAGTAGCCATTCAACAAGCTTAGGGTGATGAATGACTCAGATTATATTCGTTTCTTGTTCCCCCTTCTCTCTCCATGTCTGCAGGCGAGCCAGGCTTTGGGTCTCCTTGCCCAGAGATTTGGGCAGGGAGCACAGAGCTTTCTGCCTTTTGGAACAGCTTAAACCAGAAGAGCAAACTGAAGGTGGGTGAGCTGAGTTTAACCTATCAGATTTTTTTTTTTGGTACAGTATTTTAAGAAAATTTTGTTTTGGGGCGCCTGGGTAGTGCAGTCGTTAAGTGTCTGGCTTTGGCTCAGGGCGTGATCCCGGCGTTCCGGGATCGAGTCCCCACATCGGGCTCCTCCTCTGGGAGCCTGCTTCTTCCTCTCCCTCTCCCTCTCCCCTGCTGTGTTCCCTCTCTCGCTGGCTGTCTCTCTGTCACATAAATAAATAAAATCTTAAAAAAAAAAAAAGTTAAAAAAAAAAAAGAAAATTTTGTTTTAGTTGCCAACATTCGCTACAGCAACAGCAAACAGATCGTGGTTGCCAGGGGCCGGGAAGGAGGGAGAAGTTAATTCAAAGGGGCAGGAGCGGTGGGCACATAACCGTATGCAGTTGTTCACTCAGGGAGCTGTGGACTGAAAGGGGGGATTTTACTGTGTATAAATTATATGCCAAATAAGATCTGGTCTTAGAGATAAATTCCCAGGCCCTCTGCACATCTGACCTTGAGATACACTGAGCCCTCGCTCTTCCTTTTTGTCCTTGCTACGGGCTAGCTGGTTGCCCAGAGCGGCGGCCTCTGAGGCCATGCCCAGCCAAGGGACGGCAACCGCTGAGTGGCTGCAGTTAGGAAAAACATCTTTTTAAAGAAGATTTTATTTATTTATTTGAGAGAGAGAGAGAGAGAGAGAGCAAGCATGAGAGGGGGGAGGGTCAGAGGGAGAAGCAGACTCCCTGCAGAGCAGAGGCCCCCCACCCCCACCCCCCATGGGGGACTCGATCCTGGGACTCCCAGAACATGACCTGAGCTGAAGGGAGACGCGTAACCAACGGAGCCACCCAGGCGCCAGGAAAAACATTTTTTTTTTTTTAAAAAGGAGAATGGGTACAATATAGGCTGACAGGGGGGAAAGAGGCAAAGCGGTGAAATGAGACAGGAAAGAACTTGATTTCATCTTCTGCTTCCAGGGAGCCCAGGCAGAACCCGGGGAGGAGACAGGTAGGGGCGTCCTAACCAAGGTGAACCCACCCAGAGGAACATCAGATATGCTCCATTTTCTAGAGCTGGTTGCCTGATTCAGGCTAGAGGATCTTGGGAAGGGGAGAGGAAAAGTTACTTCCGATCTTGGTTCGCTTAACTGGACACCAGACCCGCTCAGTTAGAAGCCGGCTCTTCTCTCCTTACGGGGAGGGGTGGCGCTGGAGGGCGATCCGCCAGATGGGGGTGGGGCACCGCAGCTGGGAGGGAACCGGGCTGAGAAGTAGGTTCTTTCCTTCCAAGTTTCCTTGACAAGTTCTCCCCCGCCCCCACGCACATGTTTCCCTGGGATGCTCTTCCTGACATTTTTACACCAAGTATCTCCACTCCCCACACCTGGGGGTCTGTGGTCTGCGGTGAAGGCCGCCTGGAGTAAGGGCACATCCCGTTCAGCAGAAGGATCTCTACCAATTACTCCTGTTGTGCTCAGAAGGTCCAGTTCACGTTCAGTCTCACCGGCAACAACCTGACCTCTCTTGCATGTAAGGTACAGTCGACCCTTGAACAACATGCGTTCCAAGCGCGCAGGCACGCTCGCATGCGGTTATTTTGATAAATACGGTATAGTTCCGTAAACGCGTTGCTCTTATGATTTTTTTAAAGATTTCAGAGAGGTGGGGAGAGGTGGGGCAGAGGGAGAGGGAGAGAGAATTCTCAAGAAGATTCCTTGCTGAGCGTGCCGAGCCCACAACATAGGGCTCAATCCCAGTGCAGGGCTGGATCACAGGACCCTGAGATCTTGACCTGAGCAGAAACCAAGAACTGGAGGCTTAACTGACGGAGCCCCCAGGCGCCCCCCCCTTATGATTTTTTTAGTAACATTTTCTCTAGCCTACTTTATTGCAAGCATACACTATATATAATACATATGACATACAAAATATGTGTTAATCAAATGTTTATTTTAAATATTTTATTTATTTGACACAGAGAGAGAATGAGAGCGAGCACAAGCAGGGGAGTGGCACAGGGAGAGGGAGAAGCAGGCTCCTGCTGAGCAGGGAGCCTGATGCGGGGCTCAATCAATCCCAGGACCCCGAGATCATGACCTGAGCCGAAGGCAGACGCTCAACCGACTGAGCCACCCAGGTGCCCCTGTGTTACTCAGTTGTTTATGTTATTGGTAAGGCTTTCAACCAAGAGTAGGCTCTTGGTGAAGTTCTGGGGGGAGTCAGAAGTTACATGGGGATTTTTGACTGTGTAGGGTGGCCAGTGTCCCCAACCCCTGCATTGTTCAAGAGTCAGCTTTAGGAACCAATTGCACTGGTAGAGCGTGTGTGTATGTGAGCTTTTATCACGGAGGACATTCCTGCTCAGCTCATATTAACTCCAAGGTGACCGCTCAGACTCCTCTCTGCTGCTGCTCTTCCCTCGATTACTAGCAGGCTTGGTTTTCTCGTAAAACTGGAGGACTGTGTGAGCACTGGGGTGTCGGCCTGCAGCATCTCTGGCCAGGTTGCCTTCTCTGTACCTCACTGGGCATCCTGACTCCTGATGGGACAGGAAGTTGGATGGTGCTGCTCTCTCGCTGCCTCTTGAAAGGTGAGAAATGCCCCACGAATACATATATACATATAGCTTGTTTTGGGGGAGAATGGGGATGTGGAGCTGTTCGTTAACTGCCCCTTCTCTGGTATTTTCTTGCCTGGTATGATTCCTGGGATTGACTCGAGCCGTGCAGTGCTGCCATGGATCTCATGTCTGGTGGAGACTAGAGGGTGCCCGGTGTGTCTGCTCTCTGTACGGCCACTGCCTGAACCTGCCAGCCTCTACTCTCGCGAGCAGAACGAGACCACTTTCCAGCCATCCTCACCCGTGTGACACCTCTGGGATTCACGCGCACTTGGCTTCCCTGAAAAGCCCTGCACGACGGACAGTGTGAGACTTTCTAGCTCTACTCGGTATCCAGGGCCTGTTAGGAGTTTATCAGAGCTGGGAGAAGACTCTGGTTTGTTTATTTGAGAGAGAGAGAGAGAGAGAGAGAGGAGTGGGTGGAGGAAGACTCCCCGCTGAGCAGGGAGCCCGATGTGGGGCTCGAGCCCAGGACTGAGCCACCCAGACACCCCCAGGCTGTGGTTTAAATGAGCTAAGAGCATGTAATATAAGGTCAAGAGCCAAGGAAAGGGAAAAAGAACAGCTGGAAGAGAAAGAGATATGCTTCTGTACTCAATGTTATCAGAATAAAGATGGACGGGAAAGGGGCTTTGGTAGATCGTCCTTATTTGTCTCCCTAGAAAGCGGTCTCATGGGAACCGCTATTGGAAGAAACTATTAAAGATAATAGAAAAGTGTATACTGAGGTGGAGTCTGAAATCTAATGATAGAAGAGAATGCCAGCAATGGTCCAGGGAAAAAGCACCGAATTTTAGTATCGGCACAAAGGCTGGGCTGGGCAGAGCTGAGGGTGAGCCATTGCGCACAGCAGCGTGGAGAAGGGAGGAAAGCAGCAGTCCGGTTTCACCCTTTGGGTCTAATTCTTAGCTGCTGCCTGGGTGACAAAGGTCAGAAAGCAATGATCAAAACTTGCTTAGGCTGGGAAATTCTATTGTGGAAATGAAGTCCCCTTTCCTTATAAACCGTAACTCTTATTATTGCATTTGGAATTGTTTGAAGGAGGTTGGAAAAAAACAAGATACCAAATAGTGAACCAAATTTCTCGAAGGTGTCAGATGTTCTGAAACCATGGTGCTCAGGAAAATGAATGTAATCTTGCTCACTCGCAGTATCTTCTTATAGTTAAAGTGACACCTGCTTTTCAAAGGTGGGTGATGGGTCTTGTCCCTTCTGTGTGTTAACTTTAGTAAAGTGCTGGATCTCATGGGGACGTAGTCTGGAGCAGCTGTTGGGGAAGGAGGAACAGCAAGTACACTTGTGATGCTGTTTCTCAAACCCAAGGCTTCTGCTCCCACTGGTAACTGCAAAACTTGGCTGCAAGCGCCTTCCTCCAGCTGAAAACGTGGATAGTGGAGAGGGGAGGACTTGCAAGATATTTAGGATGAAAATATTCCTTCATAAGTAACTGGCAACTTGGAAACTGTCACGGAAGGGAGAGATCCCAGTGGACAGCTTGTGCCTTTGACAGCAGAAACTCAATTTGGGGGGCGCATGGGTGGCTCAGCCATTAAGCGTCTGCCTTCGGCTCGGGTCATGATCCCAGGGTCCTGGGATCCAGCCCCGCATCAGGCTCCCTGCTCAGCGGGAAGCCTGCTTCTCCCTCTCCCTCTCCCCCGGCTTGTGTTCCCTCTGTCTCTCTCTCTCTGTCAAATAAATGAAATCTTTAAAAAACAAAACAAAACAAAACTCAATTTGGTCTATTCCCTGGAGGCAACTCAAACTTAGGAAATAATACGAGTTTTGAGATTTATATTTTATTTACAAGTAAATGCCAACTCCCTCCTGTGAACGCTAATTTGGTACAAGAGCAGCAATATGAAGAAGTAGTTGCCAGCTCCGCAGTGATGTGTGAAAGGAGTCCAGGCCACTGCTTTTTTTTTTTTAAACAATGATTTTTGTCATTAAAACAGGAAAAAAAACAAAGCCACATGATTTCTTCATGTTGCACATGTGAAAGAATTCAAAATAAAAAGGACTTTTTTCAAAACTCTACAGTCTCTAGTCAAATGTGTGGGGTGACCAGATGTCACTTCCATTCAGTGACAGCCGCTGCTCCCCAAGAGCACTAGCCTCTGAGCACATGACTTAATACTCATCGAGAGTATCTGCCCGAGGAATGGAGAGACCCCGGTCCTTCAGCGCTTGAACTTTCAGCTTCTCGGCTTCCAGCTTGGTCTGCTGTTCTACCCTTTGTTCTTCTAGGATTTCTTCAATAGACACTTGCTGGAGGGGTGTGTCACTCTCCTTTTCCAAGTCCTACAGGATAAGCAGGGTTGAAAACCTTCAACTGACGACCAAGAACAGAAAACATTACAGACCTTTAGGCAAACGGATTCCTGGGTTAGGCTTGGATTATTTTTCGTAATTGTGACAGGGCTGAAATATCCTCCTGGGGACAGAGTGGCTGCCAGGAGTGGCTGCCCACACTACTACCCAATACATACTGTATGAATGTGCTAACGGAGATCAGTATCTGTGTGTGTCACAAAGCTTTACGTTATCTGAAGTCCGACATTACTCAAGGACTGCTTTTCTTAAAAAAAATTATATATGTATGTGCATATGTATGAACAACTATCTTCCCAACTCCAAAGGATCCAAGAGAGAAGTTACTGAGGTCAAGATGGCTTTCGATGTTTTATATTTTTACATTATAAAAGTCAGCTTAATTTCTGGGGGTTGTGGCTAAGAAGGTAGAGAACACTGATTCAAAGAAGCGCCCCCCACCCAAAGACAATAACCTGCCCCTCTGTTCCATTAACTAGGAGTCTTTAAATTACAACGCAAGATTCTTTCCGCCTCTATGGCAACACATCTTCTAGAGAAAACCTCAGTAGACCAGTTAAGTTACTAAACCAGTTTGGCTTCAATATATTTTCACTGTTTTAATTTAAAACATTTTTTTTTAAAAGCTATTTTTTCTCTTATTTTAAAAATACATGCTCACTGTATGAAATTTAGAAAACGGACAAGCAGAAAAAAAATTTTTTTTAATTACCTGCAATTCCAGTATGGAACAATATTTTGGGGAATATACTTCTTATTTTTCCCCGTATATATTGACTTAAAAAAAACCTACAATGCAAATATTAACTGTAATTTTTTCACTTATTCTGGCATAATATGCTTAACTTTTTTTTTTTTTTAAGTAGGCTCCACACCCAGCGCAGAGCCCAAAGTGGGGCTTGAACTCAGGACCCTGAGATCAAGACCTCAGCTGAGATCAAGAGCTGGATGCTCAACTGACTGAGCCACCCCGGTGCCCCTCTGCTTAATATTTTTACATCTGAACACCTTACAAATATTTGGTAACTGATCTTATGATGCAGAACCTTCCTATAAAAGTATCTCCCTATCCAGATTCAACTTATTCTCCTTAAAATGAACGTACAGGTATTAGTCTGTGTTTCTGTTACATGGAAAGAGGATATATACACGGTATTCTTATTTTTTATCTTCCTCTATGATTTGCAATCATAAAATTCTGGGAAGGCACCAACACACACGCAAAGCCTCCAGACGCTGCAGCCTACCACGGGTACTAACACTCTCTGTGCTGCCAAGGCCGCAGAACCACAGGCAGGGACATCAAGTGGAAGGTTAGAATGAAAGCCACAAATTATATAAGCAAGTCCTGCCTTGGCTCAAATGTTTGTTGCACTGGGCAAAATATATCTTATCAAGTCTAAACCGCCCTCACAATCCACGGGGAGCAGCTGAAGGGAAGATAATGTTCTTAGCATGGTGTACTGCCTCCTGGACCTTTCACTATGTTATTCATCGAGCTAGTCATGTGGTTAAGATGATGCTAATTCCCAACAATCAGTCCTATTACTTAAGGCTGTGTGCATCATAATCCTTGAGGCAGAATCCAGGGACTTCCTAAACAACAGATGTTAACAGCCTCTAACTGGTTTCTGGGTACGAGCTTCTCTAGGGCTGGGACTGGATTTCGTCACACTGACTACTGACTCATCCAGCTGCATAAGCGCTCCTGAGCCACAAGGCTGTAGCGGCGCCACTGTAAAAATTCTGCAGCATCCAAACCATTCACATACAAGAGCACTTCCTCCCCAAAGGGCTCCCGGGAAACAAGGACTCTTCCAGAACAAATGCAAGTCCCCTCCTTCTCCTCACAGGGGCCCATGTGCGCCAATGCAACCGGCGCACACATGTCTGCGGTGTCCACGACTACACAGCTGAAGCAGAGTACGTGCAAATATTTTAACTGAAATCTTTTCTCCTGACAGCAAAGTCGTATGTTTCTGCTCTAAAAATTAAACTGAGAAAAGCATAAACAAAGGAAAGCATAATCACTCATACTCCTACTGTCCAGAGATGGCTTAGCCCCTCTTCGTATACCGGCAGAGCTCTTTACACTCATTTACTCACGCCACTCCCCACGCTCATGGTACTAGACTGCTGTATTTCAACCTCTAAGTATTACAATGAGATGACACTTCTACTGCTGAAACAGGCGATTTACTGAACCAAAAATATCCATCACAAAAACACTTTCAAAATTAGAAAAAAAAAATTTTCCTACATTTCATAGCAGCCCTTAGCAATACCGTTATTGACAGCATTGGTTCGTCATCCCCAGCTGTTTCAACTTGAGGTCTCTAAGCCAACCTGACCCTGCCAGATTATCTCACTTTCTCAAATGGCTTATTGTTAAAAATCGCTACAGATCAAACCACTTCACTCCAAAGACTTTTGTAAACCTGATTTAAGACGTGGTTAAGTTTTTCAGTTTGATATTCCTGGCAAATCCAATAATCAGAAGCAAAGCCAAAGGTTTTAAATAAGGTATTTTTCTTTTTAAGTAAATATTTTAAATAAACATGAGATCAAGTTTCATCTTCTTTTAAAAATGCCTGAGAATCACTATATTGGGCACCTGAAACAATGTAACACTGTATGCTGGGGCGCCTGGCTGATTCAGTTGGAGGGACAGGAGACTCTTGATCTTGGGGTTGTGACTTTGAACCCCACATTGGGTGTAGAAATTACTTAAAAATAAAATCTTTAACAAACAAACAAACAACAACAAAAACTACTGTATGTTAACTAATTGTAATTAAAATAAAAACCTAAAAAGCCAAAAAAAAAAAAAAAAAAGTCTGAGCACATCTATTAGCTAATTTTCTAATAGTTTTTTTTTGTGTATATCTATATATATGCCTAAATATATGTGTATATGAATGGTTATGTGTGTACACACACACACACCCCTACGGTAACAACGCTTTAGAAGACTTAACTTTTCACCTGCCAACTGGTCTTCCTGGCATGCAGAGGTATCCTCTTTGGTTGTGAGCTAAGGATCCACGTGAGGCTGAGCTCCATGCTCAGCAGTGAACAGAAAGCCTTCTCCTACAGCCCCCTTCTCTCCTTCCCCTTCCCCCTTTAAAAAACAGGGACATTGCGATGTATATGCAATCTGTCTTTCCCCCAAGCATCGCTCATTAGCTTCATATCATGAAAACCTACTTGTAACCAATTGTTTCAATGACTGCAAATATTCCAGTGTATATAAAGCATACTTTATCGAATTATTCATCTCTTGTTTGGTATTAAGTTTTCCAATTTTCTGCTATTAGAGATAGCAGAAATACATTAATGAACATGTTTGTACAGTATACTACTTTTATATCAGGTAAAATCAATGATCCTTTGCTGCTAATGGGATCAAAATGTTTAAAATGCCAAGAGGCACTGGAACGAAGTTAGTTATTCCCTGTAGTTCCCCTTTTATACCTGTAGCTTCCCAAGCTACTGCGGTGGTTTCTGTGAGAAGCTGGGTGCCATGTGGACAATGTATTTTTTCCTTCTTGAAAAGACAAAAAGAAACCTAACTAGTTTGATTATCAAGACCCACAGCAGCTTAACGGTTTTCACTTACTATTTCTCCTAGTAGGACAACATTTTCTCCTCTGACCACAAAAATCCCTCGAGGAATATCACCGTATTTTTTGCCCACATGAATACGCTCCACAGTCTGATGTAGCACTAAATTAGCTATAAGTGCATAGGGAAGAAACAAACATATTTAGTTCAAATTACTGGGTAAAGGTCCATAACTCAAACAATCAGTTATTTTGAGTAGAAAAGATTCTGCTGAACATGATTTCCAAACTTTCTAATTCTGGGAAAAGCTAAAATTTTAAACAGTCTTCTCCTGTTTTATTAAGACACACCACTCGGGAGACTTCTAAACAACTGCAAACAGAGTACTGGGGATTATGCTGCACTAATGCATGAATGATGGTGGGAATCAGTTACAAAAATTAAATTCCTTTACATCAGTGAGATTGTGAATACTGACAAGACTATAAGAAAATACAAAGCGGTAGGGCACTTGGAAGACTCTGAAACCTAAAAACTGTAGAGGTCAAAACTAGTTTTTTTTTTTAAACAAAAACCAGTTTTTCTACGTTGCGTGGGTATGTGTATATGACAATTTACCAAAGATTTAACTTTGTTTCAGTACTTAGGATTCATTTAACCCAGTGCAGGTATCCATGGATTATGATACACAAAAACCTCTCTTTTCACTCTGTCAGATAACCGTACCTGGTAATCTGAGAATAAAGTCAGGATTTGCTACTTTTCCCCCCAAGGTAATCTGACGAATTTGATTTAAGATTCAGAACGCCAGTCTGTTAAGAATAATTCTTTGTCTTTTTTAAATTGGTACTATTCATCTTATTTGAAGAAAAGCAAATATCAATGCTACCTTCTACACTTCCTCTAAGCGTTTCAATTATGTTGCTTTTCCTCATGCCCAAATCCACTAGCAGATGTCCAACAAATGTTGATATGAACAGAGAAGTTCCTTGAAACAGAAGCAAATGTAGACCTTTTTAGAAAAATGTAAGATGCAAAACAAAGACTCAGACTCTGAGTCTTATGTATCCCTAAAGTGTAAAATCTTGAGTTTAAAGTTGGGACCCCAAAAATGCTTCAGGAAATGCCTTCCACCCAATTTTCATTGGACAGGGAGGGATTACCTTCAGTGCAGGAATTGCTTTGAAGAGTAGTGGCACCCAAGCCAATGTACAAATGAGCAGCTTTTTCAGGGGACTGAGTTTATTTCTATCATTTGGCTCCCTCTACTGGGGAAAATAAAAAAACAGTCCAAAACATTGCAATCATATGCTCTAGTGAAAACCAGTTTTAGAAATATAAGCTTATTTACCTAAATGCTAGCTTTTGAATCACCTAATCATAATTTAGAAAACAATGACGTAATGACTCAAAACAGTATTCCATTATGCCAGACACTTGAAAAAGTTGCAGATAAATAAATTTCAACATGAAATAACACAAACATACAATAGCTGCTCTTCATATAGAAAAGTCTATAACTAGTACATACCAAATTGATCAATGCTTCTCAAGAAACCTATAAGCGTCCTTCCATCTCGAAGCAGGACCAAGTGCTTTTCTGGGGAGAGGAAAAAAGATCTTTAGAAAATGAGAACTGTTAGCTTCAATAAGTTTACAGGATTAACAATTAAAAACAAATTAATAGCAGGTTAAGCTCTACCACTTATTCTTCCAAAGTATTTAAGGCACAGTTTATTGGGAAATTAGAGGGAGGACCAAGGCTTCCTGGGGTTAAGATGACAAGATTTGTGGTGGCAGAGTGGGCAAAGGACTGGGTGAGTAGCCTGGAAGCCTGACTCCCAGCTCTAGATGTTGATGTTGGCAGCTAAACCCTCCCAGTGTCATGTCAATTTCTACATCCACAAACTGAGAAATTTAGTCTAGATGACCTTTATGATCTTAGTACTAGAATTATTTTCATCTCAACTTATAGACGAGCTTCTATTTCACACTTTGGGATCAGGGAAGGTTATAAATAAAAACAATGTCTCAAACAGGTAAATGAGGATGCTGATAGTCAGCTAGAGTAAAAACTCAATTAATATTTATTGAGAGCTACGTGCTCGTCTGGGGCTTAGATATACAGTAGAGAAGAAGACTCAGAAAGTCACCAACCTTATTAACTTATATTCCTGGTGGAGGAAGGTGAACAAGTAGAAAAAAAACCCAACAACCTACTGTGATTAGTACAATGGAATAATAAACAAGATAGCAGGATAATATGATGAAGAGAAAGGGAAAGTAGCTACAGAAGAGAGGGTGGCTAGGGGAAAACACTCCGAAGAGGTGACTTTGACCTGACACTGAAAAATGACAATAAGCCAGTTGCTAGAATAGCTAGCAAAATTCATTCATTAATTTCTTTAATGCTGTGCATAAAATACTTTCTAGAAACGTAACAGAAATAAGACAGTGATTCTTCCCTGAAGGAATCTGTAGTCTTCTTTGCGCTATAATTAAGTACCACAAGAAAGCAGATCTTAACTATTATGTGAGAGAAACTAGCTGGAGGAGGTATCTGAGTTGAGCCTTGAAAGACTGATAATGTTTGGCCTCTGTGATGAATGACAGGGAAAGGGGAATCTGTAATTTAGGAAGCAGGGGAAAAAAGGCTGGTATATATCCATACGTTTGGCTAAAAGTTGGGGGTGTAAAGGGAAGTCACAGGATATAAAGTCCCCAAAGTACCAGAAGCAGATTCAGTTTGGATTATACTTCATAAGAAAACACTGAAGACTGAACTGGCAGAAAAGAGAGGGCAGAATGTGAGACATGAAGAGGAAACCTACATCAAGGCCAATGAGAAGGGAGAGTCAAGAGAATGAAGACTGTGTAGTTCTGTTGTTTTAAAAAAATATATATCTATTTATCTTAGAGAGAGAGAGAAAAAGAGTGTGCACACATGCTCACAGGGGGAGAGGCAGAGGGAGAGGGAGAATCCTCAAGCAGACTCCATGCTGAATGCAGAGCATGGGCCTTGATCCCAGGACCCTGAGATCATGACCTGAGCTGAAACCAAGAGCTGGACTCTTAATCAACTGAGTCACTCAGATGCCCCAAGACTGTGTAGTTCTAAGAGATGGGAATTTGTAGAGGTGGGGTGTGATTGTGTGTGCGGGGCGGGGGCAGTGCTGAAGAAATGATTTGAGGACATGCAGGAATTTTTTAAAAGAGTTATTTATTTATTGGAAAGAGAGAGAGAGTGAGCTTGCACCGGTGCGCAAACATGGTGGGGGGGGGGGTGCAGAGAGAGAGGGAGAGAGAAACTCTAAGCAGATTTTGCGTGGAGTCCAATGTGGGGCTCCATCTCGTGACCCTGAGATCATGATCTGAGCAGAAACCGAGTCAGATGCTTAACCGACAGGACACTGTCAACAGGCAGTTGGAAATGTAAGACTGGAATGTCAAAGAGGTCTAATTAGAGCAATTTTGGATAAGTTCACAAAGAGGTGATATAATTATTAAAGTCCAGGAGCTCTCCTAGAGATTTAAAGAAGGAAGCATGGGGCACCTGGATGGTTCAGTTGGTTGAGCGGCTGGATCTTGATTTCAGCTCAGGTCATGATCTCAGGGTCCTGGAATTGAGCTTCACACTCAGATGGGAGTCTGCTTGGAATTCTCTCTCTCCCTTTGCCCCCGCTCCTCACCACCCCACGCATGCTCTCTCAAATAAATAAATCTTAAAAAAAAAAAAAAAAAGAGGCCGACCAAAGATAGAACCTAAGGGCCCACCTATTTTAGGGAACAGTAAGAGTTGGAGAGGTGAGAAAATCAGCAAGTACCAGTGCTGGAGAAACCAAGAAAACAGAATTAAGAATCCAGTGGTAATAGAATCGCAATACTGCAGAGGGGAGGGAAGAACCCAGAAGAATGCATCAAACTGCTGCCTTTTAAGAATGCAGTTTCAGCAGTGTGATGACAACAAAAATCAGATTGCAGGGTAACAGAGGTGGTCTACTGTAGATGGTCAGGAAGTAGAGTCAAAATGGAGAGGATTCAAAAGGTTTGGGGGTAAAGATATGAAAAAGGATGGGAATTTGATGAGAAGACATAACTGAAAAAAAGTATGAGATGGATGGACAAGAATATACATGAAGGGAAGGATCCAGGGGGAGAGAGAAGATATGAGAGAAAAAGGGTATTAATGGAAGATATAGTGGGAATAAAGAGTAGTAAAAGACACGGACTGAAAGGGAAGAATACCTCCTATTCAGATGAGAGGATGGGTGAATATGTAGAAAGATTGAGGAGAGAGGAGGAAATAGTGTGTATGGTTGCGGGGGACAGCAAAGGATGCATAAGAGATGGTTTCAAACTTTTCAGTAAAGGAGGAGGCTTGGAGTCTACAAAGAAGGGGTTAGAGGGCTTGAGAACAAAAATTATTTTTAGTACAATGGCAGAATGTGTTAGGAGCCTTACATAATTCAGATATATAAAATGAGAAGTGGGGGCAAAATGGCATCCACAGATCACTAAAATTGAAGATTTCATTACATATGACAGATGGGCTTGTGCAATTGTTATTCATATACAAATATGGTCCAATTCACACTACATTTCCTTTCAATAGCAGAATCACTAACTTGGATTTAAAGAATGATTTCAGACAATGAGAAAAAGAGAATATGATCACAGACTCACTTTTTATTATTTTTCAAAGGATTTTATTTTTAAGTAGTCTCTACACCCGCGGCGGGGCTGAACTCACAACCCAAAGATCAAGAGTCGAATTTTCTACTGTGAGCCAGCCAGACGCCCCAAGGACTCACTTTTTAAATCTGCATACATAGTAACTGTGATTGTTTTAACTCGTTTGGAACTGTGTAAGCCATTCTGCAGCAATTACAAGTTAATGAGACAGACCGCAGGATTCAAAGGATTAGAAAATGTTGCTTGAGGAATAATTCACAGATGAGAGCTTAGAAAAAGGAAAGACAGGAGTCTTTCTTTTGTACAGGGCCGAACTCATCTTCAGGACAATGACCAGGAAAAAGGGAGGTCTTCTTAATACAAGAAAACTGTCGAACAGAAAACTAAGTGTGAAGTGATTCAGCCTTTCCAGAAAAGTCAATACCTTTGTCTGGCAGCGATCTCTACTATCATAACCTGAAAGTGCTAAAGACTGCATTGCAAATGGCTACACAGCATAAAACCTATTTTACTGCCAATTGAGTCCAACCGCTGTTATCTTAAAACTTTCGATTCTTAATGAATCCTTTCTCTAAGTACTCTCATTCATCCACCAGTAACAACCTGGTACTTTGATATATTGCAGGTGGGAGACAGTCGACGTGGGGAGGGTAAACTCTCATGTTTGGGTCTTAGCAGCGGCGTCCCTCCAAAGCAGGAATGAATTCTACAGCTTGTGGCTCATCGGCCCGGGGACTGGTGGAGGCTGCGAGACACGGGATAGAGGCAGTCGGCTAGGAGATAGGCAAACGGAGTGTCTCGTGGCTTCTCTCACATACAGGATGTCAACGCCGAACACCCTGAAACAGTGCTAAAAACACACTCTCCCCGCCCCAGACTCATTCTGCGAGCTCCCCCTGAAGAGGTACCCGCCCCAGAGGAGGGATCTCACCCCAGACTTCATCCAGAGGAGATGATACTCACTGTCGATGTCCTCTATGAGGCTGGCGGTGCCGGGCATATAGTTCATTTTGAGCTGAGATAAGGCTGCAGTGTATAGCGGCGGTGGGCCAGCGCGTCCAACACCTCCCTTCTCCGACCACAGTCGCCGCCTGGGCGGGACCGGGACAGGAACCCGGACCAGGAGCTGCACGTCTGCCCCGGCTTTCAGCAGCCGGGGCTTGCCGGAAACGCCTCCATATTATTCCCACCCACTTCCGGTATCACGTGCCCGTCCTCAGGAAGAGGCGGGGCTGTCGTGCGGTCCCGGGACACCCAATTCCCATCCCTGATAAAAGGGGAAGAGGAATCTAGATTGACTAGATGGTAAGGAAAATGTATCTTCCCTTTTAAGAAACACGGTGCTGCCGCTCGTCTTCTTGCTTCCCAGACCCCCGAGTCACGGCCCTCCGTCCTTCAACTCTCTGGACTCGGGAGCCGAAGGGGCGGGACCGAGCCTGGGATTGGCTGTTGTCGGCCGACCCCTTTCCCTGCTGTCCAGTGCCTCTCGTCGGCTGGCGCCTGCGCTGTGGGCTGGCCGTGGGGGGCGGGAAGCGCTACCGGGCAGTAGATCCCATGTCGGCCTTGAGGCGCTCGGGCTACGGCCCCAGTGACGGTCCTTCGTATGGCCGCTTTTACGGGCCCGGGGGTGGAGATGTGCCCATGCACCCACCTCCGCCCTTGTATCCTCCTCGCCCTGAACCTCCCCAGCCTCCCATTTCCTGGCGGGTGCGCGGGGGCGGCCCTGCTGAGACCACCTGGCCGGGAGAAGGCGGAGGAGGCGATGGCTACTATGCCTCTGCAGGCGCCTGGTCAGAGACGGGTCGAGCTGGAGGAAACCACCAGGTAAGATTTGCGCGATCTGTCCCAGGGGGTTCCGATAAGGGGAGTCTTTGGAGGGTGAGGGCCATTGGGATTGATAAAGCTCCAGAGTTCGTAATGGATCGGGTTTCATATTTGTTTTCCTTATGGGGGGTTGGAGAGACAGAGACTGGATTTGTGGCTGGGGGGATATACTTGTGTTCTCTTTGCGTCTCCTTTTCTGCTTCGACCATAATAAATGTGTCTGTTAGTATTAAAAAAGGAAGAAAGATCCTGCCCTGACTTGCTAAGCTAAGTAGCAAGCTGCGGAATCTCTCAGCCTTGGATTGATGTTGGGCTGGAGTGCCCCGGCCAAGCTTTTTGAGCTCTAACAATTTATCCTGCGTGGCTCCTATGGCCGGCTCTCCCCGAGAAGGGAGGTGGCTGCAGCCCCCGCTGTCACTCAGCAACCCCTCCCGAAGGGAAGGAACCGAGAAGTAAGAGGAGGGATCGGGCATTTAGCCCTTTGCCCCTAATGCTGTGCCCAGGATTGAATCACCAATACTCACCTTTACTTGGATTGTTAAATTACGTTGCGGCTGCAACGTAATTGTCATTACGGCCTCCCTATTTTATGATTTAATAGTTGGCTCTGAGAGGTTAACTCAGTTGGTCAGTAGCGGTATCCCTGGCATTTTAAAGGTTCACCTTTATTGCCACCTCGTTTTTTAGGAAAGACCTACATTAGTGTCTGTTTTTACTAACTGCAAGAAATCTGAAGAGGAGTTTGGGTTTTAGGAAGAAAGGTGAAACGCGAAAATAGCTTTAGCGTTTGTTTTGCAGCAAGCGGTTGTAGAGGCAGTGCGCAATTGGGCAGTGAGAGTGGCACCGCCAAGCTCCTTCCCTGGGAACTACACTCAGCATCTCAGCATCACACTGCCATAGCTTTGAACTGTGCCTGTGAGCCTCTGTGCTTTATCTCGATTTATTTTGTGCATCCGTTGGCAAGCTATATCCTGAGGTATCAGAGAAGCCTAAGAAAGGTTATTTTGGGGGCCTGGAAATGCTAAAACATTTTTCATAAAAAAATAATGGTAATTGCTTTTTCACTTTATGCCATTTTGGCTTACAAAAGATTTCATAGGAATGTTCTACTTTCAGATAGCAGGGGAAACCTGTACATTCGGACTTACAACATTTTACTCCTTGTCTTCCTGCCAGAACTATACTTCTCTTTTGTTAATTCAGTATTCTTAGCAGTGAATTATTATACGGTTGGTGAGGGGGGGCACACCTCTCTTTCTGTTCAGTAATTATCATATCCTCATGGGTTGAAAATATAGTAGTGAAATTCCCATACATTGCTGGTGGGGATGTAAAATGGTTCAGTGCTTTGGAAAATAGTTTGGCAGTTCCTCAGAACGTTAAGTATAGAGTTAGTGTATTACTCAGCAAGTTCGCTTTTAGATATGTACCCAAGAGAACTGAAAACATGTCTACATAAAAATGTGCATGTTTTTATGAACAACAAGCATGTTCATGGCAACATTATTCAGAATGGTCAAAAAGTGGAAATAACCCAGATAGCCATCAACTGATGAATAGATAAAATATGGTACATTGATACAATGAAATTATTTAGCCATCAGAAGGAAATTAAGTACTGATACATTTTATGAAATGGATGAATCTTGAAAACATCATGCTACATGTACAAAGATAGTCAGAAAGCCCACATACTGTATGAGTCCCATTTATGTGAAATGTCCAGAATAGGCAAATCTGTAGGGACAGGAAGATTAGTGGTTACCAGGGGCTGGGGGACTGGGGACTTTGAGGTGATGGTAAAGGGTATGGAGTTTGTTTTTGAGGTGATGAGAATATTCTGGAATTAGATAGTGATGATGATTGCACAACTTTGACTATACAAAAAACCATTGAATTGTACACTTTAAAAGGGTGGGTGTGAGGGCACCTGGGTGGCTCAGTCACTTAGATGTCTGACTCTTGATATTGGCTCAGGTTATGATCTCAGGGTCCTGAGATTGGGCCCGCATCAGACTCTGTGCTCAGTGTGGAATCTGCCTGTCCCCCTCCCTCTGCTCCTCCCCCTGCTCGCATCTCTCTCTCTCAAAGAAATAAATAAAAATAAGATCTTAAAAAAAAAGGGTGGGTTTTATGTTATGATAGTTACATCTTTAAAAAATTATATGAGAAATAACACGTAGTGAGAGATTAATTGTGAAGAAGGGTTATATTTGTGTGTGTGTGTGTGTATGTGTAAATCTGGAATAAGTAGGCTGTGGAACTTTTATCGCATGGCAGATTAGAGTGATAAAATGCTTGGCCTATAAGTAGGCAAACTATACCAAAGATCAATGGAAAGGATAGAGGAGAGGAACGATAAACTGATGACTTCCATATGGACTTGCAGTATTTCTTAAGAGTGTGTTTTCTGGGCAAGGTGAGAGAAGTTAAGATTTTAGAATTGTGTAGGGTGTTGTAAGGTATGGTTGGAGTATAGATGTGCATGTGGGATGGGTGGCTGATGGTGCTGGAGTAGGAGTGATTGGAGATAAAGCTGGAACGTGTTATGAGCATTTGTAAACCATTTCAAGAATTTGTCTTTCAGGTTAGTGTTTCTGAAACTTGAAAAGTATAGGATGGCAATTTCTTATGCAGCAATAGAAAATTAATACAAAAGATATGCATGTTGCAAATGTGTTTTCCAAATTCGTTGTCTTCTAGTTTAACATGGTTTTGATATACAATAGATTTGACATTTTTATATAATCGAATATGTCAAACTAAAAAAAAAAAAAGAAAAAAAGGCATAGGAGACTTTTAGAACCTTACTACCCAAAAAGTGTGGTCCATGCACCAGAAACTTCAGTGTCTCCTGGAAGTTGTTTGAAATGCAGAATCTCTCCTGCTCCAGACTTAATGCTGCAATTTAGTAAGATCCCAGGTGATTCATATGCACGTTCATGTTTGAGAAGCACTGCTCTGTAGAATTGAATAGACTGAGGTGATGTTGCACTGAACCACTACAAAGTCTTGGCTGTATATTAACATACTTAAATATGGCAGAGAAAGAAAATGGAAATCGAACTCTCCCTGTTTTCTCTCTTTTCTTACCCTGTTAGCTATAGTTACGGCACCGTAGTTTGGTCCCTGAATTAGCAGCATCTGCATCACTTAGGAGCTTGTTGGAAATGATGTTTATCAGGCCCTGCCCCTGCCCTCCAGAATCAGAATGTGTATTTTAACAAGATCCTTTGGTGATCTACATGTTACCCTAGAATGAGTCATCAGAGAGAGAGTACTGAGCTGGAAGCCAGAAGCTGCAGTCTCTCTACCATCACTTCTGCTGTATGATATTGGTCATAGAGACCAATTCCAGTACAGCATGGATGCCGTCTCCACAAAGGTCCAAATACCAGCATGCAGGGATCATTGGGAGCCATCTTGGATGATTACAGTGGGAAGGACTGGGGAAACAGAGAGGTCAGTTATGCTCTCAGAGTGGTTCAGAAGAGAGGTAAAAAAGGCAAGCATTTGAACAATGTCTGAATATATTATATAGAGGGTTTTTTCAACATTTTATTACAGAAATGTTCAGATGTACAGAAGTTGAAAGATCTACATAGTGAATACCTGTATAGCCACCACCTAGATGCTGTAATTAGCATTTATTATATTTGTTTCATCACATCTATCTTACTTTAATGTTTTTTTTTTTTTTAGTAATCTGTACACCCAACGTGGGGTTCAAACTCACAACCCCAAGATCAAGAAGTCACATGCTCTTCCAACTGAACCAGCCATGTGCCCCTATCTATCTTACTTTCTGAATGCATTTCAAAACAAGTTGTGTAGATTTGAAAGACATTTTTTTTTAAAGCACTCTGCCCATTTTTATTTTTAAAAAAGGTTTCATTTATTTATTTGACAGGAGCGAGAGAGAGCACAAACAGGGGGAGCAGCAGAGGGAGAGGGGCAAGCAGACTCCCTGCTGAGCGGGGGGCCTGATGCGGGGCTTGATCCTAGGACTCTGGGATCATGACCTGGGCTGAACACAGACGCCTAACCGACTGAGCCACCCAGGCGCCCCTTTAAAGACATTTTTAAAAGTATATATCAACTGGAAGTGAGGGAAGCCAGAGAAGCATAAGGTGATTCTGAGGTTTTAGTATTTCCTAGGAATAAACGTTTCATAGTAATAAAAAGGAAGAGGAACAGGTTTTTATGGGAAGATATAGTTTAGTTTTGTACCAGAAGAACTAGTGATTGGTTAATATAGGGGCTTAAAAAAATACAAAGACTTGGCAAGGGTTTATGTACTGCCTTTATTTCATTTCTGTTGGAAGCCAGTTGTTCACCGTGGTTACTATGTGCCAAGCTCTGGATGGAATGTATGTGATTGATTAGGGAGAAGTTTGTGATTTTCTCTTTTTGTTGTTTTTTGATGCCAAATTTTAGAGTCTGGTATCCAGGAGTTGTTGTCTATAGGAACAACACAATAGATGTGGGGTCAGATGGGTGATGGGGGATGGAGATAGTGATTTGAGAGTCATCAAATATAAGTATATTCGAATTACCAAATTGGGTAATGTTTCCATAGGAGATCTTTGAGAGTCTAGAATAGGTGACAAAGAGGATTCAGAAGGAGACAGTAAGAGAGAATACTTGGAAAGATAACAGGGAAATCCAGGAAGTCATGCAATGCAAACCAAGCAAGGACACAATTATTTTGAACGTAAGTGACATGAGAACTGAAAAGACGCTTTTGGATTTGGCAAGGGTCTTGTGATTTTAGTGGTGGGAGTTTAAAATAGTGGGAGGTTTGGGTGCCAAGACAACCGGTTGTAAACCATACTTCTAGAGATTAGTAAATGAGAAAGTGGTTACTTGACTGTGAACCAGGATCAGGGGAAGAATTTTTAGGATTAGGTGGTGTGAATGTGTTTGTAAGAAGAAGAAAGTAAGAAGAAAGATGGGAACAAATTGATGGATGTGGCTTGTGGAGAGAGGGATGAAGAAGTGAGGAAAAGCTGGAAAACCTTTTTTTCCAATCTAGAGGGGGGAAAATCAGTCTGGAGGTGGAGGGGAGGGACATCGAAGGAGTTTATAACTCTTGGTGTCCTTGGCAAAGTAGGAGGCTAGGTCATCTGAGAGAGAGGAAGTGGAGTAGCATTAACTGGGAACTTGATATGATAAATGTTTGAAACAGGTGCTGGGGCAAGTGGGAAATTGTAGAGAAGCATGGGAGAGACCCAAATGAGATTGAAAATAAAAACTTGGGATATGGTCAGCATAGGAACATAAAGTGCTTTAGTAGTGATTTGGGCCTATATAGCTAAAAATAATTTTTAATGTATTTTTCTAATTTTGTCTAATTCTTGTGAACAAGGTAAACAAATCTGTAATCGGAACTTAGTAGCAGTACTAGTCAGATTCCTCTGCTGTTATATTTGTTTGGGTTGGGGTTATTTTTTGAGGCGTGTTGGTAAGTCACTTTGTAAATTTAATCATGTATGTACTTCTACAAAACTAGTTCTAAGATAACTATGAAAGAAGTTGACTCCAGCCTTCCTCTGAGATTTAGGTATTGCTTCTCAAAAAGGAAGTAAATGAATTTGTTATCTTCTTGCATAATTTTGATCAAATTTCCAGTGCGACAAGAACTTGAATTCACGTTAATCACTGCCTCTTGTGAAAAACTTTTCTCATCTTTGTCTGGTTTACATCACCTTTTAGCACCTTTGTCTAGTTTCAGACAACAAATAAAAAGTTTGGAAAGAGTTAAGCACATGATAACATTGGCAACTTTATAAAACAGAGATCCGCTTCAGCCAGCTTCCTGTGACACCAAATGCTATTTCATAGAATTATGTCATTCATGTTAAGGGCCTTCAACTGCACACTTTCATTGTTACTGGGCATATTTTTAGATTTGTTCTATTTTGTCCAAAGGGGAGGAAAAAAAGCGAAGACCATCTTTTTATTAAGACTTAATAAAATTAATAATTCTTGCCACTTCATTGGAGACATTCTCCCATCCAAGTGCTAAGCAGGCCCAGTCCTGCTTAGCTTCTGAGATCAGACGAGATCGGGTGTGTCCGGGGTGGTATGGCTGGAGACAACAATCTATTTTTCATTTTTAAAAATTACGATATATTTACATTCTGTAAATTGTACCTTTTTAAAGGTATAGTTCTATGAGTTTTGATAAATGCATATAGTCATGTAACCATTATCATAATGAAGGTATAGATAATGACCCATCTTTTTAAAACAGATTCCTAGGATAAGATGGAATATTTAATTTTTCTTCATTTCTAAATCCTATTAAAATTATAGAAAAGTAACTGTTTCTCATTTGTTGTTTTAAGTATCATCTCATTTGCATAATGTGTATATATGTATGTATAAACATAAAATGTATTCTGTATTTTGAATGTGTTTCAGTCAGTTACAGTCATTATTTTTATTGCTTTAATGATTTCATATCATGCGAATGGGAGTCTCTTCTTGGCTTCTGAGTCTTTTTGACATGACCCACTGTTTTTTTTTTTTTTTTTAAGTTTTTTAATAATTTTTTTAAAGATTTTACTTATTTGAGAGAGAGAGAGAATGAGAGAGCGAGAGCACGAGATGGGGGAGGGTCAGAGGAAGAAGCAGACTCCCTGCTGAGCAGGGAGCACCATGCGTGACTCGATCCTGGGACTCCAGGATCATGACCTTAGCCTTAACCAACTGAGCCACCCAGGCGCCTGACCCATTAATTTTTGACAGCTTCCTTGATTTCTGTTTTTTTAAAAAATTAAATTAAATTTAATTTTTTAAAAGATTTTATTTATTTATTTGATAGACAGCCAGCGAGAGAGGGAACACAAGCAGTGGGGGGTGGGGGGTGGGAGAAGAAGAAGCAGGCTCCCAGCGAGCAGGGAGCCCGATGTGGGGCTCGATCCCAGGACTCTGGGATTACGCCTGAGCCGAAGGCAGACACTTAACGACTGAGCCACCCAGGCGCCTCAGCTTCCTTTATTTCTGGTACAAGATGTGCCAAGCTTATTTTGTATATATTCTGTCCCACACATATAATCAACCATTCCTTTAAGAAAACCTTGATTTTTTTTTTTAATGGAAGATTATATTTAGAAGCATATGTCAGGATCCAGGCAGGAAAATGGAACCTACGCTAGTTCTTTTAAGAGAGAGATTTGGGGGCATCTGGGTGGCTCCATCAGTAAAGCATCTTACTCTTGATTTCAGCTCAGGTCATGATCTCAGGGTTGATGGACCGCCACGTCAAGCTTTGTGCTCAGCAGGGAGCCTGCTTCTCCCCTCTCCCACTCTAAAATAAATAAAATAAATAAATCCTTTTAAAAATAAATAAAAGAGAGAATTTGTTTTAGGAAATTAGTGGGCATTGGAGATCTCAAAAGGCAAAAAGGGAAAGTGGAGGTAACACAGAAGATGGTAACTAGGAGACAGCTACAGTTCCTAGGGCTAGGGAATAAAGACAAGAAGTTGGGTTGTTAGAACCTACAAACCTGGGAGAATTGCCTGGTGGAGCTGGAACCCAGGGAAAGGCACAGCCTAGCTGGCACTGGGCTCTCTGAAGGATTTCTGGAAAACCAGCAGAATCTGGGGATTGCTACTAACTGCCACCCCTTGGTTGAAGGGCGTTGGTAGGCTGTCAATGACAGAAACAGCAAATAAGCAAACTGGAAGGAGCCTGGAAGTCCCTTCTCTCCTCCTCTAACCTAGTGCCTCCTATTGGCAGAACTGAATAGTAAGCAAGCAGCAGAGGAGAAATGTTTGAACTCCCAATCCTGCCTGACAGAGCCAATTATAAAATGCTGTGTTTGAAGTTGAGGGACCATAGCTTCGTAAGTCGTACAGAAGTTAAATTTGAGTGCTAGGTATACTGATTGTAATCGTGTTACCACTGCTTCTAGACCTTTTGATGGACAGTTAATGAAATAGTTTTTTTAATTAAAAAATTTTTTTGTAAGATTTTATTTTTAAGTAATCCCTGCACCCAGTTTGGGGCTCGAATTTATAACCCCGAGATCAAGAGTTGCATGCTCTGCCGACTGCCCTGAAATAGGTTTTTTTTAAGATAGAAAAATAAATGAGTTCATATTTAAGTTAATTCAGATTTAACATTACAGATTATTTTGACTTCTTTGATTGTATTTATTTTCTCTTGTATGAAATATCTTGGTTACTAACAGTGTTAGGATAATTACAAATACTTGTACAGTCCTACAATTACATGTCAAATAAGGCAAAAATAATGCCAGGTTCTAGTTCTGGCATGACAGCATGAGCAGCTCTGTGGACCCAGTCCCCAGTGAAACTAGTGAAAATTATTTTTAAAAAACAACCAGTTAAATTCTCTGTAAATGGTTTTAGGATATATAGCAAATGAATAAACATTTATTCTAGAAAATCTACTCAAACTCAGAACAGTGAGAGTCTGTGCTGTTTGAACCAGGACCTGCTCCCTTTCTGCCCTCTCTCAGTGCAGTGAGACAAACTCCATTCCAGACTGGTGCATCCAAGAAAACAGGGCTCCCTCTTCTCCCAGCTCCCAGAGGATTATCATCCTGGGAGGGACAGCACATCAACGTTTCTCATCTTGCCCCCAGCTGTTATTGATGAGACCAAGTTCCAGGCCAGTGTGGTTAAGTAATGCTGGTTCCCTGCTCTGCCTGGTACCTACTTGGGAATGGAGGCTTTACTTTGGGCAGGGCACTGCTGAGAATACTAGGGCTCTGATCACCCTTACCGTGACGTATAAGGCAAGCCGAGAAGCCCTGAGGCTACTGAGCCCTGAGGCCCTTTCTTCCACAGGTGCTCAGCTCTTAAAGCAGGGTGTCCCTTAGAGACGCATACTATTGTCCCCAAACCAGCTGCAGAGAGTGACTCAGACATTTTATCTGGAGGCAGAAGCAGACTGTAAAACAGGTAGCTCCTAATCTTTTCCCAAAGGAACTGACTTTATTTGCAACAGAGTGTGGTGTGGAGAAGCTGAAGCCTAAGGATGTTGTTGAAAACTGTGGAGATTGTTGTGAAAGGCAACTGGGAGGAGATTGGTAGATTCCTTGAACATCCGGTCTAAGCTGTAGAGCACCTAGTTTGCTAGAGAGAACCAGGGAAAGAGATAGGTGGGAGAAGCCCTTCGGGTTTAGAACAAATCTTAAACACTAACTTTGAGACCTGTCTCTTCCAAGAAGCCCAGATTTTGTTGCATCAGTTTGTAGAACAATTTTTATCCCAGGGTGTGGAGCTTTAACAGCTAGGTGTGGTCAGGGAAAGAAATACACACACATACGCTCATTAAAGAAATTAAAATGTTACAGTAGAAAATATTCACTTAAGGCAAAAGAAATCAGTAAAAGAATAGAAGAACAAAAACAGATAGGAGATAAAGAAAACAAAAAAAGAAGATTCAACTATATGTTGTTGTGAGATAATAGAAAAAATATACATATTGGTCTCTGTCCTGGGTTCCTGGCACAGAACTCCTGAAATCCTTGTAAGTTCCTAAATGAAAAGAGCACTAGGAGTATTTTTGTTCCAGTATTTGATCTGTGACCCCAGTTCCGGACACAGGGCTCCTAAACCCCTTGGAATTTCCTGGGTGATACAACTATTTTTTTGTTCTAATGAAGTGTCTCTGGATGGTCTCCTGGATGGCTCCTGTATGGGGCTGGTCACCAGAAAGGCCAACCTATGATTAGATGTTTGGAGTTTTCGGTCCTGGTCCCCTTTCTCCAGAGAAGGGGGAGGGGCTGGAAATTAAGTTAATAATCATAACTACATGAGGGAACCTCCATAAAAATCCAAACATGGTGGAGTTCAGAGAGCTTCCAGTTTGGTGAACGTATCTACATACTGGGAGGGTGAGGTACCTTGACTTCATGGGGACAGAAGCTTCTGCACTTGGGGTCCTCCCAGACCTTGCCTGCCCTTTGTATCTCTTCATCTGGCTGTTCATCTTATCTTTTATCATATTCTTTAATAGCTGGTAATCATAAGTATTTCCCTGAGCTGGGTGAGATGTACTAGCAAATAATCAAATCCAAGGGGGAAGAGGTCATGGAAACCTCCACTTTGTATCCTAGTGGGACATAAATTGTGGGTAACCTGGATACCTGGGGACCTGTTGCTTGCGATTGGCATCTGAAGTGGTGGGGGGCACTCTCATGGGACTGAGCCCCTAACCTGTGGGATCTGATGCTATTTACAGGTAGATAGTTTAATTGTAGGCCAGCCAGCTGGTGTTGCAGAATTGCTTGGCATAGGGAAAAATCTCACATCTGATTTCAGAAGTGTTGTGAATGTGGTAATAGCATGAGAGTAAAGGGAAAACATAAGATTAGTAGGTTTTTCATTCTCAGCTGTCTGTGGGATATACACTTCAGATTTAAAGATACAAATGGTTTAAAAGTAAAAAGAGAAAAAGAAATATGCAAACAGTAACTAGAAGAAAACTGGCTATACAGTATCAGACAAGTAAACTTCAAAGTAAAAGATGTTACTAAGGATAAAGTGGGACATGATAAAAAAAGGTAATCTATCAGGAAGATACAATAACTATAAAAATATGTGTACCTAATGACAAATACCAAAGTACATGAAGGAAAAACTTACAGAAATAAAGGAGAAAATAGACAATTCAGTAATAATAGAGACTTCAATGCTCCACTTTCAATAATGGATAGAACAAGATACAAGATCAACAAGGAAGTAGAAGATGTGAACAACTCTCTGAACCGATTAGACCTGATAGACATCTTTAGAACACTCCACCCAGCAACAGAATATACATTCTTCTCAAGTACACATGGAACATTCTAATGATAAACCATATGCTAGCCATAAAACAAGTCTTAATATACAAGGATAGAAATAATGCAAAGTATGTTCTCCAACCATAATGTAAAGACATTAGATATTAATAGGAAAGACCTTGGGAAACTCACGTCTATGTGGGAATTAAATAAAACACTCCTTAATATTCTTTTAAAGATTTTATTTTTAAGTAATCTCTACACCCAACAAGGGGCTCAAACTTACGACCCCAAGATGAAGAGTAGCATGCTCTACCAACTGAGCCAGTCAGGTGTTCCTTAAATAAAACACTCCTAAATAACCAGCAGGTCGAAGAAGAAATCAAAAGGGAAATTAAAAAATACTTTGAAATAAATGAAAAGGAAGGCACAGTATACCAGAACTCCTAAAATATAGCTTAAGTAGTACTGCTTAGAAGGGAATTTATAGCTATAAATGCCTATATTAAGAAAGAATAATGATTTCAGGGCTCTTGGTTTTGGCTCATGATCTCAGGATGGTGCGATCGAGCCCCACTTGGGGCTCTGTGCTCAGTGTGGTGTCTGCTTGTTCTTCTCCCTCTCCTTCTCCCCCCCATAAAGAAATAAAATCTTAAAAGGAAGAATAATGATTTCAAATCAATAACCTAAGCTTTAAGCTTCTATCTTGGCACTGGAAAAAGAAGAGCAAACTAAACATAAAGCAAGCAGAAGGAAGGAAATAATAAAAATAAGGGTGGTGGGGCACCTGGCTGGCATCTCAAAGAATAGAAATTAATTTAATTGAGAATGGAAAAACAGTAGAGGAAATCAATGCAAGGAAAGGCTGGTCCTTTGAAAAGATCAACACAATTGATGAGTTTTTAGCTAGATTGACCCAGGAAAAAAAAGAGATTACTAGAATCAGAAATGAAAGGGGGAACATTACTACTGATCCTACAGAAATAAAAAAGATCATAATGGAATACTATGGATAATCGTATGCCAATAAATTAGGTAACTTAAAAGAAGTTGGACAGATTTCTAGAGAGATACAAACTACCAAAACTAACTCCAGAAGAAATAGGAAATCTGAATAGACCTATAGCAAGTAAACAAATTGAATTGGTAGTAAACAAAACAAAAACTACCCACAAAGAAAGTCTAAGCCCAGGTGGGCTACTGAATTCTACCAAACATTTAAAGAACTGATACACCAATTCTTCACAAATAGTTCTAAGAAATAGGAGAGAACACTACTAACTCATTCTATGAAGCCATTATTACCCTGATACCAAACCAGACAAAGACATCACAAGAAAAGAAAATGGGCCAATATCTCTTATGAATATGGATGCGAAGTCCTCAAAAAAAAAAAAAAAAAAAAAAACCAAATCCAGCAACCCATAAAAAGAATGATATAGCATGACCAAGTAAAATTTATCGCAGGAATGCAAAGTTGGTTTAACATCTGAAAATCAATGTAATATTACCATTTCAATAAAAAAACCTCTACAAATATTTCAATAGATGTAGAAAAAGCATTTGACAAAATCCAACACTCTTTCTTGATAAAATCACTGCAGGAATACAAGGAAATTTCTCCAGTCTGATAAAGGGCATCCATAAAACACCCACAGCCAACTGTGTATTTAGTGATGCAAGACTGGATGCTTTTCCCTAAGATCAGGAACAAGATGAGGATATCTTCCCTTGCCACTACTATTCAACATTGTCCTTAGGGCAATTGGCAAGAAAAAGAAAGAAAAAGACATATGTAACCTGTATGTCTATATGGAATAGAATTGAGAGTCCAGAAATAAATTCATGTGTCTGTGGTCAAGTGATTTTTGGTAAAGATGCTAAGACCATTTAATAGAGGGACAGAATAGTCTGTGGCACAACATACAAAACCATGACAACTGGATAGCCATATACAATACATAAAGTTGGACTCTTACACCATATATAAAAGTTAGCTCAAAATGGATCATAGACATAAATGTAAGAGCTAAAACTATGAAACTCTTAGAAGAAACAAGGAGTAGATCTTCAGTACTTTGGATTTGGCAGTGGTTATGTTACCAAGAGTTAAATGTAAAAGGAAAGAAGCCTCGGTTCCTTTTTGCTGCCACAGTGAAAAATTACAGGATGGCAAAATGAAAGTAAAGCCGAGCAAAGTTTTATTAAAGCACACTGCAAGGGGGCAGCGGGCCAGTCAAGAGAAACCCTGGCCCTGGAAACTCCTTCGGGGGTGTGGGCTGGAACAGTTTTTTTCTTTTGGATAGGTTCTAGGGTCTTGGCAACATTTGAGTGACAGGACTGCATTACATAATAATTAGTCAACTACATGTCCTTTCTCAAGAGGTACTGGAAATGCCTGAATGGGGTAGGAAACAGCAACATTATTTCTATTCTAGAGACATAGGTGAAATAAGGGCAAGCACAACAAACTTAACTGTTCCTCTGCCGGGATGTTGTAACCACAAACCAACTGCTAGATGGGTGGAATGGGGTGGTCCCTGGTCGGTCCTCAATTGGGGCTGTCATCAGGACCTCTAAGGTCCATCCTTCTGTTGCTCATGGCTAGTTTCCTGTTTAACAGTTTTCTTAGATAAGACACCAAAACACAACCAAGAAAAAAAAATAACAGAGAAATTTGACTTCATTAAAGTGAAGAACTTTGGTAGTTCAAAGGACATTGTCAAGAAAATGAAAAGGAATAAAATGTTTGCAGATCATATATTTGAAAAGAGACTTGTATCTAGGATATATAAAGAACTCTTAAAACTAAACAATAAAAATATCAATAACCCACTTTAAAAATGGGCAAAACATCTGAACAGATAATTTTCTAATGAAGGCATAAAATGGCCAATGAGCACATGAAAACAGTGCTCCACATCATTAGTCATGAGGGAACCATAAATCAAAACCACAATGAGATACTACTTTACACCGACTAGGAGGGCTACAGAAACAAAACTACAGTAAAAACAAGTATTGGTGAGGATGTGGAGAAATAAGAACTTACACATTGCTAATGGGATGTAAATTTGTGCAGCTGCTTTGGGAAAACACGTTTCAGTTCCTCAAATTGTTAAACAGTTATCGTATGACCTACCAATTCCACTTTTAGACATATACCCAAGAGAACTGAAAATGTATGTTCACAGAAAAATTATCAATGAATGTTTATAGCAGTATTATTTATAGTAGCCGAAAGGTGCAACAATACAAATGTCCGTCAACTGATGACTGGATAAACAAAATGTGGTATTTGTATATAATGGAATACTATTTGGCCATGAAAAAGGATGAAGTACTGATACATGGTACAATGTAGTTGAACCTCAAAAACTTTATGCTAAGTGAACGAAGCCAGTCACAAGATATCACATATTATATGATCCCATTTATATGAAATATCCAGAATAGCCAAACCTATAAAGACAGAAAGTAGATTAGTAGTAATGTAATGCTGGGGGAATGGTGAGATAGGAGGGTATAGCTAAAGGGTACAGTGTGTCCTTTGAGGTTTTGAAAATGTTCCAGAATGGGTTGTAGTGATGATTGCACTTATCTGTGAGTATACTAAAAACTGTTGAATTTTACAATTTATGTGGTCGAATTATAGGGAATTATCTCAGTAAAGCTGTTAATAAAAATCATAATGCCAATATTATGATTAACCATTAACTAATGAGTGCAGGTTTAGGTTTCTAAATTTATTTATTTATTTTTAAAAAAGATTATTTGAGAGAGAGCATGCGTGCACGTGCCTGGGAGAGGGGCTGAAGGAGAGGGAGAGAGAGAATCTCAAGCAGACTCCCTCTGAGCTCAGAGCCCAATGCAGGGCTCAATCCCAGGGCCCTGAGATCATGACCTGAGCCAAAATCAAGAGTTGGATGCTTAACCAGCTGAGCCATGCAGGCGCTCCCAGCTTTAGGGTTCTTTGGAGTTCAGCTTATCCTTAGAATATACTCCACTGAAGATACTGTGATTTGAAAGTCATTTGAAATAATTCTTTTTTCCTGCATGGTTAATTTACCAACCTGGTATTTAGTTATTGTATTTGCTGACTTTTCCTGTAGTTAAAACAACTCCAAGAGTTGTGGCTTACAAAAGTAAACTTGCTCATGTTCTGTGAGTCTGCTGTTGTGACTCTTCTCCAGGCTCTCGGTTGGGTTTGGTTTGCCTGTGTGTCTTCTCTTTCTGGGACTCAAGCTGAAATCACAGCTTCTATATGGGATATGTTGGCCTCATGGTGGAAGATAGGCATGCAAAAGAGTTGCTAGGATTTGCATTGATTCTTAAATCGTTTGTTTGGAACCGACATATGCATATTTGTTTCTTTTGCATAAAAGCTTAGATTGCATTTTTAGAATTATGTGAGTTTATACTTGTACCTCCAATTCAAATCTACCATACACAGTTCTTCTGATCTTTCTCCATTTAATATATTATCTTTCCTTTCCAGTGTAAAAATACTGGTTCCCAATAACATTGCTCTATTTATTTATTTCCTCTGTTCTGCAAAAGGGGCACTGGGGTGGCTCAGTTGGTTAAGCATCCAACTCTTGATTTTGGCTTAGGTCATGATCCCAGGGTGGTGAGATCGAGCCCTGTGTCATGCTAGTGCTAAGCTTGGGGTCTGCTTAAGATTTTCTCTCTCTTTCTTCCTCTGGCCCTACCCACTCAAACTCACTCTGTCTCTTTTTTTTTTTTTTTTTAAGATTTTATTTATTTATTCTACAGAGATAGAGACAGCGAGAGAGGGAACACAAGCAGGGGGAGTGGGAGAGGAAGAAGCAGGCTCACAGCGGAGGAGCCTGATGTGGGGCTCGATCCCGTAACGCCGGGATCACGCCCTGAGCCGAAGGCAGACGCTTAACCGCTGTGCCACCCAGGCGCCCCCACTCTGTCTCTTAAAAAAAAAAAATTTCTTTTCTGCAATACACACAAAATAATTAAAAAATTAAAACACTAATATTACTACTAATAACATCCTACATAAAGTTTAATATTTCTTTGCATTTCTTTTGCCTTTAGAGTATATACCACTGAGGCTACCCATTCAGAAAACTGTTCAGGAGTTACTTGAATTAATTGTTTTTGTGTGTGATTATCCAATTTATTAGTTTTTTTAAAAAGATAAAATACAGTTTGAATTCATAGTGTTATTTCCAATTCAAATTAAGGACTAAAGGATTTTAGATTTCGTTATTCTTGTATCTGTTATCTCCTATTGTGGAAATACTGATTTCCAACCACACCAACATAATCATTCATTTGGAACTACAGTACCCACACGGCAGTATCAGAATAACACCACCAACAATGTCAATAATTTTTTTTTAAGATTTTATTCATTTGAGAGAGAGAGAGTGAGCATGAGCAGGGGGAGGGACAGAGAGAGAGAGGAGAAGCAATAATCCCTGCTGAGCAGGGAGCCTGAAGCTGGATGGCTCGATCCCAGGCGCCTGAGATCATGACCTGAGCTTAAGGCAGACGCTTAACCGACTGAGCCACCCAGGCACCCCAATGTCAATAATTATTAATATGATTACTGAAAAAAATTCAGGTGTTTTTTTGGTTTTGGTTTATAGAGTATTTAGGGATGTCGGTCAATTTGCTGTGCTTTCTAGTCACTTGAAGCAGTTTCTCTTTGTGAGGTGGTTCTATCAGTTTTTGTTTTGTTTTACTTTCTTTAGGGATTTAAAAATATGTCATTATTTTCTATAATTATGTGAAATATTTACAATTGTCCTAAAGTCAAATGTGCAAAACAAGGTATATTTAAGGGAAGTTTACCATGAGTCCCTGCCCCACAGTGTTGTTTTTTAACTTTTTTTTTTTTTTTTAAGATTTTATTTATTTATTTGACACAGAGAGAGAGCACAGGCAGGGGGAGCTGAAGGCTGAGGGAGAAGGAGAAGCAGGCTTCCTTCTGAGCATGGAGCGTGATGCAGGGCTCCATGGCAGGACCCTGGGATCATGACCTGAACCAAAGGCAGACGCTTAATCAACTGAGCCACCCAAGCGCCCCGTTTTTTAACTTTTTATATTATAAACTTTTAATTATATGTACAGTAGAGAGACTAGTATAATAAAACTCCCAGATAGCTATCACTCATCTTAGGCAATTATCGGGTAGGTTATCGTTAATCTTACTGATTTATATGCCTACTCATTTGCTAGTTAGTTATGGTAGTTTAAATATATATTTAAATATTTGTTTAGGATAGTCTTACGGGCAGGTTTGTGTTGTAATGGGGGTGATCTGCTTGACTAGGAAGAGTAGAGAAAAGGTTATAACTACAGGAATGAAATTCTTTAGAAGGTAAGAGGTTTTGTGGTCCACAGCCATGTGGAGGGATTGGCTTTTAATAGGGCCAAAGGCACTTCAAACTTTCTGGGAAGACAATGGCAGACAGGGTGCATTTGATTTAGTAAGTGCGTTTCTGTCTGATGGCTTCTTCCTTTTTTTTTTTTTTTTAAGGTGAAATATGTGATAAAGTTGTCAGTTGAAAAATGAGGGGTAGACTAAAAGGATATTGGAGATTTGGGGGGGGGGAGTGAAATAGTTGTTCTGGAGAGTGAGGTGAACATCCATCCTAAGGGAGTGTAGATACAGTTGCTGGACAGTGCTGTGTCTACTTGAGATTTGTGGTCTCTAATTGAGAAAGAAACCAGAGAGCTCTGGTGTTTCTCTCCACCAGTATTTAGGGGAAGTGCAGATGTGAAGTCAGTGGACAGTAGGGTTTAAACTGGGTTGGGTTTTTGCAGGGTGAGTGTATCTGCGGGAAGCAACGGCAAAGGATTAGGTGTTGGGAAGCTGAGTTAAGGAAGGAAGTGAGGACATGGGTTGGGTGAGGGATAGGAGGGTGGAGAAGTAGTGAAAATGTAGGGTACCAGAGAAAGTGGGTCAGTAGGAGAGAACAGAAACCAGGGTAGTTCTGGAGGTTTAGGTATTCACCACCGCTGAGGTGAGTCATCTTCAGCTCTTGTCTTTTCATCTCCACTACTCAGGATTCAAATTCTTGGTAGACAGAGATCAATTAATTAGCCAAATGCTTGCCCTTTAACCAGGGAAAGGGAGGGAGGGCATTAATTGGGGGCATCTGCCTGCTTGAGAAATTTAGTAGTTAGGATCTGAAGTTTGCCTGTAGAATTTTTTTAAATCTTGCTATTCTCTAGTTTCTGTATTATGTAAAGGAGATGCTACTTGCCCAACTTGTATAATGTCATATGGAATAATTAGGTGTTTTGAAAACAAAGCATTATGACACTGATAAGTAGTGCAGTTAGGCTAAGATGGTGATAATTAAACTCTCAGTGATTCCAACTGCCAATGAATTTCTTTGTGAAACAATTTGAAGATCTTGTTTAAGCTTAAAACTAAAACTATAAAGTTCAAAGCAAAGTAACTTGTAGGATAACACGTATACATTAAACTAGACTCTAAAAACTTTTGAGTTGATCTCGTCTCTTGGAGTTTATTGGCTTATTGCAAATCATTGCATTAACTCTTGAGTGGGAGTGCAGAGCTGTAGAGATTAACGTCATAGCTAGATTTTCTTCTTGGAGTGGTAATTGTTCTTTATCAATTCCTGATACTTGGGTTTAATTGTAGGCTGCCAGCAGGAACGTAGCCATAACAGAAAGTAAAGGAATAGGAAAGAACTAGTGTGACAGGCAAGAGTATTGAAGATTTGTGTGTTTGAAGTAAAGTTTAGTAGTAATATTTTCAAGCTCCAAAGTTGTTGAGATAGGCAAATATTGCTCTTAACAGTGGCAAAGAACTATAATCTTGTTGCACAAATTAAATTGGTAACGATGGGGTTGATGATGGAGAGGGATAAAGGAATCTAGGCCTCTGGTTTTGCTAATCATGTTGGCATAGTAGAATTCCTTTATATGTCATTTGGTATCATAATGCAGAAGAGCAGGCTTTTGATAGATAGTCAATAATTGCTTTGTTTTAGGGCATGTGATTTACCATATAGTACGTCGGCATCAATTTGATAATAAGAATTTAATAATGAGTGATTTTATAGTAGGGTTCTGCTTTTTGTCTGTTGCTTTTTAAAAAAAATAATTATAGCTGCCTCTGTCAACTTTTCATTATGATATAAGAATATTATTAAAAGTGATTTTTTCCCCCCCTTAGGACCAGCCACCATATTCTAGCTACAATTCTAACTATTGGAATTCTCCTGCACGACCTAGGGCTCCATATCCAAGTACATATCCTGTAAGACCGGAAATGCAAGGCCAGGTATGATCTAAAATTGACAGTCTTCCTGAATTTTTTTAAAAAGATTGTATTTATTTTATTTTATTTTTTTTTAAAGATTTTATTTATTTATTTGACAGAGAGAGAGACAGTGAGAAAGGGAACACAAGCAGGGGGAGTGGGAGAGGAAGAAGCAGGCTCCCAGCGGAAGAGCCCGATGTGGGGCTTGATCCCAGAACGCTGGGATCATGCCCTGAGCCGAAGGCAGCCGCTTAACGACTGAGCCAACCATGTGCCCCTAAAGATTTTATTTATTTTAGAGAGAGCGGCAAGCAGGGGGAGGAGTAGAGGGGGAGGGAGTGGGAGGAAGAAAGAATCTCAAGCAGATTTCAGGCTGAGCTCGGAGCCTGACCTCGGGCTTGATCTCAGGACCCTGAGATCATGACCTGAGCCGAAACCAAGAGCACTCAACCAACTGAGCCACCCAGGCGCTCCCTGAATTTTTTCTCAATGTATTGATTTATTTTCAAAAACCTGTGGCGATTTCATAGTAGCAGTGTGTGGGGTTTTGTTATTTAATGGACTCTGTCTTAATGTTTTTGGCTCAGAAGTAAGGAAATATCTAGACAAATATTATCTATAGCAAAGGTAGCTTGAGGCATAATAGATTATTTCTTAGGACCTGGAAACAATAAACATAAAATGTACTTACTTTTTTAAGTTTTAAGTTTGACTTTTTTTTTTTGAAATATAATTGACATGTAACATTATATTGGTTTCAGGTATATAATGAAATGATTTGATATTTGTATATATTGTGAAATGATCACCACAATTAACTCTGTTTAACATCTGTCACTACATATAATTATAATTTTTTTTCTAATGAGAACTTTTACAATTTATTTTGTTAGCAACTTTCAAATATGCAATACAGTATTAACTATAGTCACCATGCTGTATATTACATTCTTATGACTTATTTATTTTATAGCTAGAAGTTTGTCCCTTTTGACCTCCTTCATCCGTTTGTACCCTTGGCCCTGCCTCTAGCAACCATTGGTCTATTCTCTGATCGTAGGATTTTCTTTCTTTTTTTTTTTAAGGATTCCACATATAAGTGAGATCATATGATATTTGTCTTTCTCTGACTTCCATCCATGTTGTTGCAAATGGCAAGATTTCCTTTTTTATGGCTGAATAATAGTAAATTGTTTATGTATACACCACATTTTCTTTATTCATCCATTGAGACACTTAGGTTGCTTCCATATTTTGGCTATTGTAAATAATGCTGCAGTGAACACAGGGATGCAGATATCTTTTCAAGTTAGTGTTTTTGTTTCCTTTGGATATATTATAAGTAGTGGCATTGCTGGATCATTCTATTTTTAATTTTTTGAGGAACCTCCAAACTGTTTTCTTTCCATAGTGGTTGTACCAATTTACATTCCCACCAACAGTGCACAAGGGATTTTCTTCACATCCTCACCAACGTTTATTATTTCTTGTCTTTTTGATACTAGCCATTTTAACAAGTATGGGGTGATACCTTGTTGTGGTTTGGTTTGCATTTCCCTGATGATGAGTGATGTTGAGCACCTTTCATGTACCTGTTGGCCATCTGTATGTCTTCTTTGGAAAAGTGTCTGTTCAGGTTGTCTGCCTGTATTCTAATAGGTTTGTTTGTTTTTTTTGCTGTTGAATTTCATGAGTACTTTATATATTTTAGAAGTTAACTCCTTATCAAACATATGATTTGAGAATATTTTCTTCCATTTAGTAGGTTGCCTTTGTATTCTGTTGGTGGTTTCCTTTGCTGTGCAGAAGCTTTTTAGTTTGATGTAGTTCCACTTGTTATTTTTACTTTTGTTGCCTTTCCTTTTGGTGTCAAAAAAATTGTACTCTTACGAGAAATACTTAATTTTAAATATTTCAAGTATACTGCAAAAGTGCAGAAAATCTGTCTATCTTTTTATCCAGCACCTAGCTTTTTCAGTTCTTCATTTGGCTACATTTGTTTCAGATTTTTTTTTTTTTTTTTAAGATTTAATTTTTTATTTGACAGAGAACGAGTGAGCACAAGCAGGGGGAGCTGCAGGCAGAGGGAGAGGGAGAAGCAGGCTTTCTGCTGAGCAGGGAGCCCTACATGGGGCTCGATCCCAGTACCCTGAGATCATGACCTGAGCCGAAGGCAGATGCTTAACTTACTAAGCCACCCAGGGACCCCTTGTTTCAGATTTTTAAAAAGAAGCAGAACAAATACAATTGAAGCGACATATAACACTTCTTTCCTTTTCCTGAAGTTATATTTATTATCTCATATGTGTTTTTATGCTGGTACTACTTGGATGTGCATTTACATGGTATGATCATGTTTTTAAACTCGGTATGAGTGGTTTCATAATAGCATTCTCCTGCAGCTTGCTTTTTTACTCAACACTGTTTTTTACTTTTTTATTGTACATATTTGAGGCAAGAACTTCCCTGGGGTATGGAATTTTGGGGTTTTGGTATGTATGCTTATGAAATATAGCCAAATTATTTTTCCACAATACCATTGTGGAAATGAGGAAATGTTTACAAAGTTAGTCACCCATAATCTGGCAACCTTAGTAAGGCAATAATTGTCACATATGCATATTTCCTTCCATTTTTTTCTGTCTAGATACCATATTTCTATATGTGAATAATTTTTATTTTTTTATAATTTTTTTAGAGATTTTATTTTAAGTAATCTCTCCACCCAATGTGGGGCTTAAACTCACAACCCCAAGATCAAGAGTTGCACGCTCTTCTGACTGAGCCAGCCAGGCACCCCTTGAAAATAATTTTTAAAAACATGATTGTAGTATATATAATTTTTTAAATGTCTCTCCGCCCAATGTGGGGCTTGAACTCCCAACCCCAAGATCAAGAGTCTCATGCTCCACCAACTGAGCCAGCCAGGTGCCCCTGTAGTATATACAGTTTTAAAGTGGCTACATTTAAGCAGCTTTCAAAGAATTTGAATTTTAGATCCAGGTCAGAATTCTCTGTAAACTGATGTTCTCTGTAGAATTAAATTTTCAGATCATCGTAAAGTATACTAATGTAATTCTCCTGATATTCAAATTCTGTTCTGATTTTCTGGTGGTATGGAGGCTGGAATAATGAAAATAAGTTTCTTTATGGGGCTGAATAATTAATTCATTTAAAAAATCATGTTCCCTTTTTTCTCAATAATTTGGTGATACATTCCTTTAAGACTGATTTTGAGCTAGAAGAGTTTATTAAAGTTAGAGCAAGATTTACTTATGTACTTAAAGAAAACATAAAAGCAGTTGATTTTTTATTTTTTTATTATAATAATATTTTTTTATTATATTATGTTAGTCACCATATAGTACATCCCTAGTTTTTGATGTAAAGTTCCATGGTTCATTACTTGTGTATAACACCCACTGCACCATGCAATACGTGCCCTCCTTAATACCCATCACCGGTCTATCCCATTCCCCCACCTACCTCCCCTCTGAAGCCCTCAGTTTGTTTCCCAGAGTCCATAGTCTCTCATGGTTCATTCCCCCTTCTGTTTACCCCTGCTTTCTTCTTCCCTTTCTTTTCCTTCTGATCTTCCTACTTCTTATGTTCCATAAATGAGTGAAACCATCCTTTTGATGTGTAATATTCCATTGTATATATGGACCACCCACACTCAAACCAGTCATCTGTTGAAGGGCATCTCGGCTCCTTCCAATGCTATGAACACGGGGGTGCATATGGCCCTTCTCTTCACTATGTCTGTATCTTTGGGGTAAATACCTAGTAGTGCAATTGCTGGATCATAGGGTAGCTCAATTTTTAACTTTTTAAGGGACCTCCACACTGTTTTCCAAAGTGGCTGTATCAACTTGCATTCCCACCAACAATGTAGAGGGATCCCCTTTCTCCACATCCTCTCCAACATTTGTTGTTTCCTGCCTTGTCAATTTTTGCCATTCTAACTGGTGTAAGGTGGTATCTCAATGTGGTTTTGATTTGAATTTCCCTGATGGCTAATGATTTTGAACATTTTTCCATGTGTCTGTTAGCCATTTGTATGTCTTCATTGGAAAAGTGTCTGTTCATATCTTCTGCCCATTTTTTGATTTGTTTATTTGTTTTTGTGTATTGAGTTTGAGAAGTTCTTCGTAGATCTTGGATACCAGTCTTTTATCTGTAGTGTCATTTGCAAATATCTTCTCCCATTCCGTGGGCTTCTTCTTAGTTTTTTTGACTGTTTCCTTGGCTGTGCAGAAGCTTTTTATCTTGATGAAGTCCCACAAGTTCATTTTTTCTTTTGTTTCTCTTGCCTTTGGAGATGTGTCATGAAAAAAGTTGCTGTGGCCGATGTCAAAGAGGTTGCAGCCTATGTTCTTCTCTAGGATTTTGATGGATTCCTGTCTCACATTGAGGTCTTTCATCCATTTGGAGTTTATCTTTGTGTATGGTGTGAGAGAATGGTCAAGTTTCATTCTTTTGCGTGTAGCTGTCCAATTTTCCCAGCACCATTTATTGAAGAGACTGTCTTTTTTCCACTGGATGTTTTTTCCTGCTTTATCAAAGATTAGTTGCCCAAAGAGCCGAGGGTCCATTTCTGGGTTCTCTATTCTGTTCCATTGGTCTGTGTGTTTGTTTTTGTGCCAGTACCATGCTGTCTTTGTGATCACAGCTTTGTAGTACAGCTTGAAATCCGTCAATGTGATGCCCCCAGCTTTGTTTTTCCTTTTCAACAATTCCTTGGTGATTTGGGGCCTTTTCTGGTTCCACACAAATTTAAGGGCTGTTTGTTCCAGTTCTTTGAAAATTCATTGGTATTTTGATCGGGATGGCATTGAAAGTGTAGATTGCTCTGGGTAGCATGGACATTTTAACTGTGTTAATTCTTCCGATCCATGAGCATGGAATATTTTTCCATCTTTTTGTGTCTTCTTCAGTTTCTTTCAAGAGTGATTTGTAGTTTCTAGAATATGGATCCTTTATGTCTCTGGTTAAGTTAATTCCAAGATAACGTATGATTTTTGGTGCTATTGTAAATGGAATGGATTCCCTAATTTCTCTTTCTTCAGTCTCATTGTTCGTGTATAGAAATGCAACTGATTTCTGAGCATTGATTTTGTATCCTGCCACATTACTGAATTGCTCTATAACTTCTAGTAGTTTGGGGTGGATTCTTTTGGGTTTTCCATATAGAATATCATGTCATCTGCGAAGAGAGACAGTTTGACTTCTTCTTTGCCAATTTGGATACCTTTTATTCCTTTTTATTGTCTGATTGCTGTTGCAAGGACTTCTAGTACTATGTTGAATAATAATGGCGAGAGTGGGCATCCTTGTCGTGTTCCTGATCTTAAGGGAAAGGCTTCCAGCTTTTCCCCATTGAGAATGATATTTGCTGTAGGCTTTTCATAGATGTTTTTTATGAGATTGAGGAATGTACCCTCTATCCCTACACTCTGAAGTGTTTTAATCAGGAAAGGATGCTGTATTTTGTCAAATGCTTTTTCTGCATCAATTGAGAGGATCATATGGTTCTTGACTCTTTTCTTGTTGATATGATCTATCACAGTGATAGATTTGCGAATGTTGAACCACCCTTGCATCCCAGGGATGAATCCCACTTGATCATGATGGATAATCCTTTTAATGTACTGTTGGATCCTATTAGCTAGGATCTTGTTGAGAATTTTGGTGTCCATATTCATCAGGGATATCGGTCTGTAATTCTCCTTTTTGATGGGGTCTTTGCCTGGTTTGGGGATCAAGGTAATATTGGCCTCATAGAATGAGTTTAGTAGTTTTCCTTCTGTTTCTATCTTTTGAAACAGCTTCAGGAGAATAGGTATTATTTCTTATTTGAATGTTTGGTAGAATTCCCCGGGGAATCCATCAGGCCCTGGACTCTTGTTTTTCGGGAGGTTTTTGATCACTGCTTCAATCTCTTCATAATTAATCGGTCTGTTTAAAAAATCAATTTCTTCCTGTTTCAGTCTTGGTAGTTTATAGGTTTCCAGGAAGGCATCCATCTCTTCCAGGTTGTTTAATTTATTGGCATAAAGCTGTTGATAAAAGTTTCTAATGATCCTTCCTATTTCTTTGGTGTTGGTTGTGACCTCTTCCTTTTCATTCATAATTTTATTAATTTGGGTCCTTTCTCTATTCTTTTGAATAAGTCTTGCCAGTGGCTTATCGATCTTATTTATTCTTTCAAAGAACTGGCTTCTAGTGCTGTTGATTTGCTCTACTGTGCTCCTGGTTTCTAATTCATTGATCTCTGCTTTAATCTTGATCAACTGATAAGCAGTTGATTTTTCATAATGATTATGTGTACATGAACTTTAGGATAAGGTTGATAGGAGATCGTGGAATACAAAATAAAGAAAAAAATCGTGTTACTGCTTAACACAAACTTCCATTTTACTTGTGTCATCTGCATTCCTATGACTGAAATTGAGAAGCAGGCATTGTTATTGCTTAATGTGATATGCTTGTGGTTTGGCCATATTTCATAAAATTCACCCTTTAAATGTACAGTTCAGTTGTTTTTAGTCTATTCACAAGGTTGTGCAGCTATCATCGCTGTCTATTCCAGAATATTTTCATCATCCCAGTTAGAAACTATATCCCCCCCGCCCATTTTTCTTTTCCCTTAGCCCCTGGCAACCTTTAATATACTTGTTATTTCTATGAGTTTGCTTATTCTGGACATGTCACATAAGCAGAATCATATAATGTTTGATATCTTATGACTGGTTTCTTTGTTTTAGCATATAACGTTCATGCATATTGTAGCGATGTAGTTACTGATACTTCTTTCTGTGGCCAAGTACTATCCATTCAATGTATATACCACGTTTATTTTATCCATTCATCAGTTGATTGAAATTTGAGATTTTTTTTCTCACTTTTTGGCTGTTATGAATAATGCTGTTATAAACATATGTGTGCTAATTTTTACATGGATATACGTTTTTTCAGATCTCTTTGTTATATATATGTAGGAGTGGAGATGCTGGGTCATATGGTAGCCCTGCTGTGTTTAACAATTTGAGGAACTGGCAATGTTCTAACAAAGAAAACTGAAGTCCTTTTTTTTTTTTTTTTAAGAGATTTTATTTATTTATTTGCTAGAGCAAGTGAAAGAGAGAGAGCACAAGCATTGGGGAGGGGTGGAGAGAGAGAGAGAAGCAGACTCCCTGTCAAGCAGGGAGCCCAGTGTGGGGCTCGATCCCAGAACCCTGGGATCATGACCTGAGCCGAAGGCAGATGCTTAACCAACTGAGCCACCCAGGTGCCCCGAAAACTGAAGATAGCATTCTGAATTGAGAAACCATGATACAAAAAGACATTGGTCAGAACCTGTAACACTTTTTCATTTAATCTGAAGGGGAACTGAGTTATAAAATACAGCCTATTAAGAACAATGGTCAGGAGCTTTGGTGAGACAAAAATTGGAATAGTTCTTTAAGTAGAAATATGGCATGAGGAATCAAGCTATGAATGATCATAGATTTGGCAATTTCAAAAAAGAGTATTAGAGAAATCCTAGTTGATATCAACTGCTGATGATTATGAACTCTTGGAGTACTTATGTGGTGAGACTTTCCATGTTTTTCATGAGAAGCACCACAGGAGGAGTTCTGCTGTTTAGAGGTACTCTGTTGTTGCTTGGATTGGGTTTGTTCTCTGTGAAATGGACAGGGAATTCACTGAACAGTATATCGCTTTCACCCTGCACAATCAGGGTGAAGGGCAGAGGTAGAAGCAGACTCCCCGCTGAGCAGGGAGCCCAACATGGGACTTGATCCTGGGTCTCTGGGATCATGACCTGAGCCGAAGGTAGATGCTTAACTGACTAAGCCACCCAGACACCCTAAAATAAATCTTTAAAGAAAAAAAAAAGCGTTTATTTATTTCTTGTAGTTGCTGTTATGTTTTATCTTTTGGCATATGAGCTGTTTTCAAAATATAGCTTATTGTCATTAGATACAAGTTTCCCTTCATTAAAATAGTCTACTTGGACACTGATGAAGTTGCTGTGGTCCTAGCAGCCCACTGGATTCTAGACACACTTGGGATTCCATAACATTTTTAAAAAAGATTTTATTTCTTTATTTGAGAGAGAGAGCGCACATGAGTTGGGGGAGGAGGAGAGGGAGAGGGACAAGTAGACTGCCCACTAAGTGTGGATCCCTTGACCCTGAGACCCAAGCCAAAATCAAGAGCCAGGTGCCCAACTGACTGAGCCACCCAGGTGCCCCTTTCTGACATTTTTAATAGCATAATTTTTTTTTTTTACTACCAAAGTAATGGAACTTCATTACTAACTATTTGGAAAATAAAGAAAAGGGGGGGAAACACTAATTCTGCCATCCTAATAGATCTGTATTTTGGTAAATTTGTTTTCCCTTTCCCTATTATGTTTATACAGCTTTAAACTTATTGTACATGCACTTTAAAAAAAAAGATTTATTTATTTTAGAGGGAGAGAGAGAGAGAGACCTCACACGAGTGGGGGGAGGGGTAGAGAGAGAAGGAAAGGAAGAGAATCTCAAGCAGACTCCCTGCTGAGCACGGAGCCCAACATGGGGCTCCATCCCAAAACCCTGAGATCATGACCTGAGCCGAAATCAAGAGTCAGATGCTTAACCAACAGCCACCCAGGTACCCCACACATACACTCTTTTGTATGACTTTTTATCATATGTACTTTCCATGTTATAGGGTGAAATAACAGGTGAAGTTTTTTTTTTAATATTAAGGAAATTTTCAAACAATCGGAAGGAGAATAGCACAGTAATCTGTGTAATCATCTCAGCTTCAGTAAGTATCAGTACACAGCCATATTGTTTCATCTGTATCCTCGTATTATTTTGAAGCAAATTCCAGACATATTGTTTTACTTGTAAATACTCAAGTGTATATCTTTAAAAAATAAGGAAGTTTTAAAAACATAATGCCATTATTAAAACTTAAAAAAACTAAAAGTAATTCTGTAATATTATTAAGTGGTCAGTTCTAACAGTGAATTTTTTTTTTAAAGATTTTATTTATTTATTTGAGAGAGAGAGAGAGCAAGAGAGAGCACAAGCCAGGAGAGAGGCAAAGGGAGAGGGAGAAGCAGGCTCCCCGCTGAGCAGGGAGGCTGATGCAGGGCTCCATCCCAGGACCCCAGGATCATGACCTGAGCTGAGGGCAAATGCATAACCGACTGAGCCACCTAGGTGCCCCTCTAACAGTGAATTTTAAGACAATAAAATTCCCTCAATGAATAGTCCATTATGTACTCATTCTATTATTATAGGACATTTAGGTTGTTTACAATTTTGTGTGATTATAAATAATGCTGTGTTGAACAAATTCACACCTGTAACTCTTTCTCTAGCTGAATCTTTTTTTTTTTTTTAAAGATTTTATTTATTCATTTGACAGAGAGAGAGAGACAGCGAGAGAGGGAACACAAGCAGGGGGAGTGGGAGAGGAAGAAGCAGGCTTCCAGTGGAGGAGCCTGATGTGGGGCGCGATCCCAGAACGCCGGGATCACGCCCTGAGCTGAAGGCAGACGCTTAACAACTGAGCCACCCAGGCGCCCCTCTCTAGTTGAATCTTAAGAAGGATTTCTAGAAGTTGAATAACGGTACAAAAAGTCACATGATGTTTTATCAAGTTTGTAACTGTGTGCGTTATATTAAGGATATTTTTTAGGCACATAGGTGGATCACTTTCACAGGCCTGTAGGAGCTTTAACAAAGGCATGGTTCATCGTCCTTCCGGTTGGGGAGTGCCTTGCTGGAGCTTCCATTGCACCTGTTGCTGCATGCGATTCTTTGGCCATGTGGTGATAATAGCCTGTCTTTTATCTCCTTGCCATAAAAGTATGGCTAAGAATTTAAGTTATTTTCCACAGAATTATGTCTGCCCTCTTACTTTGAGTCATCCCATTTTTTGATTTGTTAGAGTAGGAATCAAATTTGAATATTATTTTCTTCAGTCATTAACAACTGTTTAAGCTATCAGGAGCCTTTTTTAAAATTGAGGCATAATTAACATATAATGTTGTATTAGTTGCAGAAGTACAATATGATGATTAGTATTTGTATACAATGGGAGATGGTCACCACAGTGAAGTCTAGTTAACATTGCAGGGATTCTTTTCTTGTTCTTCTACCTAAAGCGGAAAAGATTATCTTAGATGAGTATAGGAAAACTCGATTCTGTGTTTTTACCATTCAAAGTTTAGCTTTAATCTTGTTTGGATAATTAAACTAGGATTCTGGGTTCCAATAATAGTCTGGAGAGGTGATTTAAAACTACGGTAAGCAACATATGAAGAATTTGCCTCTGCAGTGTATTTACTTGGGAAGCAGAGTGGGATAGTATAAAGAACATGGTCTTTGGGGTCAGATCTGGTTTCATTTCTTGCTGTTGCCATAATAATAGTAACAACAGTGATATTATAAATAATAACCATTTATTGAGCATACTATATGCCAGACCGTATGCTAAGCATTTCTGTATATCATCTCATTTAATTTTCATAGTAGTCCTGCAAGGTAAGTTTATGATTTCCATTTTTCTGGTGGAGAAACGAAAGCTCAAGAGAGGTCAAACACAAAGACAGAGCTAGGTCTGTCTCTCTAGTCTTCTCTCAGTCGTATCATGTTTATTTTCTTCTCTGTCTAGCCTTTCTCCCGGGTTTCTGGAACCCCTCCCCAGGGGTGGGCACAAGTTCTCCGCTGTTAGATATAATTGTTAGGTATACTTATGGAAGTGTTTGGAAAGCACTGCTCTGAGGCCATCACTTCATCATGCATCACAACGTAATCTCCCATTGTTACAACACAGACTCTACAGTGATAATCTGGGTTTAATATGTGGTTATATGGTCATAATATATGAGAGAAAGAATGCTTCAGAGATTGCTTAGGGAGTTCATATTTCTTTTTTTTTTTTTTTTTAAGATTTTATTTATTCATTTGATAGAGAGCACAAGCAGGGGGAACGGCAGGCAGAGGGAGAGGGAGAAGCATACTCCCCGCTGCACAAGGAGCCCTATGTGGGACTCGATCCCAGGACCCCAGGATCATGACCTGAGCTGAAGGCAGATGCTCACCCGACTGAGCCACCCAGGCACCTGGGAGTTCATAGTTTCATTAGTTACTGATCTTTTTCCTTCCCAAATTTTTCAAAGTTGCATATTAAGTCAGGGCATTTCAGTTCTTCTATTCAGTCATCTTTTTTTCTTTCAACTTTGCTTTTTTACAGAGTTTGAATTCTTACACAAATGGAGTGTATGGCTCACCGTACCACACCGGTCCTGCGGCAAATACTGCCTCATACTCTGGGGCTTATTACACACCTGGATATACTCAGACCAATTACTCCCCAGAGGTTCCAAGCACTTACCGTTCACCTGGCAACAGCCCAGCCCCAGTCTCTCGTTGGCTGTATCCTCAGCAGGACTGCCAGACTGAAGCAGCCCCTCTTAGGGGGCAGGTTCCAGGATATCCTGCTTCACAGGTGAGCAGTTTTCTGTTGGGTTTTTATTTTTTAATATTCTGTGAGTGAGGGGTGCTTGGGTGGCTCAGTCAGTTAAGCGTCCGACTCTTGGTCGTAAGTTCAAGCCCTGCGCTGGGCTCCACACTCGGAGCCTACTTTAAAAAAATTCTATGAGTGATACCATGTTTATGGTCCACTTAAGGGGAGTTCTAATACATCTTTGTGCTTCCTAATAGCATATGGGTCCACTTATTTATAATATATGGGACAGACTTATGCTGTACTTTAGCCATTGAATTTTAAGCTTTCTCCTTCTGAGTTTGATTGTCACTAAATCTGCCCCTTGTATCTTTGGAACCAAGTTTTTTTTTTTGGCTTAGAGAAGTCACTACAACTGATTGGAGATGCTACAACTTAGCTCAGTAGCAGCTAAAGTATACTCTGTTAAGCAGAGAGGAAGCATCTCAGTCTGTTTAGAGTATTTTCATTACTTTGTTAAGTTTTTTTTTAGCAGTGACCAGCATATTTCCTTCCTCTCAATCTAGAACCCTGGAATGACCCTGCCCCATTATCCTTATGGGGATGGTAATCGTAGTGTTCCACAACCAGGACCAACTGTACGACCACAGGAGGACTCATGGGCTTCTCCTGGTGCTTATGGAATGGGAACTCGTTACCCCTGGCCTTCAGCTGCCCCCTCAGCACCACCTGGGAATCTCTACCTGAGTGAGAGTACTCCACCATGGCCTAGCAGCAGCTCTCCTCAGTCACCTCCCTCACCACCACCCCATCAGCCCAAGGTAGGAGACCTTCTAAACGTTCTTTTGGTGTTTGGGTAATTGAGAGAGCACAACATGGACATTTTCTGCATTGGTGTGGATTAAATGGGGACTAATCACAAAAAGTTGGTGATTACTACCTGTAGCTTTACATGGCCCAGTTTCTTTTTTTCTTTTAATAAGCTTTATTTTTTAGAGCAGTTTCAGGTTCGCATCTTTTTTGTAAAAGACAGAAAAATGCTCATTTACTCTTTGTTGTACTATCTGAATGTTTAACAAAGTCAAAGATGTATTTTATTACCTCGATCTGTAGACAAAAGACGATACCAATGTGAAATTGTATAAACCATAGACTTGAACATCATTTGCCTGTGGCTAGGTTCCTTTTTAAGATCTGTCTTAAGGTTTTAACTCTGTAAGGAAAAAACCATCTAATTCCTATTTATTAAGTCACTGTGGATTGTGAGGTGGGAAGGATAGATTATGAGGTGTTCGTGATGATGAGCGCTTCAGGGTAGATTCCAGCCATTATTCTCAGGAATTCTCTGCCTTTTACTTGACAGAGCACTCCTTTTATCTTTTTAGGGTTGTGTTTTTCTCAAATGATTAAGGAGGGAGGTCCAGTTTTATTAGTGGGGAATCTTTTCATGTACCTTCATGGTCAGGTGAAAGATGTGGGCTAACAAATCTGTTGTTGATGGATTCCCGTTAAAACTGCTCTTTTCCCCTCTTTGCTCTCCCACTCCAAGGATTCCTCATACCCCTATAGCCAATCAGATCAAGGCATGAACCGGCACAACTTTCCTTGCACTGTCCATCAGTACGAGTCCTCGGGAACGATGAACAATGATAATTCAGATCTTTTGGATTCCCAAGTCCAGTATAGTGCTGAACCTCAGCTGTATGGTAATGCCAGCAACGAACACCCCAGCAATCAAGATCACAGTGATAATCTTCCTGAAGAGTGTTTATCTTCAGATGAAGGTACTCCCCCAAGTATTAAAAAAATTATACATGTGCTGGAGAAGGTCCAGTATCTTGAGCAAGAAGTAGAAGAGTTCGTAGGGAAAAAGACAGACAAGGCATACTGGCTCCTGGAAGAAATGCTAACCAAGGAACTTTTGGAACTGGATTCAGTTGAAACTGGGGGCCAGGACTCTGTCCGGCAGGCCAGGAAAGAGGCTGTTTGTAAAATCCAGGCCATACTGGAAAAACTGGAAAAAAAAGGATTATGAAGGATTTAGAACAAAGGGGAAGCCTGTTACTAACTTGACCAAAGAACTCCTGATTTTGGTTAATTAACCCTCTTTTTGAAATGCTTGTTGGTGACAAGAAGCAATACATTCCAACTTTCCTTTGATTAAAACTTGAAAAACTGGTAAAGGACTTGAAAGAACATTTTAGTTATGAGTTGTTTTCAGTTTTCAGACCAATGAATGTAATAGGAAACTGTGGAGTTACCCTTATTGCCACGTAGACTCACTCCTTAAGAAATTTGTGGATATCTACAAGCTGCTTCTTATCAGCAGGAGGGAAACACGCTTTATGTAACAGGCTTATCAAAAATCTACCAGATGAGACTGGATATAATCTGAGGCAAACAGGCTCTGTTTTTTTAACCATCTGGATTGTCACATTTTTGTACATTGTGACTGCTTTCAGCATACACTTCATGTGTAAATTACAGCTTGGACTTTAGCCTCCTTGGACCTCTGTTTTGTTTTGTTATTTGCAGTTCACAAATATAGTATTATTCTCTACTTCTTGGTACGTTTTGTAGTAATATGTTTAATATAATTATTCAAGAGACTATATTGACAGCCAGATAGTATGGCAGTTCTGAATGAATTTATATCTTTCCACCACTTGAACATATTGCAGTGTGTAGTGAGTTCTTGAGCTAAAATTGTCTCTTTTTTTGTATCTATTATTAGGGTAGAGTTACCACTTCTACTTTTCATGTTAATAGTGGAAGGCGAATTGGGAGATGGCAAGGGCACAGGAATGAAATGTTTGTGGCCATTTTCTTTTTTGCTTTTTTATTGGTTTTGGATAAAGATCCACCTTAAAATTTCCTTCCCCTGCCCCCTAATTATCTTTTCACTGCTGCTGCTTCCATGTAGAGCATTACGATAGATACAGATGAAAAATTAAAGCCACAATGAGAATAAATAACTGCAAAAGTAATAAATGTGACCATTTGGAAATGCGCTTCTCTATCTAAAATAATTAGTTTCACCATGAAGATCCCTATGAGCAGACTTCAGCTCAGTTTGTAGTTGAAAACAATGAGGGTAATAAAGGATTCATGCTCAGGGAATGAATCAGCCATAGCGAGAGTGGGAAATTTTCTTCTTCTAAAGGTAGATTTGATGTTTAGCTTTATTTCCTAGGATAAATTGTTTTATAAAAAAGATGTTTATTACCATTAATTACGGTCATTACAGAGCCAGATTTGAGAAAGGGTTATTGAAAGGGTCTTAGCTGGGCTTGCTTGGGTAGCTCTATGCTATGGTGTGGAAGAGACTTAGGTAAATGACTTACTTTTTCTGTCGAAGTGAGTTCTAGTATACAGTATCTGTTATTGGAAAAACAGCTCTTTCTTAATAAGATATCCAAGTGATAACTGTTTTTTCTAGACTCATTAGTCTAGTGATAATAGACTAGTCTATTAGTGATAATAAATCTATCAGCCATCTCCTCTCCCCCTTTTTTTTTTTTTTTTGGTTAAGTAGGCTCCATGCCATGGAAGTCCAATGTAGGACTCCCAACCCTGAGATCAAGACCTGAGCTGAAATCAAGGGTTGGCCACCCAACCGACTGAGCCACCCAGGTGCCCCCGTCTCCTCTCCTTTTAAACAAAACCAGACAAATATATATGATGAGAAGAAATGGAGTAAAAATATTGGCTGGGTCTTATGGGTAGGATGTATGACTTTATGGGATAATATGGTAACAATTTTATTCTAGGATTTTTGTTTTTGGCCTAATACAGGAATGTTAAAAAAAGGCTTTCTATGAAAATTAGGAAATTTTACTTGAAACTAAAAATTTGGAAGGGGGAGAACGTTAAAGCCAACTTAAAGGAAACTGGTGAAACAGTGACTCAGTGACTAATTCAGGAGAGAACACTGTTATTTAACCAAGGGCCCAAGATACCAATGTCCATGAAGTCTCAGTTTTTACACACACACACACACACACACACACACACACACACACATTATGTACCTATATGTGTATGGTTTTTAGCAGCTTTTTTTTGAATTTTGAGATAATTTTGGACCTCCCAAAGACTTGTAAAATTAGTAGTTTCTGTACTCTTCTCGAACTTCCCCTTATGTTAACATCTTATATAACCATAGAACAATTGTCAAATTAATAAATTAGCCTTGATACAATACCGTTAACTGAAGTAGACAGTTTAAAAAAGTAGAGATTTTCTTGGTCTTTTCACTGATGTCCTTTTACTGTTCCAAGATCCCCTGCAGGATTCTACCTTGCATTTAGTTGTCATGTCTCCATAGTGTCCTCCCAGTCTGTGACAGTGTATCATGCCACCTGATGTCATAATGTGTTTCTGGTGTTGTTAACCTTAATCGCTATCTAGGGTGGTGTCTGCTAGGATTCTCTACTGTAAAATGCCTACGTTTTTCTTTGTAGTGACTAAATATTCGCTGGAGATACTTTGAGACTATGCAAATGTTTCTGCTTAAACTATTGCCCACTCATTTTCGTGTCCACTGCCAGATCTTGCTCGTGTCAGTTACTACTGTGGTGTTCGAGTGGTGATTTTCTGTTTCTTTAATTTCTTTTACATGTACTAATTGGAATTCTTCTGTAAGGAAGGGTTATCACATTTGGATTTATATTTTTAATAAGATATTCAGGATCAGTACAAACTTAGAACTTAAAGATGTAAACCATGTTAAGATGATTCCACATACCAATATCAAAGAAAGGAAAGTTTTGGTAACCTGCTTCAGAAAATATAATGAACTTAAGAAGGAAAATAGTATCTATTGTTTGTGGGTTTGGTTCAGTATTTGACCTAGTATTGACTTCAGACTGAATTCAGAATTTTCTTGGAGTTTCACATCTGGACTTTCTAAAAGTCTCTAAATTTGTATTACTTTGGGGATAGTTTTTGTCAAAATCTTGAATATAGTTAGACCTGGCATGTTAAATACAGCTATGTCTTCTTTATAATAAGCCATTATTGTTTCACATATAAATGCCAATATGAATATTGAGACAAATATGCCCTCATGAAGTATCTGGATGGCGGGTTATGCTTGTCTCTACATTGTTGGTATGGAATTCTTCTAAATGCTTTCAAAAATAGGGTTTTGAAAACAGTTCTTTAGTCGTCAATGTAATACCGTTAAAGGTAGGTAGATTTAAAATAAAGTTGAAGACTATAGATTAAATTGCATTTACAAAAAAGATTTTGGGGAGATGGATAGTTGATGAGTGGAATTTTTCATCTTTTTTTTTCTTTTTAAGAAAGTTATAAGCTTAAAGACTCAATTCTGTGGAAGTTACAAGGGTAAAGCGTCAGTTCTGTGACAGGGGCCATGCTTCTGCTCCCAGTCCCTTGTTTTCTTCTACAAAAGCAAGCACTTTTGTATTTTGAATCTTAACAAATTCTCTCCATATTTTTGTTGTTCTGTTGTTTTTTTAGTTGCTGTATCATTTATTTCTGCTCTAATCTTTATTATTTCCCTCCCTCTGCTGCTTTTGGGTTTTGTTTGTTCTTTTTCTAGCTCCCTTAGGTGTTATCTCCATATTTTAAATTTTTATTTATTTATTTATTTTTTAAGTAATCTCTACACCCATTATGGGGCTTGAACTTACAACCCCAAGATCAAGAGTTGCACACTCCACCGACTGAGCCAGCCAGGCACCTTTCCATATTTTTTTAATGACACAATTGTATTGCTTTTATCAATTTTAGGTCATTTCTACTAGTTTTCTATTATAGAGGCTGAAGGTTGGGTTTATCTCTCTGCTCTTAACCATACACACATCTCAGTCCTCATCCCCCAAACTCAAAATCCCCCCCAGTCTAGTTATAGGATGATTTTGTTGTACATTATTATGACCATGTAAATGCTAACTGGAGCTGAGTCGTGTTGTAAACCATGATTACTTTTCCTTTCCTGAACAACAACTTCTTTTCCCTGCAGTTAATCATTTATTTATTGCGTTTGCTCAGATAGCTAATTTGACCTCAAGCCCTCCATCATGTGTAAATCTTCTTTTAAGATGTTCAGACAGATAGTTTAGTAATTTCAAACTCCTGAAGAAGTCTACCCTGGAGCCTTCTGACTGGAGAACTGGTATGTTCTGATTGTGTATTATCATTCTGGGATCTTCTACTTATCCTGGTTTTGCTTCTCCTGCTAGTTTCCTGTTCTCTGTAGCTTATGTCTTTCTCTTAATTTATTCCCTCAGTTTGGTAGAGCAGGTTTTCCAGTAACTTCCTGCAAAAGGGTGCAGGAGAAATAGTTTTTTTTTACATCTTACATATTTGAAAATGTATTTTCATGATCCTTTGTATAAAACCCTTTTCTCTGGAGGCTTGTATGATATTTTTGTCCCTTGTGTTCTGAAATTTCCTAACAGTGTAGCTTTGGTGTGGGTCTATTTTTGTGCATTTTACTGGGCACATTTCATTCTGGAAACTCATATCCTAAGTCCTATGACATTGTCTTGATTTTGTGTTTTAATTTTCCCCCTCCATCACCCTCATCTGTTAACTCTTTATAGAATTCCTGCTGTTTCTGTTATAGATCTCTTAGACTTTTTTTTTTTTAAGAGAGAGGGAGAGTGTGTGGGGTGGGGGGGGGACAGAAGTAGAGAGAAGATCTTAAGCAGGGTCCATGTCCAGTGCAGAGCCCAACACGGGGCTCAGTCTCACGATCCTGAGATCAAGACCTGAGCTGAAATCAAGAGTCGGATGCTTAACCCAGTGAGCCACCCAGGTGCCCCCAGACTGGTTCTTTGATCACTTTTCTTTTTTACTTTTTGCCTTTCTGCTGTACTTTGCGGGAGGTTTACTCACCTTTACCTTCTAAATCTTCATTGAATTTTACATTTCTACTGTTTATTTTTAAATTTTAAGAATTTTTGTTTTTTGTGTTCCTTTATGGAATTCTGCTTTTGTTTTTGGTTGTAGTATCTTCTATCTCTGAGGACTATTAATGCTAATTTCTCAGTGTTTCCTTTTTACTGAATAATGGATTTCCTCCATAATTGCTTTTTTTCCTTTCTGTTTTGATCTCCATCTTTATCTTGTTAGAGATATTTTCTCAAATGTCTGTTAGTTCATGGTTGTGTTTTCTAGTGGAGACCCAAAATTGTTTCTAGAAAATGCTTCCTCACCATTTCGTTTTTATTTTTTCATATTTGTTAGAAGGGAATGGCTCTTTTAAATCTGAAATTAGGAAGGGAGGATTGTCTGAATAATTTTCATCCTGTGTGTAAATGCGAGGTTTTATACTCCCATGTGGCTTTTCTCACCAGGAGTGAGAAACTCACTCACTCTCATTCCTCTGACAGTGAGGATTTAGGGGTTTCTGGGATCAGGGCATATTTTCTGTCTGCCAACCCTTAGATGTCCTTTGATTTTGCAATATATACTTTGTCTTCATAGGCTAATGTTAAGAGTAGTGTTGTCTAATAAATTATAGGACTTCTAGTTACATTTGGATTTCAGATAAGTAACATCATTTTAAAAAAATGATTATGTTCCAAATATTGTATGGGACATACTGATACTAAAAATGACTATTTTCCTGAAATTCAGATTTATTGGAGGTACTGTATTTTTTGAAGTTTTTGAGATACTTGTAGATTCACATGCAATTTTAAGAAATAATGCACAGCTTTCATGTACTCTTTACCTGGTTTCCTGCAATGGTAATATTTTGCAAAACTTAACTGCAGTGTCACAACGAGCATATTGACACTGATGCAGTCAAGAAACAGAACAATTCCACCACATTTATTCTTACTATTGACCTTTCATAGGCACACCTACTTCTCCTTTCCCACCATACTTAAACCTGTGGCAATCACTAACCTGTTTTCCATTTCTGAATTTTGCCATTTTGAGAATGTTATATAAGTAGAATTGTACAGTACTATAACCATTAGAGACTGGCTTTTTTTCACTCAGGATAATTCTCTTGAGAGCCATTCCAGTTGTTTCCTATATCAGTAGTTCTTTTTTTATTGCTAAGTAGTAGTCTGTGATACGGATATACCACAGTTTAACCACTCATCTATTGAAGACATCGGAGTTGTTTCCAATTTGGGGCTGTTATGAATAAAGCTGCTATGTACATTCATGTACAGGTTTTTGTGTGGACATGGTTTTCATTTCTTTGGGAAAAATGCCCAGGAATGCAGCTCTGGGCCATAGTGTCGTTGCATGCTTAAGTTCGTAGGAAATTACCAAACTTTTCTAGAGTGGCCGCGCTATTTTACATTCCCACCAGCATGGATGAATTTCTCTGCATCCTTGCCAGTATTTGATGGTGTCACTATTTTTTTATTTTAGGTGTTCCGATAGATGTGTAGTGATACCTCGTTGTGGTTGAATTTGCATTTCCTTAGTAGTTAATGATGTTGAACATCTCTGCACGTGCTTATTTGCCACCTGTGTATTCTCTCCCGTGAAATGTCTGTGTGTCTTTTGCTCATTTTAGGGGGATTTATTTTAATAAGCTGCTTATTTTAGAGTAGTTTAGATTTATAGAAGAATTACAATGCTACAGAGTTCCTTTATATTCTGCATTCTATTAATACTTTAAATTAGTATTGTACATTTGACACAATTAATGGACCAATAAGGATAGATTCTCATTAACTAAAATGCATACTTTCTTCAGATTTCCTTAGTTTTTACCTAACAACGTTTTCCTCTTCCAGGATCCCATTCAGAATACCACATTACGTCTAGTAATCATATCTTCTTAGGAGCCTGTTTGCTGTGACAGTTTCTCAGACTTTCCCTGTTTTTGATGACCATGACCATCTTGAGGAGTACTAGTACTGGTCAGATATTTTGTAGACTACCCCTCAGCTGGGATTTGTCTGATGTTTGTCTCCTATACACTGGGGCTGTGGGTTTTTGGGAGGAAGACCACAGAGGTAAGTGTCCATCTCATGTATCAAATAACTTACACTGTTGATGTTAACCTTAATCACCTGGCTGAGGTAGTGTTTGTTAGGTTTCTCCACCGTAAATTACTTTCTTTTCCCCTTTTTCCTACTGTACTCTTTGGAAGGAAGTCCTTATACACAGCTCCACACTTAAGGAGTAGGGAGTTATCCTCCACCTCCTCGAGAGTGTTTATCTACATAAAGTATTTGGAATTTCCCTGCAAGGGATATTTGTCTGTTCTCCCATTTGTTTGTTTGTTTAATCAATTTATATCAGTATGGATTCATAGATATTTATTTTATACTGTGTTATGATCTAATACTACCTTATTTATTTTGTTGCTCAGATTCTCTTGCTTTGGCCATGGGAGCTCTCTCAGTTGTGTCCTTTTGACATACCCCATCATTGTGTGTGGCCTTTTTTTTTTTCCCCACCCCCTTCCCTTACTTTCTGGCACTAGAAGAATCTCCAGGCTCATCTTATATATTTTCTGTTCTAGTTTTAGAATGAATTATTTCTCCAAGAAGCCCTGGTTCCTGTTATTGAAAAATGGTATTGAAACCAAACTTGGGCTCTATCATCCTCATTGCTGAATTTTGAGAATTCTTTGTTTTTTAGAGACAAGTCCCTTGTCGGATGTGTGGTTTGCAAATATTTTATCCTGGTCTGCAGCTTGTCCGTTCATCCTAACAGAGTCTTTCCCAGAGCAAAAGTTTTTAATTTTGAAGCAATCCTATTTATCATTTTTTCCTTTTAAGGAGTGGACTTTTGGTGTCAAGTCTCTAAGAACTTCTGGTTTATTTAACCCCAGTTCCTGAAGATTTTCTCCTATTTTTTTCTAAAAGTGTTATATTTTACATTTGTGTTTGCTACATTTACACTGGCTCTGAAGGGATGGAAAAATTCTTCCTCTACCCTCAAGGTCTTCCAGCTGGACTAAGAATTAAACTTACATGGGACAGATTAACAGGAGAAAAACACCAAAGTTTTATTATGGGTGCATGGAGGCCCAATAATGAAATTGAGACCTCAAGAAGTGACCAAGGCAGGCAGTATTTACACTTTTTAGACAGACAAATTTGTGAGGAACTGACAGGACAAAGAAAACTTAACTTTGGGAGGCTCAATTAGGAATTCTAAACAGAATTTGGGCTGTGGTAGTCAGTAAAAAGTGACAAGGGTTGTTTACACAGCCTCCTTGGCTGTAAATTTCCCATCTCTGGGCGATAAGGATGTCTCTTTTACCTCCTGGTGCAGGGAGGGTACCTTTCACATAGGAGACTTATTTCCTGCTTTCAGGGGACAGAGGAAGGTCAGAGTGTCCTTGCACAGCCTGTCTCTTAAGTAACTTTTAAAGATTATTTGAGAGAGAGAGCACAAGCAGGCAGAGGGGCAGAGAGAGAGGTCGAAACGCTGCTGAGCAGGGAGCCCGATGGTGGGCTCGATCCCAGAACCCTGGGATCATGACCTGAGCCAAAGGCAGACGCTTAACCGAGTCACCCAGGCGCCGCCCCTTAAGTAATCAATATGCCAACGTGGCCTATCATAGGGCCACCTGCCTTTGGCCCCTACAGCTCAGTCTGACAACCCTAGCCAACAGGAAGCCTTGGCTTGATGGAAACCTCCAAGAGCTAGAGGAGAGCCAGCTTGCCGCACAGCTTAAACTGAAGTTCTCAGGTTACCAGCCTCCAAAACAGCCCCCATTGCAGGAAGACAAAGATCATAAGGAAAGTATAAATCATTTTCCTCAAAGTAAAAACACTCTTAAGATTATCAAAGCTGAGGGCAGAAACTATTCAGTTGTGGCTATAAAGTAATACAATGCATTTTCATGAATGATTTATGGACTTAACAAAAATCACCAACTTTGGGTTGGAGGAGAACATCACGCTATTAATCACTAAGGTTTCTTCCAGTTCTAACATTCTTAATTTATAAACAAAGTTGGTGGTATAGCCAAAATTATAGCTCAGGTCTTCTGTTTCTTGATTTAAGCACCTTGCCTCATAGCAGCAGCCTGTATATTCTAGATTAAAATGTAGATTCATGACCCCTCTGATTAAACTCTTCTAGTTAATCAGAATCTCTGGCTGTTGGATCTAAAAATCTACATCTTAAAGAATGTACTTAGCGGGGGCGCCTGGGTGGCTCATTTGGTTAAGCTCTGCCTTCGGCTCCTGTCCTGATCCTAGAGTCCTGGGATTGAGTGCCTCGTCGGGCTCCCTGCTTGCTGCTCCCCCTGCTTGTGCTCTCTTTCTCTCTCTAATAGATTTTTTTAAAAGTGAAAATAAAGAATCTACTTAGCATATTGTTCCGTTCATTGAAGTTTGAGAATCACCGTCACAGCCTGAACTTCTGCTATTTTATAGTCAGAGCATCCAAGACAACTGTGGAGTGTTCTCAACTCGAGATACCTAGCTGTCCACCAGGGATTGAGGACTCCTGCCTCCAAAAACTATATATCCTTATGCCTAATGCCTTGATAGGCACTCAACACATCCATTTTGAATACTGAAATACGGTTTATTTCGGAAAGAAATGGGAATTCAAAATGGATGCCTCGCAATTTTTCTTACTTTGGATATGAAATCCAGTTGTTTTATGACCTTAGACTCCTGCTTTTGCTCTTGAGGCAACTTACTGGCAATTAGCATTATCTTTTGTATTAGAGCATGGAGTCAGGAAACTGCCTAGCACCAGAGACCAAATGTACCCCACTGCCTGCTTCTGTAAACAGTTTTGTTGGGATAGCCACACTCACCGCTTTACCTACTGTCTCTGGCTGCTTTTTTGCTACAACGGGAGACCTGATTATTTGTGACAGAAACCTTACGGCCCACAGAGCCTGAAATAGTTACCTGGCCCTTTACAGAAAAAGTTTGCTGCCCCCTCCACTAGAGAATTGAAAAGGACAATTTGTTTCAGATTTTGCTTTTTAAGGTGTTTTTTTTTTTCCTGGTAAAAGATCTGATATACAACTGCAAACAATAGCCAGTGAAAATTGAGTGGGATTTTTTTAAAGCGATATACCATAAAATATTCTCTTTTTCTGAACCTACCTACCTAGTGAGCCTTCTTGGTAACCTAAAATGTATACTGCTTAAAGCAGTGTTTCTCAAAGTGTAGATCCCATACTACCTGCCTTTAAATCATCTGGAGTGCTTGTTTAAAATGCAGATTCCTGAATCCCGCCAGAGACCTGAATGAGAATTTCTGGGGGGTATACCTGGACATTTGATAACTCCCTCTTTTGTAACTATCAATGTATGTGGCTCCTGTCTCTGTTATGACACTCAAGATATATTTATTTGTTTACCTGCTTGTCTCTTAAGATTGTGAACTCCTTCAGGGTAGGTGTTGTGTTATTCATTACTTTTATATTCCAAGCTGCTGGGTGGGCCCATTTAATTGCTGTAGTTCTCAAAGGGTAGTCCACGAATGCTGAGGGTCCTTTCAGGGATCACAAGATCAAAACTATTAATACTAAGACATGATTTGCTTTTTTTTTTGCTGTGTTTTTGACATTTGCACTGTTGATGCAAAAGCAGTGGTGGGTAAAACTACTGATGCCTTAGCAAGAATTAAGGCAGTGGAAATAAACTGTACTGTCAGTCCTTGTAGTGTGCACTGCCATGCGTTCATAATAAAAATAGTGCCCATTTCACTGAAGCATACTGTTCATGAAGTAAAAATTACTAATTTTATTAAATATTAACCCCCGCATTCACACCTTTTCATATTCTGTGTGATAAAATAGTATGCATGCAACAGTTCTGCTGACTGAAGTATGCTGGTCTGTTGAGGAGAAAGCACTTAAACTATTTGCACTGGTAACTGAACCAGCTACTCATTTTCTCATGGAACATCATTTTTATTTAAAAATACAGAGAAACTAGGGCTAGTTAGACTGAGCTATTTGATAAAGAGTCTCTTGAAAACAAGTGAGCTTGTTACTTCAAGGAAAACAACTGACAGTATTTATTCCCAATGATAAACTGTGACCCTTCAAGAAAAAAAGCAGACTTTAGAGAACTTTTATTTGCTAAGAGCTTGACAGCTTCCCAATACTTAAAGGCTCTTCTAATGAGACCGCTGGTAATTAAAAATGTATGTATAGTATAATGAAATGTGTTAACATTTGGAAGACTTAATAGCACAGTGAACTGATATTTTCCAAATAACCAATGCTTGATGTCATAAATCATGTATAGGTAAAAGATCCATTCAAAGTGCAAGATAGACCAATGGATTTTAATGTATCAGAATACAAAATATTCACTGACCTGTTTTTGGATTCCATATTGCAACGGACCTTTAAGAAGCCACCATTTGTTGAATTTTAGTGTAGCATTAAAAAGAATAGCCATAATTATCTGAAGAGGCTGTTAAAATACTTCTTCCTTCTCCAACTACATAGTTGAGGGAAGCTGGGTTTTCTTCATATACTTCAACCAAAACTAAAGTTGTAACAGTTTGAATGCAGAAGCAAATATGAGAATCCAACAGTTTTCTGTTAAACCAGACATTAAAGAAATTTTCAGAAATGTAAAGCAATGTCATTCTTTCCCCTGATTTTTTTCATTTTGGAAAATATTTTTCCATTAAAAATTTTATTTATAAGAAATGGGTTTTTAATGTTATTTTAAATGAATTAGTAAATATTTAAATTTGTTTTAATTTCTAATACAGTAAATAATGATAGATATAAGCTACATAACCAATACTCTTTAAGGTCCTCAATAATTTACAGGGTAAAGGGTTCCTGAGACCAAAAAAATTGAGAAGAGCTGGTACCGAGGATATAGAGATTTGGAGATAGAGGACCTAAATTCAAGGTCTGGTTTTGTCACTTAACTGACTGAGTTGAAGTAAGTTACTTACCTGCAGGCTCTGAAGACAGACACCGTGTTTGCTATTTTGGCTCCATCACTTGCTGATAGCATGACTTTGGAGAAGTCATTTTACCTCTCCAAATAGGGAGAACTATAGTCTGTACTTCAAGTTGTGAGGACTAAATGGGATTACACTTGTAAAATGCTTACAACCCTACCTAGAAGCAGTAAGAGCTCAGTAAATGCTAGCTCCTATTATTAGTCTATGATATTAGCTAGTCATCCGACAAGATCCTAGAGAATGGGACAACTCTGGCATTCCTTACCCTCTCCCTGGAGAGCAGAAGCTTTTTTAGGTGTTGTAAGTTTGAGAAGGTATAAGTAAACTTGTGAATATCTGTGTGTGGCTGTTAAACTGTAAGAGAATTAATGTTATAAAAATTCTTTTTTCTCGGTTTCTGAAGAAATAACAAAACTGAAAATATCCCTGAATCCTTGCCCTATAAACTAGTTAGAAAATAGACAAGTGTCTTACTGAATACTCAAAGGAGCGGAGGCCTTCCAGAAAACTAAATACCCAGGAGAGCAGGGCAGGCCACTAGCTTCAAGACTGTGGGAAATTCATTTCAACTTTTCACCTCAATTATGTCAACCCGTTTGGACCTCGCTTCCAACCCCTCGTGCAGCTTTTAAATCTGGTGAAGCTCACTTCTATATTTTTATAGATTTTTTTTTTTTTTTTGGCAGCCTCAAAATGCTAAGAAATGTAAGGGGGAGGCAAAGCCCCAGAGAGAAACTTTTTTCTTTGCAAATGCCAATGGTATCCATTCTCCTTTCACACCCATAAGTGGAAGCTGCTGCGAGCGCCCTTTCGTTCTATTGCTCACCAGGGTTGTGGCATCTGCGTTTCCAGCGGGTTCTCCCATCTTTCCTGGCCCTTTAGTACAGTTAGCCAGAGTAGTACCAGGGTCAGCGCGCCTCTTTTCCCATCAGTCTACCAAGTGAGGAGGCTGGGCTGGTTAATCCTGAAGAAGCTTTCTTTCACTGAAACAAAATGCTCCCTTACTCCTATAATGTCTTATCCCTCATCCCTGCCTCTCAAAGACCTCTGACCTCAGACGGAGATTCCGCGCGCCGGCTCAGAGCGGAGGGCACGCCCCACGCACAGCCCGCACGCCCAGCGCTTCGGCTCCCTGCCCGCAGGAAGGAGCCACATCTCGCGCGATTCCTTCCACCTCTCGCGACACTTCCTGCCAGTCTCCTGCGGCCCTCCTTGCCCCACCCATCGCTTCCACTCAGCGGTCCTCGAACCTCACCTTTGCTCTCAGTAGCCGGACCCGCTGCTCGCCCGCTGGGAGCGCAGTGGAGCCCAGTGTTGGGCACGAGCCTGGCGGGGCTGCAGGCTCCGCCCTGCTGCGCCCGGCCCCGCCTCGGCTCGGGGGAAAGGCCGCCGCGGGGACATGTCGTGCGCCCCTCAGCGAGGGCAGGAGTGTGTGAAAGGCAGCGGGGCTGTCAGGTGAGACCGCGACGGCGTGTTGGGGTGGGCGGCTGGGCGGAGGGAGGCCCCACGGGACTGCGGGTTGGAGGCACTGCGGGATGAGGATGCCGGGGGCGGAGGAGTCCGCCGGGGGCGGAGGAGTCCGCGATGCCTGAGACAGCGAAAGGAGGTGCTGGGAGGACCACCCCCGGGGGTGGGTGACCTCGTCTGGATGGAGCGGCCAGGCTTCCCTTTGTACCGACTGCGCTCTAAGCCACCGGGAAATTACCTCCTTTCCATCGGTGGCTCTGCTCCGCTCTGCAGGGCTGGAAGCGGGAGGAGGCAAGTCCCCGAGCTCTGAGGTTCCAGGTCTGGGCTGCAGGAGGCCCAGGGTCGTGGGGGAGAAGGGACGCGCCAAGGTAGCGGAGGTAAATTGGCGCTAGGAAAAAAGATAAAGTGGCCGAAAGCCTGGAGAGCGTTCGCTCAGGGGAGGCCAGGTGTTTGCCATCCCGCAGCGCTCGGTGCTGAGATACCAATAATGTTGCTCACTCCCTTCAGGTTGAGTACACTTCAGTGTGTGCAGTGTACTTGCCAAGTGGCCTGGGTGTTGAAGGGGTAGGACCACATAGGTCAGAGTCGTCTTTGAGGGAAGGAGGCTTTTGAGGTCACTTGTTACTTTTCTCCTGAGACTTGGACGGTGTGAGTGGGTGCGCGCGTGCGCACAGTGGCTCAAACGAGGGTTCGTGTTTTCAGAATTTGTGCCCTAGTCGCTAATTAAGTACATTTCAAGGATCAATAAAAGGTGACAGGTTCTTAAGTGAATAGTTTTACTTTCAATATTTTAAGATTCCTATAATCATGTAAGTGTGTAATGCTAGGGGCCTGGAGCCTGACATCTAGGTGTTATTAAGACAGTTGGAGTAAATTTTTTGCCTTTAGCAATAGACTTAGATTGGAATTAGGGTAAGATGTTTTGTTGCAATCAAGTTTTTGACCATGTGTTTCTTCTGATTCAGCGTTTGTCCTTTTTTTTTTTTAAAGTTAAGTTAATTTTAATTTTATTTTATTATTTTTTAAAATTTCATTTATTTGAGAGAGTGAGCAAGCTAGAGAGAGCACGAGGAGGAGGAGCAGAGGGAGGAGAGGCAGAAGCAGACTCCCGGGGAGCAGGGAGCCCAATGGGATGCGGGTCTCTATTCCAGGACCCTGAGATCATGGCCTGAGCCAAAGACAGATGCTTAACTGACTGAACCATCCAGGCGCCCCTCTGGGTTTGTCTTATACTTTATTGATTGATTAAACCCATGCAGTTTTCCGAGAGAATTGGGAAATCAGTGTAAAGTGGTTGGTCTGACTATAAGAAGCATTTTGTTTAAAGCTCCCCCTCAAATCCAGCTGTTAATTTATACCTTATTTCCATATTCAGTTGTGTGGCCCCCTGAGATTTTTTTCCCAGAAATGGCTCCTTAAAATGACCAGTTGTGTGTGTATGTGTGTGTGAGAGAGAAATTTCAGTGTTAATGGAAGAAAAATGATTTTTCCCGATAGTTTTCTTATGTCTTGTCTTTTAGAGAGCGAAATGTCATCAGTGGAATCACACCAGGAACAATTGTCCCAGTCAGATCCATCGCCGTCACCAAACTCATGTAGTTCCTTTGAGCTACTAGACATGGATGCTGGCGGTTTGTATGAACCAGTTTCTCCTCATTGGTTTTATTGTAAAATAATAGATTCTAAGGAGACATGGATTCCTTTCAACTCTGAGGATTCACAGCAGCTGGAAGAGGCATATGGCTCTGGTAGGATAAAAATGATGACTTTTAATAGATTAAGACTATTTCTCTCAGTCTAATAGAATAGTTCTTATATTGAGTGTTATTAAAAATATTAGATTTTTTTCTTGTTTTCCTATAGCACCTTTTTTTTTTGTAGTTCTCTCTCCTACAGCATTTTTATATAGAAATAGAAGTTTTGCACTACTAACCAGTCAATTTATAATATTTAAGAATTTGGGCTGTATTTGAAAACAGTACTTATTGTAATTTCTGCATAGTTATCTAATAATATTTCTTATGTTCTAGCATATGTTTCAGTTTTTGTTTATGAAGAGTGGGGGCATGTCACATTGCAAAAGAATGAATTCTTTAATTTGTCACTTGTTTTTTCTACTTCTATGAAACAAGAATGGCTCTAGTAACTGTTTTATCATCCTGATGGTCATGGTTGTTAGTTCACTTTTTGGCCCCTGAAGCAAAAAATTCAGAAAAGCCTTATATACTTTTGTTTGTTACAATGGGACATTACTGTCTCTCAGAAAAAGAACAAAACAGTGTTTGGGTATTATTTTTTTCACGTATCATTAAAACCAAGAATGATTTTGATGGTTTGTAAAGTAGTGAAAAAATATCAATTCCGTTTTGCTTAATGTTTAGCCAAGTAGAAAATATTCATTCTTATGTCTAACAACATTAGAGTATAACTCAGAATTGTATTTTGGGAGATTTATTTTTATATATGTGTTTCTTTCCCCCTTTCCAATCCTTGATAGGAAAAGATTGTAATGGGAGAGTTGTCCCCACTGATGGGGGCAGATATGATGTGCATTTGGGGGAGAGGATGCGGTATGCTGTATACTGGGATGAGCTAGCGTCAGAAGTGAGACGATGTACCTGGTTTTACAAGGGAGACAAAGATAATAAGTATGTTCCCTACTCAGAGAGCTTCAGCCAAGTTTTAGAGGTATTCCTTTGACCCCTTTTCACTTTTTTCATTTTTTTCTTCTTTTATTTAATAATGTTTTTTTGTGACTTATTTTTGTGAAATTTCTAGAGTTTGGTTCTATCTGGATCACATAGCATTTATTTTGCAAGTTAGTTTCAAGATAAAGTAGTTTTATTTTCCAATTTTAAAATGCTATGTAAACTTATGCCTTTAAGTTAAAATTTTTTTCCTAATGGTGATAATTGTTAATACTTAAATAATGACCACAAGATTTGTCTTTTTAGCCTTTTATTTTTCTGGCTCTGGAAAGTCTGAAATTTGCTTCCTTTACATTGGAGTAGATATTAATATTATTGAAAGAAGTATATCAAAATGTGAACAATGATTTTCTCTAGTGATAAAAGTAGTGATTTTTTTGTTCTATATTACTATCTGTTGTAATTTTAAAAGAATTTTCAAATATTTGATAAATTGGAGTTGGATATTCTTATGTAATTGTTTAGCAGTATTGTAAAAAAAAAAGTTCAGTTTTAATAGAAAAGCTATTAGAGAAATCTAATGAAACATGTCTTCTCTTAAGGAAACGTACATGCTTGCTGTAACTCTGGATGAGTGGAAAAAGAAACTGGAGTCTCCCAACAGAGAAATTATTATATTACACAATCCAAAGGTAAAGCAAATTAAGCCTTTCTTTCATGTGGGATTAAAGGTTAATTGTATTACTAAGGAGAACTTAATTGGTTTCTTTTTCATAGGGATTCTATTTAGGATAGCCTTTGGAAATTTTTATATTGCATTCACAATTATGAAACTTGTATCCACTGCCACCATTTTTTACCTTCTTCACCTTATACAAAAGAATTTTCCTAGGGAAAAGTACACCACTGTAGGTTAAGAATATCACCGACACATTATATGGGCATATTTTACATGTGTAGGGTATTATCGAAAGATGTTAGCCTGATGTTTTTTTTCTTTTTTGGCTTTACTGAGGTATAATTGACAAAATTGTAAGGTATTTAACATGTACAACATTAACCTACTGTATTTTCAGGCTTCTCATTTCAAGCTGTCAGAGTTGCATATCAAAATTCCGGTTGAGATTTGACTGTGTATTCTGTTTTGAAAGACATGGTTCCTATCCCTCAGAATGTGTAAATAGAGATGTCTATAATGTAGAATATATTTATTGTTTTGGTCTTTTCTATTTAAGCTTATGGTGCATTACCAGCCAGTTGCAGGGTCTGATGAATGGGGTTCAACACCCACTGAACAGGGCCGACCAAGAACAGTGAAGAGAGGGGTTGAGAACATCTCTGTTGACATTCATTGTGGTAATGTTGTTTATTTTTTTCTTCTGACGAACTTATTTATGACTTAAATTGTGATGTTTTTCTATGGTTTTGGATTACCTCAAGGCTTAAAAATGGTTTAGTCATATGGGCTTATTTTGAGTTAAGATTAGCATCATTTCATCTACTAAGAATCTTTCTTTCTTTCCTCTTTTCTTTTTTTTTCTTTTCTTTTCTTTCCTGACTCCCTTCTCTTCTCTTCCCTTCCCTTTTCCCCCTTCCTTCCTTCCTTCCTTCCTTTTAGAGAGTGCACATAAGTGAGAGAGGGAGAGGGAGAGAGAATCTCAAGCAGACTCTGCACTGAGTGCGAAGCCCAAGGTGGGGCTCCATCTCACGGCCCTGAGAACACAACCTGAGCCAAAACTGAGTCGGACGCTTAACGGATTGCACCACCTAGGCGCCCCACTATGAATCTTAATAGATATAAAAATCTATTTTAAAATTGCTAAGTATATATTGTGGGATGGATAAAATTTGGCAATTCTAATCAAGAAGTCAGTTGGTACAAATGAACTGATGTAGTCCTAATTTTAAGAAGTGTGATTCCACCTGTTTGACTAAAAATTAATTTCTGGTAATTCCTGTTCTTGCAGATTGTGAACTAAGGTAAACTTTTTCAGTAGAACTTTGATGTTTATCCATTGCTATCCAGGTAGGGCCATTATGGTTGGTTTTATAATATATTTAACTGTATTATAAAATTCCTTTTACTTTTATCCCTGAGAGGAGATGGCTTGTTTTAGACTTACTATACTTACAAGTCTTAGACTTACTATAACTTTTTATTTTTTAAGATTTTATTTATTTATTTGACAGAGAGAGAGACAGCCAGCGAGAGAGGGAACACAAGCAGGGGGAGTGGAAGAGGAAGAAGCAGGCTCCCAGCAGAGCAGGGAGCCCAATGTGGGGCTCAATCCCAGGACCCTGGGATCATGCCCTGAGCCGAAGGCAGACACTTAACGACTGAGCCACCCAGGCTCCCCTTAGACTTATTATAATTTAAAAAGATGAGTTTAAGGGCACCTGGCTGGCTCAGTCAGAGGAGTATGTGACTCTTGATCTTGGGGTTGTGAGTTCGAGCCCCACATTGGGTGTAGAGATTACTTAAATAAATAAAAACATGAAAAAAAATTTTAAGAAGATGAGTTTAAAAATTTAGGTTTATATACACACCAGACATTATTGATATAATTGATAAAAATGGAATATTAGATAAAAGTATCCTACCAATGTTATGTTGCCTAAATTCAATAACTGTACTGTGGTTATTTAAGAAAATGTTCTTAGGAAATACATATTAAAGTATTTACAGGGTTAGGTATTTAAAGAGGTATGGTGTGTGCAATCTGATGATATACGCAATCTGCTTCCAGATGGTTCAGAAAAATAAATATGTGTGTAACACAAACACATAGGCAATAATAAAGCAAATGTAAATGTTAAAGTGTTGAATCTGAAAACAGTATATGGGAGTGTCTGTACTATTCTTTCATGTTTTGTGTAAGATTGCAGGTATTTCAAAATAAAAAGTTTAAAGCCTGAAAAATTTTTTTATAGATTTATGTCAAGATAAATTAGAAACATGGTAAAATCACTGTATTTTTAGTAAGTAAAATATAGGACTGTTTTGTGTCCTTTAAATGATCTGCTTAGGGGATACTGAGTGGCTCGGTCGGTTAAGGGACCAATTCTTGTTTTTGGCTCAGGTCATGATCTCAGGGTCGTGGGATTGAGCCTCTGGTGAGTTTGGAGTCTGCTTATCCTTCTCCCTCTGCTCCTCTCCCCACCTAATAAATAAATAAATAAATAAATAAATAAATAAATAAATAAATAAATAAATAAATAAAATATTTTTAAAAATGATCTTATATTTTAATTTGCCCATCTTTATAACCTATTTATTGTGAATGTTTGACTATAAACAGAACATAAGACTAGTTATATGAAATAATTTCTTTTAAATTTCATTTATAGGAGAACCTTTACAAATAGATCACTTGGTTTTTGTAGTCCATGGGATTGGACCAGCTTGTGATCTCCGCTTTCGAAGCATTGTACAGTGTGGTAGGTTTGCAAAGCATGTATGATTAAATCATTTAAGGGGAATATTAATCAGTGCTCCTGTGAGCTGAGATAAACTGTTGTTTTTAGTCTTTTATCTTATCTGCATAATAAGATTTGGAGAGCTAAAGACAGATGGCAAGGTAGTAAAGCTGCTTAACTGAGACCTAAAGTACTACTAAATGCCTTAGGCTAATAGTTTATACTCTTAACTAATAATTCTTGAATGAACAAGCCCTTAATCCTTATAAAATTGTTTTAGGAATGTGATGGTCCTCTTTCTAACCATTCCAAACTTAAAGGGAACCAAAAAGATGATATAATTTAAATGAATAACAGAACCTTCAATCATTTTTTTAACTTATAGTGTGATAAAGCTCTTGATACTCTACTTGGAATACTTAGGTCATTAGTATAACTTGATTTTGAAAGGTAGTGTTCTCTAAAACTTCATCGTACATATTCAGAGTCTGTCCCAACTGGGGATCTTTTACTGGGTAATGCTTTTAAGCATAAACCTTCTGGAAGGGTGAGACTGATGTAGTATGACCTTCAAATAACAGTGTTTTTGGTTTTTTTTTAATCTAAAATATTGGATAGCAGTTGTTGATAAGAACCAGAAAGTTAGTACAGGAATCTAACTATAAGGCCAATTGACACAGTCATGTGATTTTTTTTCTTTTTTAAAAAATTGAAATCGTTCCCATGACACAGAAGTGTTGAAGGTAGCTTTTCTTTAGATAAAATGTTTTGTATAGTAAAATAAAGTTCTGTGTCAAAGAAACAGCTTTTGTGCACTGATAATATTTCCTGTATACCACTTTGCTGTTTTTGACTCAAGTAAATATGTTTTCTAAGCAAATGGAGAGAGTATGATTACATGATCTATTGCATCCTTATTCTGTGAACTCATTGCTTCCCTGGTGATGCATAAGTTAATTTATTTTCCAGTTAACGATTTTCGCAGTGTTTCCTTGAACCTGCTACAGACACATTTTAAGAAAGCCCAAGAAAATCAGCAGATTGGGAGGGTAGAATTTCTTCCAGTCAACTGGCATAGTCCTTTGCATTCTACTGGCGTGGATGTGTGAGTAATACCTTATGTCTTTGAGTCCTTAGATTGTAATACGTTTTTTGATCATCGATGTGGTTGGATGTTTCTGCTATAGCTGATTATATAAAAATCTGTTCAGTGAGAAGTTTTTTGTACTTCTGTGTCTTTTCTTAGAGATACATTATTAAGTGCTGACCAATCCCTTGGTTTAACTACCCTGGTTAGGAGTAAAGAGCTGTGTGTGTCTTCCAGTATGTTTTATTAGCTCATTAGTATTTACTATTACAGCTATGTTATTTCTTTAGCATTAAAACCAAACGCTGCTTTCTTCCTATAGCGTATAAGCATTTCCATCTTCAGCTGTCAAAGCCAGCCTACCTCAAGATGTACAGAGTGTTTTGTTGTTCCTTTTGTGATCATATTTAGATAATATTTGTCCATGTTGGGGAAAAAAGGAAATCCCCAAACATTAAATTATCAGCATTTATAACTTGAGGTTAATTTGTACAACTTTTAAGTGATGGCCTTCTTAAGTCACAAACACAGTTTTGTTTGTAGATTTTATGGTAATGTCAGAGAAGGTGGCCTTATGTTAAGGATATTAAGTGTATTCATAATACAGTTCTAGGATAGAATGGCAAATGCTTTTCTGGAAGATAAATGAAGTAGTCAGTATTGTGTCCATGTAGGTCTTGGAAATGGCTTTTCTGATTCTCTGTCTCTCAGTTCTTAATACTGTATGATTTGAGCATATTTCATGTGCCAGGTGTTGTATGGTGGTGTTGCTTTTACTAGGTATGGAGTTCACATTCTTCATATTTGAGCTGATGCTAAGAGGTTCCTAAGGGCAAATTGCCCTCTAAACTACAGAAGCTGTTGAATCTTTGAGGACTCTTCTTGGGTATTGAGAAAGCTTTAACTGGAAGTTGATTTGCATAATGTCAGCATGGTCTTCCTTTTTGAGATATGAGTTGTTTGCCTTTGGCATCTGGCAGTCTCACTTTCTTTCAGCCTTCAGAAATTTTGCATTGAGAAAGGGAGCTGATCCATTTATCATTTGACTTGTGATCAAAAAAACCTTAGTGCCGAGAATTCTGAAAAAAATGTCTTGTATTTTCTGTCTTTAAAAAAATCCTTTATTATAGAGAATTTTGTACACAAAAATAGCTTATATAATGGATCTTCATGTACAGATTATGATTACCCAGGGCAAACAAGCCTCAACGCATGGCCAGTTCTGCTCTATCCGTTATTTTTCAACCCTTGTCTACTGCCCATCCCTCCATCATACTATTTTTGAACCAAATCTTAAGATATTATTTCATTTCATCTGTAAATGTTTGTTTGTATATTGGAAAGGATTTTTATTTATTTTTTAAAAGATTTTATTTATTTATTTATTTGACAGAGAGAGAGAGAGACATCCAGCAAGAGGGAACACAAGCAGGGGGAGTGGGAGAGGAAGAAGCAGGCTCCCAGCAGAGCAGGGAGCCTGATGTGGGGCTCGATCCCAGGACCTGGGATCACGCCCTGAGCCGAAGGCAGACGCTTAATGACTGAGTCACCCAGGCGCCCCTCGGAAAGAACTTTTAAAAATATATTAACCGGGGCGCCTGGGTGGCACAGCAGTTGGGCGTCTGCCTGGCCCAGTGATCCCGGTGTGCCAGGATCTGGTCCACATCAGGCTCCTCCGCTATGAGCCTGCTTCTTCTTCTCCCACTCCCCATGCTTGTGTTCTCTCTCGCTGGTGTCTCTTCTCTTGTCAAACAAATAAAAAATCTTTAAAAAAAATATATATATATATATATATATATTAACCATAAATAATTAATATTTCTAAAAAATTCCTTTTTTTTAAAAGATTTATTTATTTATTAGAGAGAGAGCATGTATGAGACTGCCTGTTGAGCACTCAGGTGCCCCTAAAAAAAATTCTTAATACCAGCAAATATAGTGTTCAAATTTCCAATTATCTAGTAAATGTGTAGTAAACACACACATTTTAACTGGAATCTAACTAAGGTCCATAAATTGCAATTCATTGATATGTCTCTTTTTTTTTTTTTAGTAAGGAGTTTGGTTATTTTTTTTTTTTTAAGATTTTTTTCTTTTTATTTTTTAGAGATAGAGCGAGAGAGAGTAAGAGAGAGCACAAGTGGAGGGAGGGGCCAAGGGAGAGGGAGAAGCAGGCTCTCTGCTGATCAGGGAGCCCAACACGGGGCTTGATCCCAGGACCCTGAGATCATGACCTGACCTGAGCTGAAGGCAGATGCTTAACCGACTGAGCCACCCAGGAGCCCCTTTTTGATATGTCTTTTAAGTCTCTTTTAATCTCTTGATTACCTTTGCATCTCTTATTTCCTTGCAATTTATGTATTGAAGAAACTGGGTTATTTGTCTTGTAGAGATTCTCACTGACTTTTGCTGATCATGTCATTTTGACTTAATTAAACATGTCTCTGAGTCCTTTGTATTTCCTATTAATAGATAGTATCTATTGTATCTTTAAATATCTAAGTCTAAGCTTGAAGGCTAAGCTGGGTAATAACTTGGAGGAGGTTATGGAATGTAGTAGGTTTTCTGCTTAAAATGTTGTTGTTGTTGTTGTTTTTTTCCAGAGATCTGCAGCGAATAACTCTGCCCAGCATTAACCGCCTAAGGCACTTCACCAATGACACGATTCTGGATGTCTTCTTCTACAACAGCCCCACCTACTGTCAGACTATTGTGGACACAGTTGCTTCTGAAATGAACCGAATATATACACTTTTTCTTCAGAGGAACCCTAATTTCAAAGGGGGTGTATCCATTGCTGGTCATAGTTTAGGTAACAAATGAATTCTCTGTGACCAGAGAATATGTCCTTAACATATTAAGGACACCTGTTTTTGAAGTACAGTGTCTTTTATCCGTATCAGATTTAGAGGTCTAGAACTGGTCTATGATGAAGAATTTGGAAGGGGTTGGAAGGGCAGTGGTGGATTGGAAAGAAAGACTTCCTGCTTCATAGATTTTGCTACATGGGTAATTGGCTTAATACTTTTTGGATAAAAGCTGAGTAGTGCCAGTACTTATAAATTGTCCCTTCTTTCTTTTATCTTAGGTTCACTTATATTGTTTGATATCCTAACAAATCAGAAAGATTCTTTGGTGGATATGGACAGTGAAAAGGTAATTTAGATGTACAGATAGCTTCTCTTGTACCATTTCTTAGGACGGATTTTTTAGATTTTAGACTTATTTTTTGTCTTTAGGCTTAGTTTAGTCTCATATCATAACATTAATTTTACATTCATTTTAATTTTAATAGACTTGTAATTATCTCTGTCATTCATGGATGATAGAAGCAAGATACTAATAAGCTTCCACAAATTTGCCACATTCTAAAATAACCAAAGGTATCTGTTTTCCATTATAAATATGCACTTCTCATCTATTACTAGAATTATAGAATCACTGAGCTGAAATGAAGTTTACGTATGATGAGGAAATGAATAAATTGGATACAAAATGATTTATAGAAATTCCCTTTGAAAGCGGTGGGAGAACTTGATGTTTAAACATCTCTTTTAGGGTGCTTGGGTGGCATCTGCCTTCGGCTTAGGTCATGATACCATGGCATCGAGCCACACGTCAGGCTCCCTGATCAGTGGGGAGTCTGCTTCTCTCTCCCTCTGCTGCTCCCCCTGCTTGTGCTCTCTCGCTCTCACATACATACATACATACATAAATAAAATCTTAACAAAACAAAACATCTTTTGTAAAAACTAAGTCCCGTGAACACTTATCTATAGTTTTGAATTAGTATTTAGCATATCCTATCTTGCATGTTTTCTCTTTTTATGTAAGTGTCTTCTTTCTGTTGAGTGAGTTCTTCCAGGAAAAGGGCTTTATTTTAGATTGTTTTATGTTCTAAACACTCTTTTCTTAATAAGAACTCAATAAATGTTTTGTTGATGAAGATGAAGAACACTTTGATAATCATTCATGCATTCATTTGTTCAAAAACATTGTTTCAGCTAAAGTTGCAAGTTAGAGATTACTTAATTTATATTCTGTACGAATTACAGTTTAAGTATATCTTTATGTAGAACTCTTATATAGTACGTTATTTTTATTGCTAGTAATAATAATAAAGGACAATCTAAATGAATTTAGAGAATATGAGCTTTATAATTTAATTTTTAGGTTGCACCAAATATTGTCACGGCTGAAGGAGACACACTGACACTAGAGGAAGATTTGAAGAAACTTCAACTCTCTGAATTCTTTAGTATCTTTGAGAAGGAGAAAGTAGATAAGGAAGCTCTGGTAAAATAATCTTTTAAAACTTTATGCTATCTTCATCTTACTGCTAAGAGCCTGCCCTTTAGAAGCATTTTAGTTATAAATACTGTTATCGTTGGTAATGTCCTTTAGCATTATTTATGTGTTTTTTATCTTATAAAGTAATCTTTGCTTTGTGGAGCAAAGTTCAGAGGAGCTATACTGACAAACGTAGTGATAGAGCAAAGACTAGCAAACAGCATAGCTCAGAAAACAGAGTAAGAATAGATGGTCACTAATTATTCCAGCTCTTATTTTCTGTTATACCTTCAAGAGCTCTATTGTTGGTATTTGCTTATTTATTTTTTTGCCACTTTTTTGTGCTTTTTTTCAGGCTTGTAGTACATTCATTCATTTAATAGGTATTTAGTGAATGTTTAATATGATCAGGCATACTCTACCAAGTACTAGAGATAGAGTGGTCAGTAAGATATTATGTAAACCGTAAACATGTAATAAAAACATAAACATCATTATGTTTATGGTTTAGTGGGGAAGACACATATTAAATAATCAAACTTAATTAATTAAAATTGTGATAAGTTCTAATACTACACAGTAGTATTAAGAATGTATAATAAGATTAACTAACAGAGTCTGGGAGGGTGAAGGAAGCCTTAACCTGATCAGGTGAGTAGCACTTAAGCTGAGATCTTGATTGTTAGTCTGTTTCATACTCAGTATTTGCTGTATGTTCTTACTGCTTGTGTCCATGAGTAGGGATAGAATCTTTCTCAGGAATGTGACATCTAAGTCAGCAGGGAAATCAAGGAGTGTTCTTGTGTGATGCAGGTAGATACCTACTTCTATAGGGTTTTTATATATAGATAGATAGATAGATATACACATATATAAAATAATATATATGTTTTAATTTATATATAATAAATATAATAATACAGTGTCATCTGTATTACTATAGCATTGATACTATAGTATTGGAACTTTTTATTCTTCTTTAGGCTTTTATGAATAAAGTACTCTTTTCTTCTCAAAATTATTAATGATGCTTTACCACTAGGGAGCTCTGTTAATATAAAGCAAAGAACAATAGTGCTTAGGTCTATTCCTCTCAGAGAACAGGATGTGTAATTCATTTTATTTTACCTAGAAATAAGGATATTTGATTTTCTGTGCCAGGCTTTATGTACTGACAAAGATCTTCAGGAAATGGGAATTCCCCTAGGACCAAGAAAGAAGATATTAAACTACTTTAGGACCAGAAAAAATTCAACGGTATGTGCTTAATATAGCTTGTAGGATTAAATATTTGCTTAATATAGCTTGTAGGATTAAATGGTTTTTGACATCCTTGTATCCTTGTGCTTTGTGAGGTGTTTAGGCAGCTAAGCAATTTTGATAACTGATCTTTGGCTCCCTTTTTAGAAATTAAACACATTTTCTTAACTGATATCCTTAAAAAAATGTTATTAGCTTCGGAAGTCTTGTCTCCCCTGGAGTCTTCCCACCATTCCATTTTCTTCCTTTTTTTTTTTTTTTTTTTTTGGTTTCGGAACTGCTTTATTGAAATCTAATTCATATCACATACTATAAAATTCGCCCTTTTAAAATATACAATTCAGTGTATTCAGAGTTTTTTTAGTGTACTCACAGAATTGTGTCATGATTACCACTATCTAATTTGAGAACATTTACATCAACCTAAAAAGAAACCCCATACACATTAACAGTCACTCCCCATTCCTCCCTCCTGTGAACCATTGGTCTACTTTCTGTCGTTATGGATTTTGTTGATCTGGACATTTCATCTAAATGGAATTTATACAATATGTGGCTTTTTGTGACTGGCTTCTTTTACTTTAGAATAATGAACTTGAGGTTTATCCATGTTGTAATAGTACTTTGACATTCAATTTTTTTGGCCACTAAATTCCTTTCCATATCTTAGTAGTTATTTTTCAACTTTGTAGCAGGTTGCTTAGTTCTTATTTAAGGCCCAGTTGTTGACCCGGTAATGCATCATTTTTATACCCATAGAGACATTCTACTTGCTTCTTAAAAGGGCATTGCCCTTCATTGCACCCCTTCGCGGCCCTCGGCATTGCTCTTCATCACGCTCTGCTGTTGTTTCTCTCATAATGGTTGCCTAAAGTTCAAGTGCTGCCCAAATAGCTGTGTACGGCTTTCACTGATTTAGAACACGTAGGGACGTCAGTTCATCACTTAAGACAACTTTTGTTTTCATCAGCTTTATCTTGTTTTCTGAGACTCTTCCTAGAATTATTCAAAACTTTCCTAAGTATCCTTTCAAACCAGTAAAAAACGGTATAATTTTTTGGATATTTTTACAGCATAGCAGTTCCACAGAATTATTTTATTTTCTAGGGTATTAATAGACCAACCCTGCAGCCAGCTTCAGGGGTGACTGTATCTAACATCTCAAAAGAATCAGGCTTCTGCAGTAAAACTGACGCTACTGGAAATGGTGACTATCTGGATGTTGGCATTGGGCAGGTAACAATACTAATTAATTCTCTTTAGTCATTTTATAGCCTGTTATTGGTGTGGTAGGAACAGATGTCACTTTTGTTATCAATGAGAGATACTTTTATATCCTCTTTCCAGGTGTCTGTAAAATACCCCCGGCTCATCTACAAACCAGAAATATTCTTTGCCTTTGGATCTCCCATTGGAATGTTCCTTACTGTCCGAGGACTAAAAAGAATCGATCCCAACTATAAATTTCCAACATGCAAAGGTTTCTTCAATATCTATCACCCTGTAAGCATTGGACAGCTCTTGTGTTTTTTCACCCGAATAGTAGAGCTTATTGGTAAAGAGCATATAATTTTCTGTTGTGTCGATTTGCTTTTTTCTATACTATTTTGTGGTAACGAGACCGTTTACAGTAGTGTAAATCTGAAAGTGATGGGGCAGAACAGCTTTTTTTTTTATGAGCTTATAATTATTTTTATAATGATACACAGTTCCTAAACTATCTTTCTTAAGCAGAGGTATCTGTAGCAATTATTTTTCCTATGTAGTTTGATCCTGTGGCCTATAGGATTGAACCAATGGTGGTCCCGGGAGTGGAATTTGAGCCAATGCTGATCCCACATCATAAAGGCAGGAAGCGAATGCACTTAGGTAAGTCTGAGTACAGAACTTGTAATTCTAGACTGTGTACGAACTGACTGGACCTCACTCCAACTGTGTTGGACCCTAAACTCTTTGTAAACCATATAATGTTCTTTATTCAAATATGTTTCAGAATTGAGAGAGGGCTTGACCAGAATGAGTATGGACCTTAAGAACAACTTGCTCGGTTCACTGCGGATGGCCTGGAAGTCTTTCACCAGAGCTCCATACCCTGCCTTACAAGCTTCAGAAAGTACAGAAGAAACTGAAGCAGAATCTGAATCAAGTTCAGAGAAGCTGAGTGGTCAGTGATACCGTATACTTTGATTTCCTACATTAGGTCAGATAAGAGTAACTCCATGGTGTGTATTTCTTAGTCATGGTATAGGACCAATACTGTGAGCCCCGATGGGCCTTTAGCTCTGCTAGTCTTTTCTATTGTCTAATAGCCACAAATTATGGAAAAATATTATTTGTGAGGAAAAATGTCTAGAGAAGCTGAACATCTGGTAAAGAGGCTTTAAAAGACATCCCTCACTTGGGACCTCTGGGAGTGATGTTAGGAGCCTCCTCTGTGAAGCACCTTGCATTTACAGGGGAATGGCGGTGTGTTCGTTGGTCTGTTTTATTTTCCTGGCTGGGCACTAGCTGGTATACCCTCCTCTTAATTTCACAGTTAATGTTGCATTCTTTTTGCTTTAATTTTCAACTGCCTAAAGATTTCTGTCCCTACTTACATTCAGTTTATAAACCAGAGGCCAATGAATTAGCTATCAGAGGTACAGGAAAGAAAAAATGGGATTGAACAAAATCAGTGTGAGTTGAGGAGAAGCTTTAAGGGGCTTGAGAGGAGGAAGATGCAGAAAGCTTTCCGAGCAGAGAGTCCCTCATCCTACCGTAAACTTGGTAGCCTGAGGGGAAGTAAGGACAATCTTGGAGGGCTGGAAGCTTTTAGATTGTTATTATGGTTCTTCTGTGTCCAGATGTTAACACAGAAGAGACCCCTATGGCAGTTAAAGAAGAAGTCCCACCCATCAATGTGGGAATGCTGAACGGAGGCCAGCGCATTGACTATGTGCTACAAGAGAAGCCCATTGAAAGTTTTAATGAATATTTATTTGCTTTACAAAGCCATCTATGCTACTGGTAAGTGATGTTTGTTTTTGTTTCTGGGTGTTTTGTTTTTTGGGTTTTTTTGGTCTAATTGTTTCACAGCTATTCGACAGATGTAGAAAAGGGAGGATAGGCTAGTGTACATTTGGGATTAGAGTGATTTCTCATTTAGACAGTTAAAAAATAACACAGTTATGTCATTTAAAGAAAATGATTTAAACACATTGTTGTTTTACTTTGCAATTGGGTAGAGCATGGGCTGGTGATGCCAGCAACCACGAGTTCAGCTAGCTTAGTTTTTTTTTTTTTAATTTAATTTAATTTAATTTTTTTTTAAGATCTTATTTATTTATTTGAGAGAGAGGGAACACAAGCAGGGGGAGTGGGAGAGGGAGAAGCAGGCTTCCCGCTGAGCAGGGACTCCAGTGCGGGGCTCGATCCCAGAATGCTGGGATCATGACTTGAGCTGAAGGCAGGCGTTTAACAACTGAGCCACCCAGGCACCTCCAGCTAGCTTGGTTTTAAAAGTGGTGTCCTTTGGTCATTGGTGGGGGACAGGATGGGTACATATTAATGAACTGGAACAAATACATTACTGTTGCTAAAAGTATTTTAAACTCATTTGAAAGTATTTACAGTAGCTAGATCGGAATTTATTATTTTTGTTTTGTTTTAATGTTTAAATTTTTAATGTTTAATGTTTTTTCCAGATTTATTGAGATATAATTGACACATTGTATAAAATGTGCAATATGATTTGATACATGTATATATTGTGAAATGATTAACACCTCCATCACCTCACATAATTACCGTGTGTGTGTGTGTGTGAGAGAGAGAGAGAGAGAGAACATTTAAGAATTACTCTCTTAGCAACTTCCAAGTATATGATACAGTATTATTAACTACAGTACCATGTTGTACATTAGGTCCTCACAACTTATTCAACAGAATTAATCATTATTAAATATAATTATCTGATGCGTTGTAGAATGGATTAATAATGCTTACTGAAATTCATACATGGTAACAGAAAAGAACTTAATTACCAAAGAAATTGAAACTAAAGGAAAATATAGCTAGGAAAATAAGGTCGGTAAGGGATAAGAGTTCAAAAATGCATGCTTTTAGGTTGGTTTTTTTTTAAGATTGTATTTATTTGTTAGAGAGCGCACAAGCAGGGGGAGTGTGGCAGGTGGAGGGAAAAGCAGAATCCTTGCTGAGCAAGGAGACTGACGCGGGACTTGATCCCACCTGAGCCGAAGGCAGACACTTAACCAACCGAGCCACCCAAGTGTCCCACTTTTAGGTCTTGGGAGGAATTTTTTTTATTGAATTCTGGTAAAGGGATGATTATTTGATACAATCAATCTCCTCTCTATATAATAAATACGGTAGGGGCCATGACATAGTCAAAATGCAACTCAATAAAAGCAATCCTGTAAGAAGCCAAAATAATGCTCTCAAGAATGATCTCTGTTGATATGGCTTGATAGAAATCTGAAAAAGGCATTTCTTACTTTCTTTTTAAAATATGGATCTTTTTTTTTCTTTTAAGATTTTATTTATTTGCCAGAGAGAGAGAGAGCACAGCAGGGGGAGCAGCAGGCAGAGGGAGAAGAAGAAGCAGGCCCATCGAGCAGGGAGCCCGATATAGGGCTCCATCCCAGGACCCTGGGATCATGACCTGAGCCAAAGGCAGACGCTTAATGACTGAGCCACCCAGGCGCCCCTTAAATTATGGTTCTTTATTATTTTTTTAAGGTTTTATTTTTTATTTTTTTAAAAGATTTTATTTATTTATTTGACAGAGACAGCCAGCGAGAGAGGGAACACAAGCAGGGGGAGTGGGAGAGGAAGAAGCAGGCTCTTAGTGGAGGAGCCTGATGTGGGGCTCGAACCCAGAACGCTGGGATCACGCCCTGAGCCGAAGGCAGATGCTTAACCACTGCGCTACCCAGGCGCCCCTATTTTATTTTTTTTAAAAGATTTTTTTATTCGTTTGAGGAGAGCATGAGCGGGGGGATGGGCTGAGAAAGAGAGGGAGAAGCGGACTCCCTGCTGAGCAGGGAGCCCAACACGGGGCTGGAAACCAGGACTATCCCAGGACCATGGCTCAATCCCAGGGCCCTGGGATCATGACCTGAGCCGAAGGCAGACACTTAACCGACTGAGCCACCCAGGTGCCCCCTTTTTTAAAAGTTTTTGTTTAAATTCCAGTTAACATACAGTGTAATATTAGTTTTGGGTGTACAAGGTAGTGATTCAGCACTTCCACACACCTGGTGCTCATCACAAGTGCACTCCTTAATCCCCGTCGCCTCTTTAACTCTTCCCCTCATCTACCACCGCCCTGGTAACCCATCAGTTCGTTCTCTATAGTTAAGAGTCTGTTTCTTGGTTTGCCTCTCTCTCTCTTCTTTTTTTTTCCTTTCCTTGTTTATTCCCTAAATTCCACATATGAGTGAAATCATACAGTATTTGTCTTTCTCTGACTTATTTCACTTGGCACAATAATGCTATGTGGCTCCATGGCAAGGCTTCATTGTTTTTTATGACTGAGTAGTATTACATTGTGTATAAAAACCACCTTTTCTCTATCCATTCATCTATTGATGGACACTTGGGCTGTTTCCATTATTTGGCTATTGTTGATAATGCTGCTGTAAACATTGGGGTACACAGGTCCAGGCTGGCACAGTCAGTTGAGCACCCAGCTCTTGGTTTTGGCTCTAGTCGTGATCTCGGGGTGATGGGATTGAGCCCTGAGTTGGGTTCTGTACACAATGCAGAGTCTTCTTGAGACTTTCCCTCCCTCTCCCTCTGCCTCTCCTCCCCACACTTCCTCACTCTCTCAAATTAATAAATCTTTAAAAAAAATTGAGGTACATGTATCTCTTTGAATTAATGTTTTTGTTTTAGAGAGAGAACATGCATGGGGGTGAGGGGAGCGATAGGGGGGAGAGGCAGAGAGAGTGGGAGAGGGAGGGAGAGAAACTTAAGGAGGCTCCACGCCCAGCTTGGGCTGGCACAGGGCTCGATCTCACAACCATGAGATCATGACCTGAGCAGAAATCAAGAGTGCATAACTGACTGCACCACCCAGGTGTCCCTGAATTCGTGTTTTTGTATTCTTTGGGTAAATATCTAATAGTGCAATTGCTAGATCGTAGGGTAGTTCTTTTTTTTTTTTTTTTTTTAGTGATTATACTGATTTTATTACTTTTACTAAGCCATTTTCTTCACACTCAATGCAAAGAAATAAAACAATATAAAGAAGAATATGGGGACGCCTGGGTGGCTCAGTTGGTTAAGCATCTGCCTTCAGGTCAGGTCATAATCCCAGAGTCCTGGGATTGAGTCCCTTATCATACTTCTTGCTCTTTGGGAAGCCTGCTTCTCTCTCTGCCTGCAGCTCCCTCTGCTTGTGTGTGTGCGCGGGCGCATGCTCTCTCTCTCTCTCTCTCTCTTAAATAAAATCTTAAAAAGTATGTTCTCATTCACAATAAAAATGGTCTGCTTCATTCTGCAGGACTGGGCATATTATATAATAATAGGGAGCACTTAATGGCTCAAGTGGATCAAAGTACCATTTTGATTCTGTCCCACTGAGTAGAATCTCATACATATTTGGTGACTGGACTAACTCCATGGGAGCTGTGATGTATTGAACCATTTCTGTGGTATCCCCAGATCTCACTAAATAGGAAAAGACACAAGAAAAGATAACGGTCTGTCCATAAATTATACCTATAGGCTCTTTCTTTGGTGTAAGGTGGGAAAAGAGGCCCTTTCCAGAGTACGTGCATACAAGTATTCTTGTGGTCTAAAGATTTGCTGGATTGATATTGTGTCTGCTGTAATGAAAATAAGGTGTATATCAAAACCACTGCCAGATTAAGGAACTTCCACAACTTGTCTCAATTCTTCAAATAATGGAGCGATTTCCTTTTCGAGGCTGACAGTTAGTCCTGTACTGGCATTACTGCTGGCTACGAAACTCACCACCAAAGGTCAATGATTGCATTGAACGGCGTGGTAGGTATTATAGTAACAGATGATACTTTTATTTTTTGAAAGTCCAAGTTTGCTCCCTTGGTTTGTTGCAAGGGCAAAAGTAGGTAAGAAACCAAGTCTGAAAGCATGCTCTGAAGCACTATCATTGGCTGCTTTAATAACAGGCACTGTGTGTGACATGACAATAGCATGGAGCCCTTCAACACCGAGTAATTGTTTATACAGGAATTGCCTTAGGTCATCTGCCATGATGAACCCCTTCCTCCCGCAGGATCTCCATTCCTGGCTTTCTGGGCTGCTGTGTTCTCATAGCCCTAAATTCGGGGACAGCTTCAAAGACAGTCTTGATCTTTTTGAGGAACTCCATACTGTTTTCCAGAGTGGCCGCACCAGTTTGCATTCCTACCGACAGTGCAAGAGGGTTCCCCTTTCTTCACATCCTTGTGAAATGGGCATTCTTTAGGGCTCCTGGGTGCCTCAATTGGTTAAGCGTCTGCCTTCGGCTGAGGTCATGGTCCCAGGGTCCTGGGATCAAGCCCCGCATCGGGGCTTGCTCTCCCTCTCCCTCTGCCTGCCGCTCCCTCTGCTTGTGCTCTCTCTCTAACAAATAAAGAAATAAATTCTTTAAAAAAAAAGAAAAGAAAAAGGCATTCTTTAAAGATTTCTGAGTGTGCAGTACATTCGTATGGTTCACCATTCAAAGAAAGACAAATAATGAAAGCCTCTCTTCCCTTTTGTTCCCTGCTAGATAGTTCTCTCTCCATATGCAAGTAACATGCATTTCTTGAAATTTTTTTCTAGAGGTCTATTTTATGCGTACACAGCACAGGTGTGAGTGTGTGAATATATCATTTCTCTCCTTTAACAAGTACAGAGAGTGTCATATTATAGGCATTGTTATGTAACCTGGTTTTTCTACTAGCAAGTCTTGGAGTTTTTTGCCTATCATATATAAAGAGTTTCTTCATTCTTTTATAGCTTTAGTGTTCTACTGTATGAATGTACCATAATTTATTTAATCCTGTACGGAGGGGTTACTTTAGATTTCTGTCTTTTGCTCTTTACACACCTTGTTTATGTCATTTTGCCTATTCATGAGTATATCTGTGAATACTTAGAATTGGAATTGCTGGCATAAAGGATACATGAATTTGTAATATTTGATAATTATTGCCAAATAAAGGTTGTACCTTTTTGTACTCCCACCAGGTATATATATTTTTTCCCCACAGCTTTTCCAGCACAGTTTTATCAGCTTTTTAAATCTTTGCCAATTTGTTGGGTGAAAAATGGTCCCTTACTAAAATACATATCTTTACATATAGAAATATGTAAATATTTACATATATAGACTTTGAGGCATAATTGATATATAATAAACTATAAATATTTAACATATATAAATTTGATGAGTTTTGACATATATACATCTGTGAAACCATCTACTATAATGAAATTTGTGAACATAATCACCCCCAAGTTTCCTTGTGCCAATCTCCAGGGAACCACTGATTTGCTTCTGTCACTAGAATTAGTTTGCGTGTGACTTTTATATAAATGGAATCATATAAACTCTTTTTTGTATGATTTCCTTCATTCTGTATGTTTTGTGTATCAGTTTCTCCGCTTTTTATTGCCAGGTAGTATTCTGTAGTACGAGTGCACCACAATTTGTTTATCCATTTACCTGCTGATGGACATTTGGGTTGTCTCCAGTTTTTGGCTATTACAGATAAAACTGCTGTGACCATTCATGTGTAAGACTTTGTATGGACATATTCTTTAGTTTCTTTTGGGTTGATATCTAGGAGTAGAATAATGGCTGGGTGTCATATGGTAAAAGTATTTTTGAAAGAAACCACCAAGCTGTTTTCCTGCCAGCATTTTCCATTCCCATCAGCAGTGTTGGAGAGTTCCAATTGCTCCATATCCTCAAGGACGCGTGGTATGATTAATTCATGATTTGTCTCTTAGCCTTTCTAAATGGGTTGTAATAGCACCTCATTATGGTTTTAATTTGCATTTCCCTAATGAGTAATGATGTTGAGTATGGTTTCATGTGTTTGCCATCTATACATCTTTGTGTTTTTTAAAAAAGATTATTTAGAGAGTTGTTTTTTTTTTTTTTAAGATTTATTTGAGAGAGAGAGCAGGGAGGGACAGACGGAGAGGAAGAGAATCTCAAGCAGACCCGCTGAGCCCCATGTGGGAATCGATCTCACGACCCTGAGATCACGACCTGAGGCGAAACCAAGAGTCAGATGCTTAACTGACTGAGCCACCTGGGCGCCCCTGTTTGTTTGTTTTTGAAGATTTCATTCATTTATTTATTTGTGTGCAAGCGGCGGGGGGGGGGCAGAGGAGAGGGACAGAGAGACTCTCAAGCAGACTCTGTGCTCGATGTAGGGCTTGATCTCATGATCCTGAGATCATGACCTGAGCCAAAACCAAGGGTTGGACACTTAATCGACTGAGCCACCCCAGTGCCCTGCCATCTATACATCTTCTTTGGTGAACTGTCTGTTCAAATCTTTTGCCCGTTAAAAAAAAAAAACAGATTATCTTATTAAGTTGCCTGAGTTCTTTCTATACTATAGTTACAAGTCGTTTTCAGATACATGTTTTTTCCTCGGTTTTTCATTTTTCCAGCAGAATGTTTTGAAGAGCAAAAGTTTTTGACTTTGATGTAGTCCAATTTGTTGACATTTGTGCCTTTTTAACATATTTAAGATATCTTCGCCAAATCCAAAGCCATTAAAATATTACCTGTGTTTTAGAAGTTATATCATTTTAGCTTTTATATTTAGGTGTGTGATCCATTTTGGTTAATTTTTTAATATGGTGTGAGGTAAGGATTGAAATTCCTTGGTTTGCATGTGGCTGTCTAGTTGTCGTAGCAACATTTGTTGTAAAGTTTATTCAGATGGAGAAAACATTGAATTGCCTTGGCTCTGTTTTGTTCCACTGGTCAGTCTGTCTTTATGCCAGTAAAACACCGTCTTGATTACTGTAGTTTCAGAACAAGTCTTGAAATCAGGTATTGTGAGTCATCCGACTTTATTCTTCTTTACAATTATTTTAGCTATTGTAGGTTCTTTGCATTTCCACATATGTTTCAGATTGAGCTTGTTAATGTCAACCAAAAAGCTTTCTGAGATTTTGATTATGGTTGCAAATATTTTATCTACAGATCAATTTAGGGAGAATTGACATCTGAATAATACTGAGTCTTCTGACGCACACACACAGTATCTCTCCGTGTGTTTTGGTCTTTAATTTCCCTCAGCAATGTTTTGTAGTTTTCAGTGTATGTATTTTGCATGCTGTAGTTTTTAAATCGCAGTCTTCGTATGCTCCTTTTTCTCTTCAGATCAGATAAATCTTCTGCCTTTTATTTTTAAAAAATTGCATTTCTCTGGTTATGAATAAGATTGAGCATCTTGACGTATATTTAAGGACCATTTTTATTTCCTTTTCTGGGAGTTATCTATGTTCTTTATTCTCTTTTATATTTATATTTATTGTCTTTTGTTGTTGTTGATTAGTCTGTGATGAGTTGCAAATGCCTTTTCCCCAGTTTGTCATTGCAAACATTGGTTTTTGCTAAGTGGAAAAGATTGTTTTTTATGTGGTCATATTTGTTGATTTTTCTTTTCTGGCTTCTAGAATATGTGCCATACTTAGATCTTCTTTATCCTCCGAAGAATTCCTTACCACAGTTTATTCTGGTATTTTATGGTTTCATTTTTACCTGTGAATGTTTGATTCAGTTTGGATTTATTCTAGTAACAGGTATAGATTGGTTCAGGTCATTTTCCAGATGACTATCCATTTGTCACAACACCGTTAGTAGATTTGAGATTCTCACTCTGTTAAGTTCCTAAATAGATTTAGGAATATTTCTGAGCTTCCTCTTCTTTTCTGTTGATCCATTCATTTATGCACCAGGATCACACCGTTTTAACATCTAGTTTAGCTAATGCCCCCTCACTGGCATAGGAGGAATTTCTTAACCTGAAGTCTGTGTATGGGATTTCTGGGGTATACAAAAAGCATATGAATCCAGTGAAATTGTATTTATAATTTTGGATATATATATGATCTTTTCTGGGGAGAAATCCATTGGTTTCATTAGATTCTCAAGTAGATACATGATTCAAAAAAATGTTGAACCACGGATCTAGAGAAATGTTTGAGCTATGTATCCTTAAGGCAGTCCTTCATGATGTTTTTTTATAGTCAGATTTCTTTATGAACTGGATATAAGTAATTGCTTGGGCACACACAGAATAATATCTGGAAGATGCATGAGGAGTTGATAACATTGATTGTCGGAAGATGGGAACTAGTGGTTAAGAAACAGGTGGAAGGGAAACTTCATTATTATACTCTTATATCTTGAACTTTGACCCATATGGTTGTATTATCTTTTTAAAAAGGTGAATAACATTTAAAAAATTAAGGTGACCAACTGGATGGCTCTTCCATATTGTTCCAAGAATGAGCTCTGTGGGAAGCGAATGGCTCTTGTGTGGTCGTTTAGTACTAGTTTTTTTGTATTACCAGACATAATGCTAGACATTTTTTTAAAATTGTAGTTGACATACAATATTATATTAGTTTCAGGTGAATCACTGCATAGTGAATTTACAATTTTTTACATTAGTCGGTGCTCACCATGATAAGTATAGCCACCGTACGTTATTACAGTATCATTGACTATATTCCCTGTGCTGTACTTTTCATCTCCGTAACTTCTGTATTTTATAACTGGAATTTCGTACCTCTTAATCCCTTTCACCTATTTTACCCATCCCCCCATCCCTCTTCTCTCCGGCAACCACGTTTGTTCTCTGCACATACACGAGTCTGATTTGTTCATTTGTTTTGTTTTTAAGATGCACGTGTAAGTGAAATCGTATGGTATTTGTCTCTTACTTCACTTAGCATCCTTTGGGTCCATCCCTATTGTGGCAAATGGCAAGATTTCATTATTCTTTATGGCTGAGTAACATTCCACTGTAAAATATTTGTAAAAGAACTTGCAGGGCGGCTGTGTAGATTACATGAGATAATATGTGTTTAACATCTAGTGTAAACTTTAGTTTCTTCTTTTTACAACCCAAGTTTTTCTCTTTACAGGGAGTCTGAAGATACAGTACTGCTGGTCCTCAAAGAAATCTACCAAACCCAGGGCATCTTCCTTGATCAGCCTTTACAGTAAAAATGAACCATGTCTGGCTGCTTAATGTAAGTTTTTAAATGACATGTATGTAGCATAGTTCCTACGTATTAACATGTCCTGAGGAACAGTGTAGCCTTGAGCTCTTTATAAATGTACTTCTCTGTTGCCTGTCACCAAGATCTAGGTTATTATTCATATTTAGAGGGGCTCTGGTTAAAATTGCTGAGGAAAAAGTGCAATAGCCCATTTAGAGAAAGTTAGTGTGTGTGTGTTTTTGCAAGTGCCTTGGTCCAGTAACACCTGTGATTTTTTAGGATCTAAACTCAGAATCTAAACAGTTCTGATCATCTAAGAGTCCATGGCAACAGTTACAATTTTAATGATGAACAGCCCATCCTGAGATTTAAGTTCCGCCTTTTAGATGCATGATGAGAAAGTTCATACCTTAGACTCCGGCATTCTGCCTGGCTGCTTTCCAGTGGTGACTGCATCGTGACCTCTGTTCCGCTCTTCCCTAGACGGACACTGAAGGATCCTCCCCCCGAAAATCCACCTGCTTGTCGCTGCAGTTTCCCTCTCCGCAGCTGCGTCATTTCCTGCATGTTGCCTGCCACTTACTCCCACTGGGGCCTTTGGAAGCTAATGTTGTTATCTCGGAAGTGAGTGGAGAGACAAAGGGAGGACCCTGTTACTTCTTACGACTGGCTTCACAGAAGCACTTGCCACTCTCCACAGTGGGGGCTGCTTGCATCTTTAATTCCGGATGGCAGGTGCGGTCCTTTATTGCTTATTACTTGAGATAGTATAAAGTCTGTTTTGAGTTTGATTTCTTTTGGCTCGGTAGAAATTTTTCTAGGAAATTATTGCTTATCTTCAGAAAATGTTCTAGTTGGGAAGCAGGCTCTGGAGATTCAGAAGGCATTTTGGGGTACACTCATCTCTCATTGGCGTTCTCTGCATTTGAAGGCTAAGTGGGTATGGAAAAGGCTGTTGGGCAACTTCTTTTGAGCCAGCTTTTCTCGTCTACAAATACTGTGTGAAGGACTAAAATGTAGTTTCGGAGTATTCACTCTCTACAGCGGACGGTTGATCGCAAGGAATCACGGATGCTGTTCATTGTCACGGCTGTTTGAGCTGCTCTCAGAGTTGATAGTGGCTGGTTTAGTTCACATCAGGTGCATCTTTATAGAGCAAAGAGGTTGTATATCCTAGACCTGTTCTTTTATATCATGCTTCAAATGGGGAGACTCTAGATGAAATCTGACTTGATTATTTGATAGTAGCTTCTGTTGGTAAGTTGAGGGCAAAGTTACACAGGCTGACAAACCGGAAATCACACAGCTTGACAGGCTGCTTTGGTGATGAATAAAATCTTTCAGTACATTTAAGGTGAAACAGGATCTGTGCGGGTCAACCACTGTATCCACTTGGGTGAAGGCAGCATTGTGTGTCCTCTTTGAAAACATCGTGTAAACACCATTGCCTACTTGGGGACCCATAATCCAGAAAGCTTATTTGAAAGCCTCATGGCACAGGCAGTGTTGGCTGGGCAGGTGGCTTTGCCTGGGGAAATGTTTCTTATTCTGAGAGGAAAACCTGTGTCTGTGGGAGCCAAGGAACAGCCAGCGCAGAGTCCGTGTCAGAACGTGCAAAGGGAGATGTACTTTGAAAACCATGGGTGCGCGTAGACTGATTTTTCCCAGGGCATCTGCTCACTGCTGTGCTGTATTTTCTTTCTCATTGGTCAGTTTGTCATCGACCTTGTAGTTCTCTTTGCGATAGTCCTTTACCCTCCTCTCCGACTTCCACAGGCCTGTTTATAGAGCGGCATAGGTGGGCAAGCTGTGTTTTGTTTTTTATAAAAAATGGGTGTTTTTGTAAATATATCATGGTATCCAGTGCATTGGCATTTAACATTCACTTACGCCATCCCTTTGACAGCAGTGGTCTCTATCCCTTTCCAGAGAGAAAAGGAAAGGGCAGGTTAATCACCGTCACCCTAGAGATGGCGGAGGTAGGGCTGGGAGACAGGAGCCGTGCCTGGCCTTTACTTGCCCATCTGCTTGTAGACTAATGCTGAGCCACTAGGAAGTGTCAGATGCACGGACTACTTGTATTTTCTTTACTATATAAACTCAGTTTGAAGTAAGGGTCACTGAGAATTAAGTAGCATTCAATTATATTTTAAAGGGGAAGCTTTTGTCAAGTTATCTTCAAATTTAAATTTATTCTTCATATTAGCAGAATAGATACTATTTAAGAGTAAACCAAAGGACAAGCGAGAATGAGTCCCTGTAACCAAAGATGAACAAGCATAACCCTGGGTAGCCAGATAAACCACTGCTGGTGTGAAGAAGTGTCTGCTGACGGTGAGGGGCAGGCAGCTGTGAAGGAACTTTGTATCTCGTCTCTTCACCTGTGGTGTCATCGTGACTGTATAGTACACAGGATAATAAACTTGGTTTCAGTTCTTTACTTAGTTGTATATTATTTGTGCTACTTTGGTTGTCCTGTGGAATCTCTTGACCAAGCCTGTTTTTCACCTCTGTGGAGTACCATTTTATACACATTCCCTGCTGCAGACTTTGTATTGCTTATCTCAGCAAGAGATCGTCTGCATGGAAAGATTAAGAGCACTGATTAGCTTTCTAATATTTTGCACTTTTTGAAATGTTTGTTTTTTACATGATTCTATTTAAAAGTTTATGAAATACTGAAATAAAACCATATTGACCAGTTGCCTACTTTTACCTGGTTCGATCCGTTATACAGAAAATGAATACAATAACCACTTTCTTCCCCTTTATGTTATTAAAGCGAATTTAAAAAGTTTGGGGCAAAGAACTAATATTTAAGTTCTTTTCCCTTGACTGGGGTTTTCATTATCACAGGCAGATGTAGTTCAGAATTTAAAGCGTGGCAATTACAAAGTCAATACTGAGACTGTTCGTCAATATTTACAGATATCAGCCTCGACTACAGCTAATTGTATCACTTATGTCAGATGGGGAATCCAGTGTTTTACTTTGGAAATCTTCCAGCTCTCGAATGGTACTTTACATACCAGAAACACCCACGTTCACCATTTTCTTTGACTATCACATTTATTGAAGGAAAAAGATACACTGAAAAGATAGAAACACATAAGACAAGGTCATATTAAAAGTATAATCCCAAAGAGAAGGGCAGTTGTAGGTCCAATAGCATCAGTTCTGATGATTCCTGTAATTGTTCTTTATATCCCATTATGAAGGGACAGAAAAAGTTCATTTGTCCTCCAGATAACGACATCTGTAATTTGTCTTTCCTGCCTTAGCCAGTTCGCAGTTGATGCACTTGGCAGGTCTTCAGTCATGCAGGGAGGGAAGGGAGCTCAGGAACACAGTTCAGGAGTGTGGTTTCAATACTAGCAACTGATGATGGCCACCTCATTTGTCCTTACCATTTTTAAAAATTGTTTATTTAGTGATTCAATAAATAATTTATGCCCACAGGATTCAAAACGGACAGCAATGTCTGGCTAGACTCAGATAAGACGCATGTATAAGGCAGTAAAGAAACCAGAACTGGACATGTTCCTATTAAGGCTGGATGGAATTGTCACCAGAGAAGTAAAGAGAACCAAAATAATTTAGTCAGTCATGCCCTGGGTTTTAAGATTTTGAGCTATGGAAAATGGAAATTTAACTCTGGGTTCCAGGGGTTCTAGGATATGTAAAGGCTTCTTTGTGAAAGATCCTTCAAGAATGGCATTTAAATTAAATGTAAAACACTGCAGATCTTGGGACACCAATCTGGTGGACTACTGGAAGATCTTTTCATCAGAATGTGTGGCACAGAGTCGTGAAAAAGAACCTCGAACCTTGACTCATGACAAATCCATGTAAACACACCTGCGTAAAGACACGGAGACAGAATGAAGAGCTTATGTCCTCACCTGTATCTCTTAAGAGTAGAAAGTTCAGACATTCTTGTCCTGGGCAGTTAAGAGGGGTTGATTCACCTCATCTCCACTGAGGTAGTTCTGATTTCTAAATACTAAAATGATAAGGGTCACCCGGCTTCTGTGCTGTGGGAAGTACAAGTCTGTCCTGAAATGGTTTATGGCATTCTGCGTCCGTCAGAGGAGGGTAATACTGCCTGTAGCAGACATAGGCAAATGTCAGGCCAATCAGGGATCCAACTAGTACATCTGCAAGAGAAGAGATAAGGTCTTTTCGTAATCGTATTGGACTCAAATCACGTTACACCACCACACGGTACTGGCATGCCGGTACTGCAGGTTGGACTCCAGACCACTGCAATAAAGCAGAGAGCTCAATGAAGCAAGTCAGGTGAATTTTTTGGTTTCCCAGTGCATATAAAAGTTATGCTAACACTGTCCTGTAGTCTATTAAAGTGTACAATAGTACTATGTCTAAATATATATATATATACACCTTAATTAAAAAATACTTTATTGCTCAAAAATGCTAACCATCATCTGAGCTTTCAGCAAGTCATAATCATCGATCAGAGATCACCATGACAAGTATAATGAAAAAGTTTAAAACACTGCAAGAGTTACCAAAAGATGATGGAGACATGAGGAGAGCAAATGCTGTTGGAAAATAGCGCCGACGAACCTCAGTGTAGGGTTGCTAGAACCTTCCACTGGTAAGAGACACAGCTCTCTGTGAAATGCAGTACAATGGGGGATACCTGTATAGAGAACTTGGCCCTCCAGGTTACTCTACTTGTTTGGGTGCAAAAAACCTCAATTTCAGGTTTATGGTTTCTTTAGGCTTTCTCAGTTTTATATAGTTAACAGGATTATCATCAGGTTCTTTCCTAAACACCAAGTCAAAATACATCTTTGAGGGCACCGGGGTGGCTCAGGTCATGATCCCAGGCTCCTGGGCCCGCATGGGGCTCCTTGCTCAGTGGGGAGCCTGCTTCTCCCTCTCCCTTTGTGCCTCCCCCCCAACTCGGGCCCACTGTCTCTCTCTCAAATAAATAAAATTAAAAAAAAAAAACCATCTTTAATTAAATAAGTATAAGCGTTTTTCCAAGTATACACTAGATTGAATTTTTTTTTAATTCAACTAGCCAACGTATAGGACATCATCAGTTTCAGAGGTAGAGTTCGGTCATTCATCAGTTGCATATAACACCCAGTGCTCATCACATCACATGCCCTCTTTTATGCCCATCACCCAGTTACCCCATCCCCGTACCCACCTCCCACTAGATTGAATTTTTTAAAAATTCAAAATAACAAAGGTTCACTTAATGCTATTAACCCCTTTTCTACCACTTAAAGAGTTCTAGAGGAAGCAGTAAACTGTTCAGGAGTGGCCCTTCTTTGCGAAAAATTAGCTTATTCTTTAAAACAGGGTTCCTACGTACTTCTGGGCAATACTATCAGCTTTTTTTGAATTCGCGGTTTTCTGTGAAGTTACTCTGTGTATTGAACATTTTACTATATCATTCAACTTAAATTTCTTTGGTTTAACTACAAGTTTATGTTTTCTCGAATTTTCGTTTCTGAACAAAAATCTCATGACAATGACCTTGATTTATTTATTTTTTTTACAAACTTGATTTTTATTTTAAGACAGTAATAAGTTAACTGACCTTTGAGGTTTGTTGTAAAAAATTTCTTAGAGAAAAAAAATTCTTAGTTTATTCTGAACTTACGATGCTTTAAAATAATAGAAAAATTGGGACACTTCTCCTTGGTAATCTCTTTAAAAGGAAACTGCTTTCTCATGTTCCACACAGAGTATACATACTCTTGGTTCAGAAACCCAGACTGTCCCACACTCGTTTATTTCAAGGCTACAGCGCTCGTCTCCTCTGTGCCAAACGCTGGGGGTAAGGTGGCTGGTGAGACACGCAGACTCCCACGCCAGGAGCACCTTGCTCACCTTGCCAGTGGTGCCTGTAGTCACAGGTGCGGGACAGCGCAATCACGGATGCGAGGAAGAGAGGCAACAGAAAGGCACAGAACCTCCAAGATTTCCCACGGCCCTGCGGTGTGAAGCAATGTAACTTCCCTGCCAGGTAGAAGGAAGCGAAGGCCAGACCAGCAAATGCAACTAGAAGAGGGAAAACCTCTAAGTATATGTCTTTTAAAGGAAGCTCCCTTGCTCATCTGCAAATAGGTGGCTGGGGGCATGAACATGTTCTTTCCTTCTCTGGTGCACTCGTGGTGTAGGTCATCGATGAGGAGGAATCAAAAGGAAAAATGAAGACTTTATTGTGTGTCCCCAAGTTGTTAATATTTACCCTCGGGCATAGTGTTTGGAATACTAGCTAGCAACAGGACTTTGGGCAGGTTACTTCTTGATGCCTTAGTTTCCTGATGTATAAACAGGAATCATAAAAATAATAGTATCCACCTCTTTGGGCTCTTATGGTATCAAATGAGATAAGAATAAAAAATGCTTTCCAAAGCACCTTCAGTAAAGGTTAGTTAATATTTTTCTAACTGGTATCAGATTGCAGGGTCTAGACAAATAATACAAGACTCATAAAATGAATCTCATGAAGGTAAACTACTTCCTCTGTCCTCGAATATCTCCCCTAATATTTGAGGCTCCGACTTGTGAAATCTTGGGGTTATTAAAGAAGGGGGATTCCCTAGTTTTTAGATATAAGAACGAGAGTAGTGAGATGGCCCCATCCTTATAAACTTCCTGGGCTAAATTCATTGACCCCAAAGAAGCATAGAGGCTGAGTCCATGTCGTATTCATACAGGAAGCATGTCCACTCGGGAAGCTCTTGCGGCCCTCATTCACCACGTCCTTCTCCCCCGTGCACGTCAAGTCGGAATGGGCTTGCCCATCCGGGAAGCAGCGGTAGAAGAAGTCTGGGCGTGGCCTGAAAAAACAAACATGGTCCCAACACAGATCACTTAACAGCTCCAGAAATTATTTTTTTGGTTGTATCAGATACTGTAATCCTGTTCACAGTTGGTCAAATAGTGTCCCAGAGGCAAAATAATGGAACTGGATTGGTACAGTCACCATTAAAAGAAAAGCATTATTTCCAGGGTCCACATTTAAACCGGGGGAAAGTAACCAGCACACGATTACTTTTGAGGGCAAAGAGCAAGTCACACTGCAGCTTCAGGGGGCGTTCTAGAGGATACGACCCCGCTGTGCTTCTCGGTGGGAAATGCTGTTCAGGGCAGCAAAGAGCCGGTGTGCCCCGCAGGACAGCCACAGGGGAGGCAGGCCATGCCGAGTGCGAAGAGCCAGGTTAGACTGAGAGCATAGGCGAGGGGGAGGCAGCGCCGTCGACCACCTCCTGCGGCCGGAGGGCAGGGGCAGGCACCGGGCGCGGACTCCGGCCACTTACCTGCCCACTATCAGTTTTACTGTGTTGGTAACGACACCGTTCAGAGCCAGGGCGAGGCTGGCAGCTGGAAAGCAAAGCAGCTCACTGTTAGTGGTTTGGGCCTCGGACGGCTTGCACGGTCACGGTCTCATTACGACAGCAGCCACGGTCTTTCTGAGACCGACCGGTCAGGCTCCAGCCCACGCCCGGCTTAACAATCATTCCGGCCCCGAGCTCGGCGGAGTACCGAGAGCCTGGGCTACAAAATCTCCCGCGCATCGTGCAGCTCGGAGGCTAACGTTGTTCTGAGTGCCGGTTTCCCCACGGGTGACAAGACGGGTCCTAGGGAGACAGGACGACTTCGGGGATGCAAACCTCGTGGCCTCCCCACGCAGAGGTCACGCCTCCGGTGGCTGAGATGCCGGCACCGGGGAGCGGGGGACCGCCCAGCCAGAGAGGGCTCGTTCTTACCCAGGCAGGCTTGCTTGCTGTCTGTCGCACCTGCCTTCTTGAGGTATCTGGCCAGGAGGATGAGAGACAGTGGGGAGACAAATGCAATGACCTGAACCGGAAGATGGCAGAGGTTAAAAAAAAACCAGGGGCGCCTGGGTGGCACAGCGGTTAAGCGTCTGCCTTAGGCTCAGGGCGTGATCCCGGGGTTGTGGGATCGAGCCCCACATCAGGCTCCTCCGCTGTGAGCCTGCTTCTTCCTCTCCCACTCCCCCTGCTTGTGTTCCCTCTCTCGCTGGCTGTCTCTATCTCTGTCGAATAAATAAATAAAAATCTTAAAAAAAAAAAAAAAAAGCAAACCAACCCCCCAGTAAAACCACACGGCTAGCGCCTACAGGGAAGAGGGATGGGGGGGACAGCGCAAGTCACACGTCAGACCCCACGATAAGCAGCGGCAGTGTCGCGGGGCGATGGAGCACGTGGCAGCTCCACCAGCCACCGCCACCACCACCGGCCCTTATTCCGTGACCGGTTCCCTCGGGCCCTGCTGTGGAGCAGAGCTCACGGAACATGTCTCCGGAGCCGAAACTGGCATCTCGCGCTCTAAATTTGGATCTTAATCATGAGGAAACAAAATGCTGAGCACCTCCTGAAAGGGGCAAGAAGTTCCCCATCAAGATCGCCCGGAGCCGGGAGGGCCGCCGGCGCCCTAGCAGCATGCTCGGTACTAAGTATGAGGGTCCCAAGCAAGGCTCGTTCTCCACGCACAAACATGGGCTTGGTAGGGAAATACTCGGCTTCCACATACGGATTCCGGTAAAGCCACATCTCCTCGGGTTGGATCAGCCTCTGGAAGGGAGGGAGGAGCTCCGTCGCCCTAGAGGGGAGACAAAAATGTGCAGAGCACGTTGCTTTGCTTCCTGGGCCGGGCGGGCGTTGCTCCGGGAGCCCCAGGCCGAGGCGGGGACTGCCCGCCGCCCGCCCCCTTCGGGTGCACGGCCCGTCCGCGCGCGGGTCCGGCCCGTCTGTGCGCGAGGGCGCCGGCCGTGGGGTCCGAGGCGCAGGATGCTCACAGGAAGGCCGCGAACAGTACGAGCCGCAAGCCCAGCTCGGCGCCGAGGGCCCCCGCCGCCTTCTCCATCCCGCCGTGCGCCGCGGGCGGACGCTGCGCTGACGTGGCGGCGGCGGCGGGACGCGGGGCCGCCCCCGGGAGGGCTGTCCCGGGGGGCCGGGCCTCGGCAGCCCGGGACGCGGGCTGGCGGGCGCCGGGGGAGCTGCACCCGTTCCCGGGCGGGCGGGTCGGCGATCCGGGCCGCGGGAAAGCGGGAGGGGCGGCTCCGCGCTGCTCTCGGAGCCCCAGGCTGCAAGGGGAAGGGAGCGCACGTAGTGCCCCCAGGAGCCGCTGGCCACGCAGCGGGCCACCGTCGGGTCTGGTAAACCGCCCGGATGGAAGTGAGGCACACCTCCCCTTCCCGCCCTTCGCTCCGGTCTCCTACCACGCCAAGCAAGAAGCGACATTCTCCAAGGACCTTCCCTCTGTGAAAACGCGACCAAACCCCACGTTTCCGGCTCCAAGCGGCACGGCAGCATTTTGAAGGACCTCGCTGTGCCGCAGGCCTCCGCGGCCGGGGGTGCACGTCTTGGGTCACCCAGCCCGGCAGCCGGTGCCCTCCCTCCCATTATGACCTCTTGTCCAGTAGTTGGGGCAAGAAACTACAGGCAATGAACAAGTCCACGATTTAATTTGGAACATTCAGGACAATTTATTGAAGTCAATCTCAAGCAAAATCTGAAGTCAATGGAATGTCATTAAGAACCTTTCCAAATTAATCCTCACAGAAGCAAAAAACACATTTGAATTCCAAAGTATTTGTAAAATAAAAAAAGGCAACATCTCAGTAAATATAATGTACAAAAATTTATGTTCCTACCAGCACACACAGTAGTAAGAAGCTTAAAATTACAGGCAATCCTAAATACACCGTAACTAGTCAACAATAAGCTATCTATATACAGGTTAACCAAGCTTTACACGTTTCACACTATGCAGTAAAACATAGGCCAATCAACAAAATCCCCAAAATATCATATATCTTGAAGTCTGTGACAACATCAAGTCGTTATACAGTAATGCCCTAGTGGAACACCCCCCAGGGAAAATGAACACTAATCCCTTAGTGTCAAGAGCTTCTAGCCAAGTCACAGAAACCCAAAAGAGATTGACTTTAGTGAATATTGATGCTTTGTTATTAAAGACTCAAGTCTCAAGTGATTTAGGCAAAATAACATTTCACAGGATCTACAAAGTTTATTACAGATAAACAAAGTACAGAAAAAACCAATCTACAAAGGTCATTATCATAAAGATCACAAGAAAAAGAAAACAGAATCTGTAGGTATGTGTTTGTTGTGCAATATCACACGTGGTTACAAATGAATTTCTTGTATCAATTCCAATTATGCACACACCCTTGTATAGAAAAAGGATCTTATTAGCCAGTTGTAATCATCATTTAGCATCTTGGTCATCGGAAGCAATGTGATTTTCTTTTTTTTTTTTTTTAACAGAGGGTATGTGACAGCACAAATGAGATAAAGAGCAATATTAATGACAACAGAGTAAAAAAGTAAATTGTATCCAGTCCAGTCCTAACCTGACAAGAATACCTCATACATAACTCCCCTGGGCGATCTGGTGGACACCGCGCCTCGAGCACCCGTCGGAGGGCTGTGTGGCAGCGGGGAGGGGAAGGACCGGCACCTGAGGGGGCTTGCTCGCCATTCGCAGATGCGAAGGTCACATAAGAAAACTAAGGACTGAATAAATGACTTTGGCAACTGTTCATCTTTTCCCTTTTTCTTACGCGGAACTGATTTTCACAGGCTACTGAAGGGCAGGCTGCTCTCCTCCTCCCCCCACTTCACACATCTGTGCCACAAGCACCTGAACTTGTCACTTAAGCAATGGACTGACGGAGAAAAGAACGGAAATGGTCTTTGAAACACACAGATTACACCCTGTGTTTCAGGAGTGTAAAGTAAGTGCAAATTTTTGTTTTTCCCTACACAGGCATATATATATTAAAAGGAAAGAAGAGGTGCATGGGGATAGGCTTGACAAAATGACAAAATAAAGAACACACGTGGGAAATACTCATAAAAATGCTGCTGGTATTTCATGCAAGAGTCTCTTCCTCGACTGTGTACACGAAATCTGAGCTATCTGCCGCGGACACGCGCTCCCATTTGCAGAACTTCGCCTTTAATCCAAGTCGAAGAGGACAAGAGACTAGGCTATTTGTTTTCAAAACAGTATACAAAACAAGGCTTTCTATTTCATAAATTTAAAAATAACTGTAAAATAAGGGGAATCTGAAGAGTTTCAAGTACGTAAAAAACCTGAATTCAATGAGGCAGAGGTCTCAATGTTAAAGTGACTACTTCGTACCTGTGGTAAACATTATCATTCCCCCTCCCTCACCCTGTTCGAACCCCCTTTTCTCCCTGTACCCCGCCCCCGGGAAAAGTCGGTAGATTTCGGTATATACACATTTCCAACTTTTCAATATTCGTGAATACGTGTCAAAGCCGTCTAGTTAGATCTGTTCCGCAGCTCAGCTGGACACGGAGGCGAGTTCTACCCTTGGTTTACAGACAACCGGGGACCAACTATAAGTGGCCCAGGCCAACGGAAATCGTTCCGAGCGATCACTGGGCGTCTGCAGCCACTGGGACAACTCAGGAAGTCGAACGTGCGCCGCCCGGCCCTACCGCAACTTCCCCGCGTCACCGGCCCGCGCCCGGAAGTGCAGCCCGCGTGAGCGGCCCGCGCCGGAAGGGCTCCGTGGCCACCTGCTTCCTCTTCCTGTTGGGACGCGGCATGTGGCAGCCCCCTGACTTCAAGGTGAATGCTAAAGGAAGAGCCTTGTACTTAACAATGACACGAAGGGCCAGCCACGGATCCTGGGGGTCCGGAGACGACCCTCCGTCGGGCTGCTCTCTGCCGTCCGGACTGCAGCTCTGGCTCGGACCCCGCCTGGGACATAAACCGTGCAACGAGGCCGAAAGGAACTACTTCAAGAGCCAGGAAAGACACGTGTCCACCAGCCTGCCCTCTCTGAGAGTCCTTTACATGATTATCTCAGAATTTCAAAACATTATTTACAAGCACGCTTCCAAGTCTTATGTGGAAATGGCAGAAGGGAGCTGGGAGCCGCCACCCCCCTACTATTATTATTATTATAGTTTTTACATTTGTTCCTGACTTGGACACACAGATAGCTCCGAGTTTCAGGGATTCTAAAAGTCGGCCTATTCTATAGCTTAGGCCAGATCATTTTTGAGAATTAAGGTAGAGTAGGAACTTGCTAAAATAAAAATGAAAATAAAACCCACCTCCCTCCTGACTCTAGCCCTGATTAGGTATTAAGGAAGTGACTCACTTCCTCCAGCTGCACTGGCCTTCCAGGAATGAAGGGCGGCCACCCCGCCCGCAGCCAGCGCCCCCAGCGCCCCGCAGCCGGCCCCCTCCAGCCCTGCCTGCACCGCGCATGCCTGGAAAGCCGCCCAGGATTTCCTCTCTAGTTGTTACCCATCTGATTTTGGAAGCTTTATGCTGATTATCAAAAATTTTACATTCACTTCTTCTTTCAAAGAATTAACATGAGGGTAAAAAAAAAAACAAACAACCCACCATTATCCCATGATGCTTTAAGTTATTTCATTTTTGGACAATAAAACCCAACCATTTATGCTCTGACCACATACAGATTTAAAAGTTAACAAATACCATCTACAGACTATGAGAGAGCAACACGTCCTTTGGACCATTTCATTGGCGAGGCGCAGGCAAATGAGCACGCGGAAAGCACAGCTTTCTCTCCCCCTACTGCTTGCACAGCCTGCCGCCTGAAGACACATGAAACAGGTCGGTGGTGACACCACGCAGGTGTGAGGAGAGCTCCTCGGCGCTGGCAGGACTAAAACCACTTTCTGGACCATTAAAGAGCACTCCTGGACGAAGACTCCAGAGCTACCGTTAGCTAGTTTTGTTTTCTACCCTGATTTCTGAAATGGCAGAACGATCTTATTAGGTACCCCACCCCCCGCCCCCCAAAAAAGATTAAAAAATCTCAGCAGAGTTGTTATAACACAAACAAAACGTGACATAATGAAGCTGCATAAAAATACTGAACCCGCAGGTACTTGTAAGTGTACAGAATGCACCCTGGCTTACCATAGAAAAGTCGTCAGGTATTAAAGAGCGCTAAGTCCAAAAGGAAGCAAGGAGAGATTTCATGTGGGATACGGTTTCAACAAGGGTTACATTTTGAATGTTAAAGGAAATCCTTCATGTTAGTAAGTTTAAAAAAAGCAAACATTTATCTCATATATATATATATATACACACACACATACACATATATATATAAAATAAAGTTTTTAGTATGATAAAACCTAGATTTTCTTAAATTATTTTTTAAAAGGATATCAAACTATATAATTGCTCAAGAGCAAAGTTTAGTGTTTTGGTGCGCTGTGCTGCGTGTTACCGGTTGCGATTCGATCTGGTAACACGCATAGCATTTTCCATTTTGCTCTTTCTCCTGGGACCATATCTAATCAAGAGAATTCCTGGAGGCCCAATAAGTTACCTCAGAATTAATTGCTGGAATCAGGCAAATGGCAGTTTAGGAGCTTAAGTAAAGGAATTGTAGTGTGATTTTTTTGTTTTGTTTTACGTTATTTTTTTACAAGAGAAAATCCAGTATGATTGCACATTTACATTAAGAAAAAGAGAGAGAGAGACAGAGAGGCACAAAACAGCTTTTTTTCTTCTTTTTCCTAGAGAAGAACTCTAAATTGGTAAGAAAACAGGGACACATATAACACAACGGAAGGAATGTGGCCGAGCATCTGCCCTCCCTACCATCATAAGGTTCCTAGGTACTTCTTGAGGGAAAATAAATGCCACCAGGTACCAGCAATTGTAAGCAGTCAAAATTCACAGAGAAAGCTAACGTTCATTCAAGCTACCCCTAGACTTCTACTTAGTACAGTGTGACAACAATGTCTGACATTACTAATTACTTCATACAAGGAATACTGGAATATACATATTCCGAAGCATTAAATGCAAGGGAATTTTGTGGGCAGACATCTTGGTACACTTGGCATCTATGAGATCCAAGCGTCACAACCAACCATTTTTGCTAACACTGCTTTCTTGGGAGCTTCCCTAAGTGCTTCCTAAGATGAAGTGTGTTTGTGTGGCTCTTATATACCCTGTAGAAGCGCTTCCCCTTCCTCGGTGGGGGCGATTTTAGTTAGTAGATAATACTAAACAGAAATTGTTTACATAGAACCTGGGGATGCCCCTACCCCTTCCACCCTCCAAATGAGGAACTAAACCAAAAAGACCTACTCAGATACAACTGTGATTCGCTTGTGTCGTTTTCACCAGGAAACACGGCTGGGCGGGCAGCCAGCGGACAGGGAATGTTTGGTTAGGAGAGGGAAGCAGAGACAGGAAACGAAAAGCCCATAATGCCCCGCTGGTCAGACTAGGGCTTCCATTACACAGCGCAGAGGATGGTGCCTGCATGATCCAGCTCTGGGTCTGGGCCTTTCGTCTCCCTTTAGCTGCTTCTGTCCGTGTGTCACAGCAACAGGGACGACCATTCTAACTCTGCACTCACATCCACATAAACACGTGTCATCAAAAACGTCCACTGTCAATGGAAAACATTTCAAACTCAGTGACTGTAGCCATTTCTGTTTTTCTCCAAAACCAAAAAACACACTACATACCTTTCTAGGTAAAGGTATCACACATCATAAAGCCCACCTAGGTCAAGACCACAGAGGACACATCCACTGAGGCATTCTGTTTTCAAGAGGCCAGATGCAGTACTCCCACAGCGCCCTTCTCCAAGACTATGAAAGACATTTGGAAGGGAAAAAGAAGCGAGCCTACCTACTGCTCAGCAAAGAGGTATATAAAGACCATCAGAGCCTTTTCTAGAGGGCCCGCTCCAACTGCTACTTCAAACACACACGCACGTACACTGAAGAGACTATCTGAACTACGCTTCTCCGAAGATTTCAAAAATGAAAATAAATAAAGGAATGACGGCTACTTTTGCTTTTTACACCCAAGGAACACATCCTAGACTTTAAAGTTATCTCATTAGCAAAACTTCTTTTTCTCTTTGTTCTTATTTTAAAAGCGAAGACATCTCTTTTTCCAGCTGCAAAGGCATGGGACCATACTAAAAGGCAAGAGAAGACCAAGGGAATTTGGCCCGCCACAAAAGAATCCCTAACCCGACAAAACAGAAAAACAGACAGGGCCCAGCGCTTCTGCCCGCGCGCACTGGCCCCCCGGCCGCGCGTCAACAACAGCGCCGGGGCCCAGGCTGCGCAGGGGGCAGCAGCCTTCTCCCACCGACGTGCCGTCAACTCACTCGTTTCTTTTCCTTTCTTTCATCTCCATAGAAAGAAAAAAGAAAGAAAGAAAGAAGTCACCACCCATTTATTCTCTCAGTTCTTCTCCATGATCTTGTGATTCCAATTTGCATTTGATCTTGCTCCAGTATTCTGCCGACACCGGCGATTCGGGGTCGTGCTCCGAGCAGCAGAGCCGGCCTTCCAGAGCAGAGGGAACCAGGGCGCCCACCTCGTGATCTTTACAGAAGGAGTGTGGGCAGAACTCGCAGAAGGAGACGGCAGCACTGCTGCACTCCTCGCACTGGTGCCACGGGCATTCCCACTTTCCTGCGGAGGGGCGGGGACAGGGAAAAGAGCCCCGTTAGTGCCCGTCTTGCTTACCCACGCAAAACCCAAGTTCCCACCATCTGCTCTGACTGGACACCGAATTCAATGGACTCCAACTCCAAATTTCGGCCAAACTTCCGTCGGAATGTACCACCGACTATGGCTGCGCGCCGCCGCCCAAACTCAACGCCAGAGGAGCCAACTGCCCGCCCCCGGTAATCAGGGCCGAGAAACCAATCCTCGCTGGCCCGCGCCTACCCCACATTCGCAGAGTTCTCACTAGCGTACTTTCTGTTCAACGTTATCCATTCCATGGCTCCGCTAAGGAGAGGGAGGTGCATTCTAGGTGGCCTATCGCTGGCAAGACGCGAGTCAGAGAAAGGGTCCCGAGAGGCTCGCTTACCATATGGCGGCTGAGTCAGGTTAAGGCATAAGAGGTGGTATGCTTTGGGACAGTCTTTTTTGTCACACATGACCAGCTCCCCACCATCTCCACATTGAAAACAGTAGTCTTCATGCATCTGCTTTGGTTCTGCTTTGATTTTTCGCCTCTTCTGCTTTAACTTAGCATTTTTGGCCTTTTCTTCGGCTGTTGACGCACATGTCGACTGGCAGGGAGAAGGATGAACACAGCGAGTGAGGCTCCACGTGGAAAGGGAGCTCCCACAACCTCAGGCTCATTGAAGTTCTCTTAAACTCTGTTGTTCGATTACCTAAAAACCAGCAGGACTTACCCCATAACAGTACCATAATAAACATAAGGCTTCGCTTTCACCGACTTTTGAATATGGTGCTTTGTTTTTTAAATTGCAAGGACCCTGACATAGAATTCACATACCAAAAAACGCACCATTTTAAAGTGGTTCATTCAGTGGTTTTTGGTATAGTGTGAATTTTAAAAAAGGTTTTGAAAAGGATGTTGGTAACTTCAGATTCAATCAGAAATACAAACACCTCTTGAGAACCTGACAGATCTTACTAAGATTTGCTTCACTGGACAGTCAGAGACTACACTCCAGTTAACGCGATGGCTCTGATCTAAACTCGGGACCCATTCGCCAGCCCTTTCCTGAGATAGTCACAGACTTCAACAGCCTCACTCTCAACTCCCTGCGCAACTGACCTTCGGCCGCACTCCCAGAAAGCCGCTGCAGTTTTCTGCTCCGCAGTGGCACTCCGTTCTGCCGTTGCCCAGACAATCCAGGTTGTAATTAAATGTTAACTCCATCCCTAAAACGAGAGAAATCATTACTCATGCTCAAGTCATGGGGAAGAGACATGCTGTCACACACACACACTCGCATGATGAAAGGAGAGACATAATTCTGACCGGAAGGCTTTTCCCTCACCCGTGCTCCACACTGAAGTGATTGGGGGGGAGGGGAGCAGGAAACAAAAGAGGAAAACATCCCCATCCACCAAGGACTGCAGCGAAGACAGCCTATGAAAGTTGTCATATCCTTCTCATTGAAGTGGTCAAAAACTATGTAACAGAGACTAAGAATCTGAAATCTGTGCTCAAGAGAAGCGGGCTCTGGTTTAGCTCGCTTTTCTAAAGCTGATTTACACGAATTTCTGAATGAACACTATGACCACGAGATAGCAGCGACACCACACTATCTCTGGTGATTAATGCTTTAGAGGACGCTCGGAAAAGAGTTCACAATGCAGATTCACTATTCACACCGAAGACCCAGGGATTCGGACCGGGAGGTCCACGCTTGCTGCTGGCTGGTCCTGAACCGCCCACAACGAGTCCCGGAAATGCAGTTTATCTATCTCCTTTAGCTACAGCTCTTCCCTTCTCACCCATTTCCCTCAAACCCGGCAGAGAAGAAACTAAGTGTTGCTGGTAAGATGCTGAATGGCTGAGGAATATGGAAGCAATGACGGCCTTCGGAGGCTTTTCGTGTCTAATTTGAAACAGACTGATCTTTCAACTACAAAACAAACAAACAACCCCCCCCACACACACAAACCAAGAAACCGGCTGCTGTTAACACAGTATGTTAATACTTTAAAGAAGAAAACAAAAGCTTAAACATCTGGTTATATTGTGCAGACAGCAATGATTGGGAGAAGTCATTCGGGAGGGTCGTGGACACACAGGATTCTCTAACAGCCTCTAGGACAGAAAGGCTCTGCTAAACTCCCTTTTGCAGGACATGGATTTTCACTTCTTAGTGGCAGATAACAATTCCAAATATAATCCTATCTTACTTGAATAAATACTTGAGTATCAAACCTTGAAGGATGTCCTGCCCAGAGAGGGGGGCATGGGCAGCAAGTAGCTTTTTTACCTGCAGGAATATCACAAAGAGCAAAAAGTCCAACTCGAACATCTCCATTCACTGTCCACTTTTGTGTTTCACAGTTTGGATTACAACTGTGGTTCATAAAGCGAGAATAATTTCCCTTGGGGCCGGCATCAATTATACGGTCCTTCAGAAAGAAAAGAAATAAAAGGTACGTTTGACATAAAACCAAGCACAAGCCGATCTCAGAAACATCCAACTGGGTCGAGAGCAGCAGCGTTTTGCCACCAGGGGAAGTCTGGCGGCTGACAACTTCCACAACGCACGCTCTCTCGGCCGGGGACCAAGTTCTCTACTTTATTTGATGAGCTTCAAGTCAAAGCAACTAAGATAAAGTGGAATTTAGTTTCTATTTTTTTTTTAACTTTGTTTCTAGACACAGACCATAGAAAAATGCTACTTAGACGATGAACTGGCCACAGGGGTGCCAGAGCGCACAGCTCAGCCAGCCGCCTGGGGTGGGAAGCACAGGGCTTGCGGTCAGCCCTCCTTTCCTGCTCTGAACAAGCAGCGGACACCAGTACAGGGGGACATGGACAAGAACGTGGGCCGTATAAAGGGATGGAGGAAACATGAAGACTTTCCTCTGAATGAAGGTTTGGGCGTTTGATCGACAGAAGGGCTATCGCGTGGGACATACTCTCTTCTCTATTACTTACACTGACGTTCAGAACACAGTAAAAGGCTCAACATTCTAGCCCCTGAATTCAAACTCTGATCATCTGGATAAGCTCCGGAGGACAGAGCCTCCCGAGTGTCGTCAAGATGGCTGGAGGGCCCCTGACAGTGAGGAGCGGATTTAAAGGGCCACTCAGCCATCAGAAATAAATGGCATTTTATGTTTATGAAATTTATGTTCACGAAAGTTGTAAAACTGTCAAACAATGACATACCAGTTAAAATAAACTTCTTGTAATTTCTAGTTCTTACTTTTAATGATATTTTAACTCTCAGTTTCAGGGGGAGCCTGGAACATGGGAAACATGGGTACTAGTCTTGGCCCTTCACTCGACTGTGACAAGATATCTAACAGATGGCCTGTCAGGGCTGGACCTCGGTTTCTTGTGCTCTGCAAATCAGAGGACTGCTGAAGAAACGACACAAGATAACGGATGTCCAGAACGTGTGGCAAATGGGATTTACGAGCACATGGATTAATCTAGCAGCTTTACTGTCATTTTGCTTATGACGGTATCCATTTGTCCTAACTCAGACACAAAGGTTCAGTACACAGAACAATTCAGTTCTGGGTTAGAATTTTTGCTAAGTCAGAGCTGGGATGAAAAGCACCGTATGTCCACCCTGGTCCTAGTCATCTGTCCCGTCACATGCCACGTGCAAGGCTTCAATAATCAGCCTTTGTGTAGCCTGCAATAATTAGCAAGTTATGGGAGCTAGCATACTGGCTACTGCAAAGCATTCTCACTCTCCTGAAAAAAAAAAAATCAAATTAGAGGAAATGGAGTTCAACCTAAGACCATGAAACAAAGACCAAAAATCCTTTTTTCTTACAAAAAAAAAAAGCAGTTTTACCTTGGTAACAGTTAACATATAAAAATTAGTTACACTGTTCTCGTGTGCTCGCTTGATTCGCAATTTGCATTCTTCTTCGTCAATTAATTCGCCAACATACTCATTTACAAATTCGCCCTGTGGAGAAGCATGCGATATGGAAATGTAAGACCAATGTACCCTCTTCGAGAGCATTCTTTAACACCACATGTGTAATCCAAGAGCATTAACCAGAAAGAACCCTGGAAATGTAATGATAGAAACAAAGAGTAGTTTTCATTCCCTGGCATGCAGGTGGCCTATTTTTCTTTTTTTTAAAGATTTTATTTATTTATTTGACAGAGATAGAGACAGCCAGCGAGAGAGGGAACACAAGCAGGGGGAGTGGGAGAGGAAGAAGCAGGCTCATAGCAGAGGAGCCCGATGTGGGGCTCGATCCCACAACGCCGGGATCACGCCCTGAGCCGAAGGCAGACGCTTAACCGCTGTGCCACCCAGGCGCCCCACGGTGGCCTATTTTTCTTGCAGCAGTGTCTCAAAAGGTGATAACCCGTCTTTTCTGTCTGATATGATAATATGTCCAAATGACATAATTACGGGAGCTGGAGATAAGGCTAACTCAAGTCTTTCAGGCTGTATTACAACAGACTTTTACTAAGTGTGCAGAGTTGGGGTTAATGCCTGTTAAAGATCTGAATCTGAAACAAATGAATTCTTTTTTTAAAACAACTTTTTATTTCGGAGTAATTCTAGATATTCCCAGGGAGCTGCAAAAATAGCACAGAGAGGATCCGTGTACCCAACACCTAGTATTCCCCGATGGCAACATCTCACAGAGCTCCAGGACTCTATTAAAACTAGAGAGCTGACATTTGTACAATCTACACATCGTATCAGATCGCACCAAACTGACATACCCTTCGTGTGTGTGTGTGTGTGTGTGTGTGTGTGTGTTAGTTCTATGGAATTTGGTCAGGGATAGGATCGCATAACCACCACCACAACTGAGATACAGAACCATTCCATCACCACACAGACCCCTTGTACAGTCCTTTATAATCACACCGTCCTCCTTCCCTCCTCCACCCCATCCCATCCCTAATCTGTCCTCCATCGCCATCGTTTTGTCATCTGGAGGATGTTCTATAAATGAAATCATACAGTATGCAATCTTTTGAGGTTGGGAAAAAAACAAACCAACCGCGGTTTTAATTCTCTTGAGATCTGTCCCATTTGTTGTGTGTGTCAATAGTTCAGTCTGTTTTCCCCTGCTGAGTCCTCTTTCACACTATGGATGTACTGCGGTTTGTTTAACGGTTCCCTCTCCTGAGGAATGTTTGAATTATTTTCATGTTTTAGCTATTACAAATAAAGCTGTTGTGAACATTCCGGTAAAAGATTTTGTGCAGACACAGGTTTTCATTTCTCTGGGATAAATGGCCAGGAGTGCAACTGGTTGGGTCAAATGGTGAGTTTGTGTTTAATTTTTTAAGAAACTATTTTCCAGAGCGTACGCGCCACTTCACATCCCCACCACGCTTTCCCACTGTATGAGAGACCCAGTTTCTCCAGCATCTGGTACTGCCGACTAGTCTTTATTTTGCTGTTCTCAAAGGCGTGCAGTGATTAGCTTCTTTTATTATTTTTTAAAGATGTTACTTATTTGCGAGAGAGAGAACACAAGCAGGGGGAGGCCCAGGGGGTGAAGGAGAAGCAAACTCCCCGCTGAGCAGGGAGCCCAATGCGGGGCTCAATCCCAGGACCCCAGGATCAGGACCTGAGCCAAACCAAGAGTCAGACACTTCACTGATCGTGCCACCAGGTGCCCCATTTTAAAAGCTTCTTTTAAAATAAGGTAAATACTATACATTCAACACCTTGTATTTATAAAGGCATAGTCATTAACCCTTTCACCTCAAAAGCACAGCTGGTTCAATCCAGGGCAAGAGCATTACCTACAGAACTTTTCAGTCTCATGGAAAAAGAAATGTCACAGAAACAAATAAAAATGTATTTGCTTATTGTTTCACCAGATTTGTTCTTCCTCCCATTCCCAATCTCCTCCCCCCACAAATTTTCACTAGCTATTCTTAGAATCATAGAACTCATAGTAAATAAAGTACCATATTTCCTGATTTTGGCAAATCATTAAGAACATAAACCAATGTTCTTACAAATATTTAATCTTTCTCTATTGATAAAAACTAAAGATTGTCACTTCTGTAATAAGAGAAAATAGTTAACGGGCCAAATTGGAAGGAACCAACCTAATGTCCCACGCATATCCCTTCCCTTGGCGGTCTGCTGTTAGTGAGGTCAGTGAGGCTCTGAGTCAGCCTCAAGGAGCTACATACTTGTTTCCACTGCAGAGTGGTTGCCCCAAAAGTTGACCTCTGGCTTTTTCTAACTCCCATTTTCACTGACTGTTAAGCCATGACAAAGAATTAGGTTAGGAAAAGAAGTGCACAAATACAAATACAAAAAAAAAAAAAAAAAAAAGAACTATATTTCACTGATAACTGCAACACTATAACAGAACAGTTTATTTTCTCTACTTTTTCCTTCCAGTCATTTCTCACGAAGGACGGAGGCGGGTCTGCACGTTTGTGTGCCACACATTGTCACCTTCCCGGGCTTAGCCTCCACCCAGCTGGGACTGTGACACCGCCGATGAACAACGTGCACCAGCATGTGGGACCGCCGCCCTCACGGGTAGATTTCCTCGCCACCCCGCGTTACTGTACTTATTTAATGGCAGGTTTTCTTTAACTGAAACCCACAGAAGCCCATTGGTTGCAGAACTGCATCAAATCAGCTATACATCATCTTTTCCACATAGTAGGATTCAAGGTAAGATTTCATTTAAAGAAATGGTTCTGTGGTTATAAAAGCTTGAATTATCAAGTATTATGGCTTATATTTACTGTTTTATGCAAATGAGTGAATACAGGAAAGTTAAAGTGCTGATATCAAACAGGAAGAGTGCAAGTCTTATAAATTTGATACCACTGTAAATTAATATTCCTAGCTATTTTGTAAAAGAAATATTTCCGATGTCCCAAAGGGACAAACCTTAGCTTCAAAGGGTTGCTTACTGGGACGCCTGGGTGGCTCAGCTGATTAAGCGTCTGCCTTTGGTTCAGGTCATGATCCCAGGGTCCTGGGATTGAGCCACAGGCAGGGAGTCTGCCTCTCCCCCTGCCCCTCCCCTCTTTGTGCACACTCTGTCTCTCTCTCAAATAAATAAAGAAAATCTTAAAAAAACCAAAAAACTAAAAAAACCCTAAAGAGTTGCTTACTGGATTTAAAACCATTAACTGTGGGGCACCTGAGCATGAGACTTTTGATCTTGAGGTTGTGAGTTCAAGCCCCACGCTGGGTGGAGAGATTACTTAAAAAAAAAAAAAAATCTTAAAAAAAAGACAAACCCAAAAGACACCCATTAACTGTGAATTCAATTGTGAACAAAAAATAACCAAATAAAGAACTTTAAAAATGCTAGAAATCTGTCCTTAAAGACTATGGCAAAAAGGTAGGGTGTAATTCTGGATTTAATATATATTTTTTTAATTTTTGAGAAAGAAATCACTTTGTAACAGGAAGTCTCTTTTTTGGCTCTGGCAGACATTTTCAGGAATCTGTTATATGTGCCTTTAAAGAAGAGGACTGGCTGTGTACAATCAATTTCATATTTGGCTTCTGTCCCCTCAATATACCAAAAATCTTTTCCATCTTGCTTCTCAGTCTTTATGATTTTGCTTTTCAGGAACATATACTTCCATTATTTTGTAAAAGACCAACTGTCTTACACTAGCAATTCCTCAAGAGCTAATAGGCACAATAATCCTGGCTGTATTTTCTTTTTTCTTGATTATATCAATTTAATAAATTAGAATGCATGTTAAAATAAATGCAATTACTGTTAAAAGATGTTAATATGATATTAAACTGGATAGATTTCAGGATAACCCCTGAAACTCCTGGAAGTCATAGGCAAAAATGTGTATACGTGATACACAGGCATTAAAGTAACATTAAAAATTTTGCATTCTAGAGGCACCTAGCTGGCTCAGTTGGAAAAGTGCTCCTTTTGATCTTGGGGTCATGAGTTCGAGCCCCATGTTGGGCATAGAGATTATTAAAAAAAATAATAAACTTAAAAAATGTTTTTGCATTCTATGACTTCTTTTGTTCTTTTTTTTTTTTTTTAAGTAGGTGCCATGCTGGGCGCAGGATCTGAACTCAAGACCCTGGGATCAAGACCTGAGCTGAGCTCAAGAGTCAGACACTTAACCAACAGAGCCACCCAGGCACCCCACCTACAATGACATTTTAAACGCTGATGGCTTTTGGCCAAGAAACCCAATCCATATATCTAATGCATCAGCGAATCCTGTTGGCTCTGCCTGCAAAACGTCAGCAATCCTTCCACTTCTCTCCTGTTCACCTACAACCCTAGCAGTCCACACACCACCATCATTTCTCTCCTGGATGATAATGATCTCCTTTTTGCTACTCCTTCCCCATGACCATAAATTCCTGAGACTACAGCCAGAGTTATTCTTCTGAACCCCAAGGGTGGCACACAGGTACTTAAAGTGGCCCCCAAGATGCCTGTCTCCTAGGGCTCACGCTGTGGTGTGATCCTCTGTCCTTGAGTGAACACGATCTGTGACGTGCTTCTAACGAAGAGACTATGGCGAAGGTGACAGGACGTATGTGATTATATGAGTTTGTTACATCAAGACTTTAGTTCCATCTTGTTGGAGGGGAGTGACTCTCCCCCTTGTTGGCTGTGAGGGAGCAAACAGCCATGTCAGGGAACCCTATTTGGCAAGGAATCATAGGCAGCCTCACAAGTTAAAACAGCAAAACAAACACCTGAGACAAAAAGCACCTGAAGCTCTCAGACCTACAGCTGCGAAGAGCAGAACTCTGCCAATAGTAGCAAGCAGGAAAGTGGATTCTTCTCCAGCTGACGCACAAGAATGAGAATCCAGCCCCGGGCAACATCTTGACTGAAACCCTGTGAGACCCTAAGTAGAGGACCCAGCCAAGCACTGCCTGACTCCTGAGCTCTAGAAACTGTGAGAAAAATAAAATGTGCGTCACATTGTAAGTTCCCAAGTTTGCAGTATCAGCGAGAATGAGCACATCAGGTCAGATCAAGTCATTTCCCACTAAAATCTTCCAGAAGCCTCCCTCCTGTGGCCTCTAAGGCCCCATAAGATCTAGCCCTAGGCCACCCTCTCCCCCATCTCCTACCTACCAACCGCCCCTTTCTCCTCCTCCTCCAGGTGCGCTGGCTCTCCTGTTCTTCTGTCTGAAATTCTCTTCTCCCTTAAATGCCTGCACGGCTTTCTCTCTCATGTTCACATCAGATGGCACCTCCTTAGCCCTCATTAACCAAGCAGCTTAAAGTAACAATCCCTGTCACCAGCCATTCCCTTTGACCACATTATTTTTCTTTGCAGCATTTTAGTGGTACTCAACATTATATATATATACCCGCAAAGGTGTCTTGCTCACTAGTGTTTTTCCAAATGCCCTGGCACATGGAAGCAGCTTCACAAACGCATCCTTAATGAGTGAATTTCACCTCAAGCAATCTAACCTGTACAAATGGGTGCCTGAGGGGGGCGCCTGCGTGGCTCAGTTGGTTAAGCATCTGCCTTCGGCTCAGGTCATGAACTCAGGGGCCTGGGATGGGGCTCCCTGCTCATTGGGGAGTCTGCTTCTCCCTCTTCCTCTGCCCCTCCCCCTGCTCATGCTTGCTCTCTCTCTCAAATAAATAAAATCCTTAAAAAAACTTGGTGCATGAAGATAGATGATCAAGAATGTTCATTACAGAACATATAAATTTATTAGAAAACAGGTGAAATAAGTTATGATATGGAATACAAGGGGACTGTTACAAAGAATGAGGAGAAATCTGTATGTATTGTCATGAAGCTCTAGTTATGATATATGAAGTGGGATAAAATAATATGTATCATATTTATGTTTTAAAAACCCTGTAAGTATAGCATATTGGAATATGTATTTGTATATGTTTTTACATTTATAACTGTAGAAAAGTTATAAAAGCCTACATGACAGCCTCTTAACAATGGTCATCTCTGGTGAGGAGACCCTGGACGGAAGGGATAAAGGAATTTCACTCTTTATTATCTTTTTTGTATTGTTTGACTCTCTTTCCTACATTACATGGTACTTTTTAATTACAGAGGTGATTTTTTTTTTTTTACAGGTACAAAAATGTCAAGAGTAAATTTAAATGGCCACCAGACCTACCTTCTCTCAGTGGAAGCCTCTCTGCATTCTCTCTCTGTGGGCACTAGGCAAGTGGGCAGTGGGGGGATGGGAGTGGGGGAGGGGTAGGAGTGGGGGTGGGCTGGGGGCCTGGTTTTAAAATACACACTGTTCAGGCCTGTCCCAGATATTTCAGTAAGACACTGTTTTTGGTAATGATCCCAGGAGAGTCCCAGGACCTCTGAAGTTTGACAGCCACTGTTAGAACAGTAGGAATTGCTGGGGATTTTCATTTTTCTTTATTTGCATTTAAAAATTTTTCTACAAAGAGACTGCTTTGAAAAACTGCCTCGAAGTATAAGAATGAAGACAATTTATAAGTGTCAGAGATATCAACTTCTGCCAGTTGCTTTTGCATTTATAATCTAATGTGAGACTGGCAGCAACCCTTTCAAATATGAAGGGCAGGTATTACCATGCCCTACTGGAGAGCAGAGGAAACTGAGGCTCAGGGAGTTACTGACTTGGTCCCGGCCTCATGGCCAGGGAACGGTGATGTGGGCGCAAGTCTGGGGTTTGCTAGTTGCCATCCCCGTATGTTCTGACCTTTGCACTCTTTTGACTCTGCGAAGCCTTTTACAGCTGTTTTGCTGAACAAGTAAAAAAATATTTCAAAGAGAAAATGACCAATGTCTCTCCTCCTTTTTATGCCTAGTCACAGGACACCCCAAGTTTATGTATATTTTATTACTGCCTCTTCCTACCGCTTCTGCTTTGCTTGAGAAGTGCCCAACTTTCACCTTGGGAAGTTCCAAAATTTTGCCCGAAATCCCGATGTAGTTCATCCCTAAGAGAAGATGAAGCATCTTCTAAGAGGCACAGGCCCTGCTCTGTCCCCCCGGCCCACGCTACCTTCTTAATGCTCCTTTTGGTCCTGAGGCCCCAGCCTCTTCGCTCTGTTTTGATGATTTCGGCGTCAGGGTAGAGCCTCTTGGTGAAGCACTGGTTCTGGCAGCGCTCGCCGGCCGGGCACACCTGCGGGTGGCACTCGTACTGCAGCATGCGGTTCAGGCACTCGGACTCCAGGCCGCACGGGTTCTCGTCGGCGGGCTTGCAGTTGCAGCGCGGAATCTCGGACAGGTCCGCCACATGGATCTGCACCTTCCCTATCACTTTGTTAGCCTAGAAAAACGAAGCCACAGAGAACATCAGACACATCCATGCAATTTCGGGCTCAGCTGCTGCCTTGTGGCGTGACTCTCAGAAATTTCCCCGCGACGAAGCTGAGAACAGAATGGCCTCTCCCGAGGGGACGGAAATACCAAAGTCTGATGTAAATTCTCCCTTATCTAGCCTGTGTATTTCTTCTACTAGTTGATGGAAACTTCCTAACTGAAGACAACTGCGGGCTTTCTGGAAGAAGAGGAGCTAAACACCTATATTCTCATTTGGTTGCAGGATAACCTGCTAGGGCAAGAACAGGATTCCACACTGCGTTGCTCCTCGTTATGAGAGGGCTCATCGATGACCTCCTCGCAGCGCAGCAGCCAGGGCTCCCAGCTTATGCTTCCAACACACGCTCCCGGTTTGTTCTACCGAAGGCGGGGTGATAACTGGCAGAAGTTTTCCTAAGTCAGAAAGTGCCTTCTAATGACTAAGAGAGTGAGGGTTTCCTCTTGCCTGTCAAATACTAATGTTTTCAGGGGCAGGGACTCACTTTGATGTGTTTGTAAGGAGGAGGTTTTCTTGAGTTTTTTTCAATCTCTAGCGCTTCTCTGCTTTCTCTTTGTGCTTTCAATTCCTGGAAACGTTTTGCAGCTTCTTCCAGTGCTGCCAATAAGACCAAACAAAGTATATAAATACCAAAAAAACAAACAAAAACTGTTAGGAAAACAGTTTTACATTGCCTTCCCAATGCCCTGAATCTGGCCTGAGGCATTCTTTTTAAAATTGTTCTGAAAATGACCATTTTCCACCAAGACAGTGTAACACTGAAATAGGACATAACTCACTGATGGCTAAAGCTGCGCTCTGTGGAAGCTGCTGCCTCAGAGAGAAGGTCCTACTTCAATAATCCGCTTCCAAGTAAAGCAAAAACCAACCCCCCCCCCCCCCCCCGAAAAACACAACAACTAACCAACCAACCAAAAAACCTCAGCTTTTTACATTGTACCAAATTTAAATTCATTTTACTCTTACCCAGAAAGCCAAACTTCCTGGAAACTTGTTGCAAAAACAGTTGTAAGACTCTTGGTGAGAAGCTTTTACTACTCTTCTGCGGCAAGGGAGCTTCACGTGATTAAGACTATTTCCAAAATAATCTCTATGTTTGTAGAAAGATCGCTGAAGAAACTCCTTTCACACAGACGGCAAAGTCTACTACACTGAAATGTATTTTTCTAACCGACTGGATAAGATGTGGCTCTAATGTGACTGGATACTTATGGGCCCTGGATCATAACACCTGGTGAAAGTTCTCGATTACCACAAACATGTCATGTGCAAGTCAGGACATGCTGAGAAATCAACCGTGGAGTCTTAGTTTTGAGCCCCTGTAAACAGCAACCAACTTACCTTTTTTGAAGGTCTTGTTAATACTAGTCTGTCCCTCAGCAAAGCTTTTGTCTCCTTCAACATAAGGGAACACTCTGCCCTGGTGTACCCAATAGTAGTCATGAGAACCAAAGAAGAACACAGGGAAGTCCCCCAAGTCATGCTTAAGGCCCTGGATGTTCAGTGGCACAGACCTGGGATTGCAGATCTCTGCTGGCCACCATCTGAAAACAAAAGCAATTCAAAGAATGAACAAATCACACCATTCTTTTACATGGCTGGCTGGCTGGGGGAAGGTTTTGTACGCTGCAATTTTCATTCAGATTCTAAGGACACAAAACACCTTGTTCATCTTTAATCCTGCCAAACTACCCATCATTTAAAAACATATTGATTAGTGAATTAATGAAATAGTGAACACAGACTAAACAAACTATACCCTGAACACCCAATCTAGTTTTTTCTTTAAAAATTAATACTTGATAAAAAGAAATATATATCATGAACACAGAAGTTATGAAGCATAAAAACAGAATAACAATGAACTCGCTACCCAATTTAAGAATTAGAATTTACCAATACTTTTCCAAACCCAACTTCAATCCTAAAAAAGTCATGTGTTCCTCCAAATTTGACATTCTTAATTCCAAGATTGTCTTTCAGGGTATAAACGTTTATTTCTAGTAGTCAAGGGAATTATTTGAGAATAAATACAGGCTATAGTAAAGAATGATCACTTCCATTCAAATAAGCATCTTCTCTCTAATCAACCAGGGTAAATACTTTTTGGTCATACATACTAGGTTTATATAAGTATGTATTTCAGAATTTAATTCATCTTACATCATAATAAATGCAGGATTTGGGGCAGGATGAAAACGTAATAGTTTCATGCAATGACTGACTAGCACAGCAATCACGAAATGAAATCTTCTGTGAGGTACATTTGACAGTTTCCAACGATTGGGCATGTCAGGTATCTAAGGGTTACGTTTTGGTAGTATATAAAATAATCAGTATGAACAGTAAATATACAAAACTTAAATTTTTTCAGTCTTTTATTTTATAGATGCCTGATAAAGCCATTTACTTAATGAATAATTATTATTTAGAAGATAAACAAGACATGATTACACTCCCAGATTTATAGTACAGAACTTGAACATGTTTCATCTAAAAGGTTCCTACAGTCCATCTAAGAATTAATTTAAAATGTAGGCAAAAGGGGCTCCGTTGGTTGGCTCAGTCAATTAAGCATTCGACTCTTGATTTTGGCTCAGGTCGTGATCTCAGGGTCACAAGACTGAGTCCTGTGTCAGGCTCTGTGCTCTGCCCCTGCTGCCCCCACCTCCAGCTCACGCGCTCACTCCCTCTCTCTCTTAGGAAAAAAAAAAAAAAAAAGAAAAGAAAAAAAAGGTAGGCAAGAGTCTGTGCTCAAATTGATTTGTGTAATCAGTATTTTAGGAAATAGTTATTTCTTTTTTTTCTTTTCTAAGATTTTATTTATTTGTCAGAGAGAGCACAAGCAGAGGGAGAAGGAGAAGCAGGCTCCCCGCTGAGCAGGGAGCCCGATGCAGGACTCGACCCCAGGACCCTGGAACCATGACCCAAGCTGAAGGCAGACGCTTAGCTGACTGAGCCACCCAGGATTCCCGGGGAATGGTTATTTCTAACTCATTTTAAGGTATTAAGTGTGTACACAATAACTACATTCACTGGGTCAGTTAGGAAGGGGCACACTTTCTGCCAGGGGTTGTTCCGGGTTCTCCTTGTTTCCCCCAGGAGGCTTCACATGGGGGTAACCAGTTATTGAAAATAGCTTCATGTGACCCAGCTGGGCCTGACTGGAAAAAAATACATTAAGAATTAGTTCATGGATGGGAGTCTTTGCAAAACATATGAAAAGAACTTGACCTGTATATACAGTGTCATTGAGCTGTGAACCCCAATGAGAGCACTGCTTTGGGCTTTTTAACAATGTAATGTGATTAAAATTTAAGTATGAAAATTAAGAGAAACATTTTTCATATTCGTAACTTTTTATAAAGGAAATACGTAACGTACGGCATGGTGACCACAGTTCGTAATACGGAACTGTATACGTGCAAGTTGCTAAGTGAGTAGACCTTAAAAGTTCTTAACATGTCTCTTCAGAGACTGTTGCCATGGAGGCATCATTTCAAAGGCATCTCAAAGCTATTAGAGCCACCTGTTTTTTTGTTTTATTTTTACTTTTTATTGAGGTAAAATTCACCATTTTAAGCATTTTAAGTTGTATATACTATAGTTTTTAGTACATTTGCAATGCTGTGCAACCATAAGCAGTCACTCCCTGCTCCCACCTACCCTCGGCCCCTGGCAACCACTGATCTGCTCTCTATCCCTAATAATTTGCCTAATTTGGTCATTTCATATAAATGGAATTGTACAACAACAACAAAAGGTTCTTATCACAAGAAAAAAAATTCTGTAACTATGTGTGCTGCTTAACTAGACTTGTTGCGGTGATCATTTCACAACATACACAAATACTGAATCAACCTGAAACTAATATAATGTTATGTCAGTTACATCTCAAAAAAACCAAACCAAAACCCAAAAAAGAAATTTAAAAAAGTAGGTATTCTGAAATTTATGTGAAGATCTGAAGGCTTCTTACACTGTTTTAGATATTTCTTATCCACAAATGTCTTATCAAGTGTCAAACTCGCACCCCTTCCCACCCTGGAAAGATAAATTTTTCATTATAAAAAGCAGTGTGTGTGTTTCTTTTAAAAATTAAAACAATGCAGAAATGCGTAATAGAAAAACTGAAAGTGCCTCCCCATTAATCTTATGCCTCATACTATACATTAGATGTATACCTTTCTGGGTATGAAAAACATACCTACATCTACATTCATTCATTCATTCATTTATTTTAAAGATTTTATCTATTCGTCAGAGAGCAAGAGAGCACAGCATGGGGAGCAGCAGGGAGAGGGAGAAGGAGGCTCCCCGCAGAGCAAGGAGCCCAACGTGGGACTCGATCCCAGGACCCCAGGATCCCAAGATCATGACCTGGGTTCAAAGCAGCCGCTTAACCGACAGAGCCACCCAGGCGCCCTGAGGCTCAGCATTTTTTACATGTTTATTTTCTGTTTGCTATTCTTTGGCAAACTGGCTCTTTCTCTTTGTCCCTGTTCTAGGTAAGGTATTTGTCTTTTCTTATTAAAGTAGAAGTGCAAATACTTTACCTTGTCTTACATTTGCCTTTTAAATCTTTGTATCTTTTGCCAGAAGTATAAAATTGTTTATGTATTTAACTGCCAATTTTTGGGGGGGAACTTTCAGGTTTTCTGTCATGTTAAAAAAAAGTAGTGTGTCTTGGGGGGATCGCTTCTCAACCTCAAGGCCCCTTATCTCAGCTAAGAACAAAATTTTTAAAGTTAAATAGGTAATCAAGAAGCATATTTAAAACACAGAGAAAATGACATAGCCATTGCTAAAAAATTACAGTATGTTTGAAATTCTATAGAAATATATTTTACTTAGTATTCTAATTGAATGGCAGACTCTTACTGTGCTCTCTTGAATAGTATCTATTTTCTTAGTAAAATGATAAATATATGCCTCAAAACGTAAAATGTAGAGTTTTTAAAATATATCGCTATTCCTTCTCAGCGGAGGCCCGGTGAGGACAGCCCTCTTAAAAGGAGAAAGTTTTTTGAAAATAATGCCAATCACACATACTTCTTACACTTCATTCTCTTAAGAACTAAAAGCTCTTAATGAAATAATTTCTCTCTTTAAATTCTAAAGAACTCTCTCCTTACACTCAGTTTAAAGCTTCCAGCAGGAACTAAAATGGGCAAAGAGAGCAATTTTGGCCAGGATATAAAGTCTTGATTTTATTAGAGATCAATATGAATATATTAGGACACAAAACATCTTCCCTTCTACCTACATAAGACCTTTTTTTTTTTTTTAAAGATTTTATTTATTTATTTGACACAGAGAGACAGCCAGCGAGAGAGGGAACACAAGCAGGGGGAGTAGGAGAGGAAGAAACAGGCTCACAGCGGAGGAGCCTGATGTGGGGCTCGATCCCATAACGCCGGGATCACGCCCTGAGCCGAAGGCAGATGCTTAATGACTGAGCCACCCAGGCGCCCCTACACAAGACCTTTTATTCCAAAATCTAGTAGCACATAGTTCACTAATATAAAATAACTTTCAGAACATAAAAACAAGCCAACCAACCAATCAAAAAAAAATCCAACAACAACTAACCTTCCCAATCCTCTAAAAACCAACTCAAAATAGGTTTCTCTTCCCTGTCTTTTTAAGGAAGTAGTTCTGTGCTCCTCTCTCCTGGCCACTTTGTGAACAGATTACGAACACCTGTGTCTGAACAATGATTGAATACTTCCTCTTTGTCCTTGGAAAAACTTGCCTGTAATTTCCCAATTTGACCCAAACAATCTGCTTGTAATGTAGTTTCTTGCCAGCTTTACAGTCATTGCAATTCCAGCAGCCTTCTGGCATTTCTATGCTCAGGCATTCCGGGTGGAAGGAAGCTGGGCACGATTCACAGCAGAGCAATCTTCCACCTTGAAACAAATAAACAGTCTTAATAACTGAGAAAAGAGGAAAGAGAAAAAGAGAAAAGAGAAAGTTATCTTTTAAGTACATTAACTTTGATTCAAAGTGGGGGGAAATAAAGGGACTCAGGTCTATAGTGATGGATTAAAATAGAAAGCAAATGAACACATTTAGCTACTTCAGTCCCTTTTCAGGGCTGCAGTGGCCAGAGGCTCAAAGCTTTTAAGTAGTATGAAAAACATCACTGTAGTCTTTACCCCTCTAAAAGGTGGGCAATTGAGGTATCAGTTTAGCAGACAGCTAAAACTCTTAACAGATGACATAACAGATGCATAAAATCTTTAGACTGAGTAGATTTGAGAGCAGAGTTTCAAAGAAATATGTAGCAACTTACTTTCTTTTCTCCTTGAGAGCTAAGAAAGCAAAATGGTCATCTTTGTATTTTAATCCAGTGCCACAGTTAACTGAATCCCTTTATAATTAAATTAGCAAGAATGAAGATAGCCAATAGGTGGACTGGTACTTTTTTCTTTCCATAAAAGAATGCAAAAAAGCAAAGGATTGTACTTTCTCAAATTGGTGATTACATTATCATTTCCCTTTCCAGTAAAAATAAAGAAAGTCAAACAGGCTATACAGCAGTGGTTTGCAACCTTTTCGTCACCAAGGATCCCCTTTCCCTTCCTCAGGGACCTATGTTTTTTAATATTTTATCAGCCAAAAAAAAAAAACCAAAAAACAAACAAACCCTAAAAAGCAAACAAAAAGCCCCCCAAATCCAAAAAACAACCCCAAATGAAAAAAACAGAATCAAAACCCCTGTTAAAGGTAACAATTTCTCCTGTTTTCATTAACCGAAGAAATATATAACTGCCAATCAGAGCTTCTGATCCCAATAATAAAACTAGTCTTATCACATGAAGTTGTTCAAATCATAGCCAAATATAAAGAAACATATGCAGCCTTATTTTGTGCAAATGTGTGATTCTGTTAGATTTTCTGCAATATTAAACATAGTTAAAAAATTGTTTATAGAAGTTTTTCTCACTTCATATTGAGAACCACTGCTTTATAGCGTAAAACTAAGTAAATGTCACTGTAGAATGAGGTACCACACACAAGGAGATCCCTCCCCAAGTTCCCTAGCAAAATCCTCTCCTTTGAAATACACAAAATGATCTCTGGATTAAGACCAAAACAAGCGCGGCAAACAAAACAAAAGAATATTTTTAAATGCAAAGAAATGAAAGCAATTTGGGGAGAAATTAGGTATTTCTAATAGGTTATTTCAACAAGTGACAGAGAAGGATGTTAACCACTGAAGATGATATACTAAAGACATTTACTGCAAAAAAAAAATTAATTCTATTGGAAAATCAGGTCTATAATCCATGAATGTACTGAGATTTAAAATCTCATAAGTAAAAAGGTTAAGAGCCTTCTACACAACTTTGTGAAATCACAGCTCTAACCTTTTGAGGGTTTGCTATCAATTTTCCAGAAAATCTTTTCTTCCTGTAGACTTTCAAACTTCTAACTGATTAACATAAAAACAAAAAGAAAATCTATATACAATCAGTGATGAAATAAATTACTATATTTCCTCTGCTTAAAAGCTTTTGCTTTAATCATTAAGTTTTTTTTTTCCTTTGCAGATCTCAATATGGATTCATTGTTCCAATTCTCCAACCTACAGATTAGCTGCCTGAGTGCTCTTAGCCTAGGTAGGGAATTCTGTAAGTTTCAAGTAAGGTAAGATAATTGACTTCTCCTTCAGAAAGGAATGACCAGTAGGAAGAGCAGTCTTTGCAAACAGCTTAGGGGACATGTGATTATTAGAGCTGATGTGGAAGTCAGCCTGGCCATTTCTAACATAATGGAATAGTCCTTAATTAAAAGTAAAACTTAAAAGTCTTATTTCAGAGGAAATATAGACCCAGAATTGTCAATGAAAATCATCATGATTTTTTAACAAAAAATATACACAAAAAAATAGAAAAATGAAAATATGAACAATCCACCTTGGTGCTATGCAAGAAAACTGCTTTAGGATGCAAGAAGTGAGACATGGTTCAAGCTAAGCAAACAGAGGGCTCAAAATAATTTCAATTCATGTCAAGGTCAATACTGAGTACTGAAAACAAAGTAAGAAACAATTGAATTAATCTAATTTTATAAAGGCGCCAGTAGGAAATAAGGCATTTCCTAAAATGAATGCCTCGGGTAGTCTAATTTCATTGCATTATGGAGTTAGTCAGAGCTCTCTGTCCATCTTTGTTTTAGAAGTAGGTGGTATCAGCAGTCAGGTGACATCCTCTGATTTCAATGGGAAACAAACAAGCAAACAAGCAAGCCAATACTCTCTCCAACCTACTTCTCCATAGGTTCTAGTCACCCTGTTTAATTAGCTGTATTTTCTTTTAGTCATGGGTTGCCACTTCAGATGTCTGACAAAGAACAAAGACACATCAAGCAGGCAATACAAAGAATGGGGGAAAAAACCTTATTTCAAACATAGCCAGTCTATTAGGTATGGATTAATTTTTGTTTAAAGGTTCTGAACCTGGCCCCTAGATCATAATGGGAATATATACAGGAAAAGGCCTTCACCTTCCAGGTTATTCATTTTACCCTCTGGGATAATAACTCCCTAAGTAATACAGTACTGTTAAATTACTTTTTCCCTGTGTTACAAATAGGCTATGTAAAGCTAAATACAAAGTATGATTTTCTTCTATAGGTCAAATTAATTGGGAGAATATAAATACACATTTAGCTCTTGGTTCTCTGTGGATAGATTATCTATAAGCAATTCTTCTGTTGAGCTGGGTTGCCTTTCAATATCCAATATTTGGCTTAATCTCCCCAGCTGCCCACCAAGGTCTCCTAAGAGAAGGGCAATTAGTTTTCATAGCATCTTAACAAAAACATTTAAGAGACAAAAGGATAGCATATACCCTAAAATCAAAATTTTAAGTATCAATATCTTGGTTTCCCTCTTTTAATAACCTACCCTGGTTTTTTTAGTTGAAGTTCATAACAATTTACGTCATGTCTATTCTTTTCTAACATGAATGGTAGTTCTACATCAGGCAGAAGAGAAAGAGCCTTTAGAATATCTTTCTATATATAAAGCAAAATCCTAGCCTTTCAATTTTAATAACCCAAAGATATATGGAATGTGTGACAATTTATTCAAGGAGAAGAGTAAGTAGGTAATAATTTGTAATAATGGAATTATTTTAAGCCCTTTTTAATAATGTTGCAGCCATATGAAGACACAGTCACAACCACCAAGGTAGAATTTACTAAAAGCAACAGATGGTGCTTGACAGGCATACATTTCCCCCCTTCATTTAAAGAGAGAGAGAGAAAAAAAAAGGAAATGCAAAAATAAAAGCAAGAGATAAACTATTTTGATTATTACCTTTCTCACATTTCTTTTTGGAAGCTGACGAAGAAGGAATCATAGGTAATTTCATCAACTCTGCACGATTTGATTCATTCAGTAGGTAGTGGGACTTATAGGCATATGAACTGAACATGGGGTCTGAATGGTCCTGAACTATCAGCCCTATACGAAACAAACAGAAAGAGATGAGCTGCAATGAAACTACCCATGATTCCATGAGGGGAAAAAAAAAACCAACAACCCAACACCTATTATGTAGCTGTGCTAAAAGTTGGGGGGAGGGGAGAGAATAAGAAGAAAAAGAAAGATCTGACAGAAAAGGCTTGCCAGAGTTATTACAGGGAGTTTGAGCTACTCAGTGCCTTATCCCATAAAAACCTACACATCCAGAAGAAAACTAAAAACTAATTTGGAGATGTAAACTGCGTTTGATGTCATACTTCAAACCCCCTATGGAAGACAAAGCTACATTCCTTAATATTCACTAGTACTATGATGACAATCCAAAGAACAAAATGACATATCACTTAATAGCAAATAAGTTATTTACACAACATGGTAGAGACACTGATCCACCTTCAACGTGTCAAGTAGTACCGTAAGGCAGAACTGAGTCTCTCCTCTTCTCAGTCGTAGCTTGAGATATACACAAGTAAACTCTAGCTTTCTCTACCAGATAATGAAGCTATTCTCTATCAATATGATACATGATTTTAAAGGAGCCATAATTTGTTGAGCTTCACTAAGGTAATGCAAACCATTTACATTTTTTCCCTGCCATGATATAAAGTGATTACTTTATATCATGGGTTTATAAAGACACTTCTTCTGACCTATCAATCCAGCTATCCTATTTGGAGGGAAACAGAAGATGTGCTTTAACCCACTTGTGACACCCACTTCTCCTCTCCTTCCCATCCCCTTCCCCTGCTGTTGAGTTCGCTACAGGCCACTCCTAAACCTAGGGAGGTGTGAGACCAAGGAACATTTCTGTTTGGTGACTAGACAATTGACAATGATCTGGACTTTACAATACGGATCATGACAGCAGTTGTATAGCGATTGTTTTGAGAAGAGGCAAGAGTTTTGTTTTTAAAGGGGTTACCATTTACTTTTTGCCATGGGTGTTATTATCTTCATTTGGTGCAACCCTACACTGAGAAAGATTCGAGAAACATCTCCGACCTGGAGGACAGAATGGAACTTAAAATTGCTAATTGGTAATAGCATAAAAATCTTCTAAAGAAACTTATATAATGTCAAATGAATTTCATACATTTAAAAGAGAGAAGCAGCGTAGTGTAAAAAACAGTGGGTCTGAAATGAGAAAGATCAGGTACAAATGCTAATCCCTCTAAACTTCTGTGACCTGGGGCACCTGGGTTGCTCAGTGGTTAAGTGTCTGCCTTTGGCTCAGGTCATGATCCCAGGTTCCTGGGATCGAGCCCCCGCATTGGGCTCCCTGCCCAGTGGGAAGCCTGCTTCCTCTCCTACTCCCCCTGCTTGTGTTCCCTTTCTCGCTGTGTCTCTGTCAAATAAATAAAATTGTCAAAAATAAATAAATTAATTAATTAAAAAAAAAAAACAAACTTCTGTGACCTTCAGGTTAAAAATGATATAATCTGTGCTTCAGTGTTCTCATCCATATAAAATGAGGAAATAATTCTTTAAGGCAAGTGTGACAACTCACTCGGATAATATACCTAATAGAGTTTGATTTACAGATACAAAAAAAAATTGCTATTATTTATTAAAATGAAAAGAAAGCCCTAACCTACCTTCTCCTTTATAAATTACCATTACAAAGAAAGAGAATGTTAAGTAACTTTATTTTACAACACCCACAGCTGCCCCCACCCCCGACACCCACCGCTGCCCGCCCCCCCGGCTGTCCAGATGGAAGGAAATCCTAAAGGATGTATGTACACTACACTGAAACATGACTGAACATTTTCTATGGCACCACGAGGGTCAGGGGAGGAGCAATGTTCCTCTAAACCTTGAAACATTTCTAAAAACATTTCTAGATATTCATGCATCCTTAAGAATTAGGTGGATGATTTTAAACAACCAATAATCATGAACTAAGAGAAAAATCCTTTGTGAGAGGGAAAAACTCCGTATAAGTCAAGAAACAAAAGCAAAACAAAGTTTTCTAATACCAAAACACACATAATTAAAGCCTCCTTTTCTATGTGTGCATTTATTACAATTAGATCTTTTTTAAAAAAAGGAGACCTCTGTAAAAACTGATGAGAGAACACATTATTTACTTGTAAGAACTGTTGACTTAAGCCTTCTCTAATCCCAACATCTGATCTATTTAGGATAAATTTCTATAAAATGCTGGAAAGGAAAATGAAAGTTTCTGTTTACTGCACAGTTTCATAAAATATTTGGGAATTAAATAATCTTGATTACGCCGCCATTTAAATACAGTATATCTTTCAGATATCTGTCAAATTGGTAAGATGCAAATACAGATCCTGTAAAACATGAGTTTTCCCCTCATTTCCATTATTTCAAGCTTTTAATCATAAGGCATCTAAATCAAACTTAAAATGGTTAGTCTTTATAAAACTAGGTTCCTTGACAATCGGCCATTTTCTGCCTATCTTAAATTGAAAATACCTGTTTTAAAGGTTTCCCAATTGTTGAATGAAAAGAAAGTAGTGGTTAATAATCTGATGGTACCTGATTCAGAATGCACTCCAAGTAAGCCAACATGATAGTTACAAAGTTGACATTTAAGACGTTGGCTCAGTTACAACACTCTCCAGCACGCACAGCGCGCGTGCACGCACGCCCACGCACGTGCACACACACACCCCCTAGTAAAAGTAATATTAAGTGCCCAGCAATGTAGAATACAATCTTTACAAAGCGATAGAGACTTCATGTTATCACGGACACTCATCTGTTTAAAGTCTCTAAAGCCAGCCGTTCAATTGATAATTCACTGTTTCCATACTATCACTTTCTTAGGCATGGGGAGATGGTAAGGACACCAGCGGTGACTTTTTCTTTCTTTTGACTACTTGAATCCTTTCTGCCACCTGTCATAATGTGGCACAGAACATTTCAGACCTACTCCTCCATGTACCAGCCAGGTTTCAGAGCAGAATACAGTTTAATTGCTCTATGCTCTAGTAAAGACAGACACAGTGTTTCCCCTCTCCCGGCAGACAGCCCCAGGTGCTGACCGCAAACGCTGGCACACTGAAAGCAGCACACACAAGGGACTCAGCTGGCTGCCATTTACTTCATCTTTTACTGCCAACCTCCTCTGGCTATTTTTTTTATAAACAAAAGACACAAAACCAAAACAAATCAAGATCTGTCACACTACCTAAATTCTATTTTAAAATACCTTATAGTACTTTCATCAAATTAAAAGAACTATCTCCTAAAGCAAAAAAACAAACAAAACCAAATAAAACTAAAACCAAACTGAACAGCTCATCTTCAGTATAGTCTAAGTATAATTTAATAGGCCTGATATGCCATGGAGTCCTTTCAATTATTTCACACTAAGGTAAGAAAACTTAGCACTCGTCTTTAAAAAAAACAAAACAAAACAAAAAACTGCATTAGGGGATAGTAGTTAATTTCTAAAATGTTTAATAAAGACTAAAAAAATGTTTTATTATAATACAGCTGAGATACTCTGTAAAACTGAATACTCTGTGTTCTATTCAACTAAAGAAATTCACTAGCCCCCTCAGGGACACAATATTGTTTTTACTTTATCAATCTCTGGGCATACTTAAATATCAACAGGTGGCAAGTAAGAAAGCTTGTATTGCTGGCTCTTAGCTAACACCACCACATATGTTTTCTTGGCTGTATCCCATCAGGCCTTCCTCAATGCCAGGCCAAAACATGATAAAATACAACATAAACAATTAAAAAATAAATGTGCTCATCCTGCCTTCCAAGTGAAATCTCAATCAGCTGAAAAGTCTGAAAACTCTGGATTAAAAAATATGACATGGGAAGACTCTACTTGAAATAGAAGAATTTTTTGCAGAAGGGACTAGATTAATATTTTGATGTTCCATACAGGAACACTAAGAATTTATCTGTAATTCTAAGTCATTAAAAAAAATGCAGATTATTAGCTTAATTTAGAGAGAATTAATATTCTAACAATTTGAATGTTTAATGTTATAAAAGGGACGACTGAAAGTGTTGATCTCTCAGGGATATTACTGAAACTCCAGTTTGATGGGGAAATATGCCAATGAGCTCAAAGAGAAAGGACTGACACTCACCTCTCGCACAAACGAAACAAAAGCCTACATTTATGGCAGAGGAAGAACTGCTGCTCCGTCTGGAATGATTACTGCAGATGAGAACGTAGGAGGACACAAATACGCTGCCGGCGGCAATGCAAGCATCTCCGGAGTGATAGGCTACTGGACATCTCAAACATCGCATCATGCGACCTGTTTAAACACAAACCAGAAAAAACAAAATCCACAGAATTAGGCACCCGATGGATATGAGTATTTTGGAGTTGGGCTCTGTTGGGTTCCATGTGGTGCTGTTACAGTTAAGATAATATTTTTCTCCACATGTGTGTTTCTGTCATTCCTACGCAGGACCCTAAATGCAGTGCCCATTGAGAGATCATTCAAGGAAAAACTTGCTCGCTCCAGTGCTGGAGAGATGGTGCTCTCAATGTCACCTGTGAAAGAAACTCTCAAGGGTAATTTTGAACATATGGAATTTTCTTCTCATGCTCTGAATTCGAACCTCATCTCTACTTATCACTATTGTGGCTCAACGGCTGTGTCTACAGATGCATGGAGGAGTAATACCTAATACTCTTCAAAATAATTGTTTTATTTAAAACAAACAAACAAACAAACAAACAAACAAACAAACCTTAGTCTCCTTTTTTTAGCTCTGTTTTACCTTTACTTGCTTTGTAGATGTCTTTCTCCACGGAACAGGCGGAGCAACAGTGCTGAGGACAGCGGAATCCTTTTGATTCAAAGATGGCAGTGGGGAATTTGCGGATGCAGGCTTCATGATAAAATTTCCCACAAGCACCAACAGAGCAACGCTTCACGTCTGTACCAGACACTTTACATGAAAAACATGCGTGCTGCCCTGAAAAATTGGTTGAGGAACACGGATTAAAGAAAATCTGATTAAAGCATATTCTTTTTAAGTCCAAACAGCTAATGACATCAAAGAGCTACTCCCCAAAGAAACTCTACTATTATGTACGAGAATTTCACATACAAAAAAAGGCATTGAAAATAAATGGTTAAATTAAAAGGTTACTTGTTTTGATTCATTTTTTAATTTTAATTTTAGTTAGTTAACATACAGTGCATTATTAGTTTCTGGAGTAGAATTCAGTGATTCATCACTTACATACAACACCCAGTGCTCATTACAAAAAGCGTCCTCTTTAATACCTATCACCCACCTAGCCCATCCCCCACCCACCTCTCTCCATCACCCAGCAGTTTGTTCTCTATAGTTAAGAGTCACTTATGGCTTGTTTCCCTCTCTGCTTTTTTTCCTTTTCCCCCTTCCCATATGTTCATCTGTTTTCTTACTTAAATTCCACATATGAGTAAGACATTTGTCTTTCTCTGACTGACTTATTTAGCATAATACACTCTAGCTCCATCCACATTGTTGCAAATGGCAAGATTTCATTCTTCTTGATGGCTGAATATTTCACTACACGCACACCCCATATCTTCTTTATCCATTCATCAGTCGATGGACATCTGGACTCTCTCCATAGTTTGGCTATTGTTGAAAATGCTGCTATAAACACTGGGGTGCATGTGCCCCTTCGGATCCGTATTTTTGTATCCTCGGGGTAAATACCTAGTAGTAGCAATTGCTGGATCATAGGTTAGTTCTATTTTTAACTTTCTGAGGAAGCTCAAAACTGTTCTCCAGAGTGGCTGCACCAGTTTGCATCCTACCAAGAGGGTTACCCTTTCTCTGCATCCTTGCCAACACCTGTTGTGTCTTCTGTTGTTAAGTTTAGCCACTCTGACTGGTGTGAGGTGGTATCTCATCATGGTTTTGTTGTATTTCCCTGATGATGAGTGATGCTGAGCATCTTTTCATGTGTCTGTTAGCCATCTGGATGTCTTCTTTGGAAAAGTGTCTATTCATGTCTTCTGCCCATTTATTAACTGGATTATTTGTTTTGGGTGTTAAGTTTGATAAGTTCTTTATAAATTTTGGATACTAACCTTCTATCAGATATGTCATTTGCAAATATCTTCTCCCATTCTGTAGGCTTCCTTTGAGTTTTGCTGATTGTTTCCTTTGCTCTGCAGCAGCTTTTTATCTTGACGAGGTCCCAATAGCTCATTTTTGCTTTTGTTTCCCTTGTCTCCGGTGACATGTCCAATAAGAAGTTGCTGCAGCCGAGGTCAGAGAGGTTTCTGCCTGTGTTCTCCTCTAGCATTTTGATGGATTCTTGTCTCACATTGAGGTCTTTCATCCATTTTGAGTTTATCTTTGTGTATGGTGTAAGAAAATGGTCCAGTTTCATTCTTCTGCATGTGGCTGTCCAATTTTCCCAGCACCATTTGTTGAAGAGACTTTTTTCCTAGGGGATACTTTCCTGCTTTGTGGAAGATTAGTGGACCATATAGTTGTGGGACCGTTTCTAGGTTCTCTATTCTGTTCCATTAATCTCTGTGTCTGTTTTTGTGCCAGTACCATACTGTCCTGATGACCTCAGCTTTGTAATATAGCTTGAAGTCCTGAATCATGATGCCTCCAGGTTTGTTTTTCTTTTTCAGTATTGCTTTGGCTATTTGGGGTCTTTTGTGATTCCGTACAAATTTTAGGATTACTTGTTCTAGCTCTGTGAAAAATGTTGATGGTATTTTGATAGGGATTGCATTAAATGTGTAGATTGCTTTGGGTCATACAGAAATTTTAACAATGTTTGTTCTTCCAATCCATAAGCATGGAATGCTTAAGAGGTTATTTAATAAATTTGGCTAGAATAATTGATTTGTTAGAATAACTGATTATCAATTTGGAGATAAGGCACTAAAAACAATGTAGATCTTCACTTCTCACCCTATAATAAAATTAATCCGTAGAAAACCCAGAACAGAGTTTTTCAACATATGCGAGTTGAGAGTGGGAAGGTCTTCCCAACCAAGAATAAATAAAAGAAATTACCAAAGACATGACACATTCCATTAGTCACTTACAATTCCCATATGTAAAACAGACATAAAATGAAAACTCATCATCCTAATACAAAACACAGAAAATTAGAGCTACACATCTTATTCAAACTGCAATAAATCAAGAACAAAGAGAAAATAATATTACCCACAGAGAAGATGATGACCTTCAAAGAAGCAACAGTAAGACTGAGAGCTGACAGCAAAGGAAAAATGGAAGTCAGAAAACAATGGGATGTTATCTCCAAAGGGCTGAAAGAAAACTGTTATTAAGCCAGCATTCTTTTTTTAAAAATAATATTTATTTTGTTATGTTAGTCACCATACAGTACATCCCCAGTTCTTGATGCAATGTTCCATGATTCATTACTTGCATATAACACCCAGTGCACCATGCAATATGTGCCCTCCTTAAGCCAGCATTCTATATCCAGTGAAAGCACTCTTTCTGAAGAATGAAGTGAAATTAATATACATTGGGGAGGATTAAAAAACCCAAAAGTTGTTTTTTGGAAAAAAAGATTAATAAAATGATATCTCTGGCAAGAGTGACTAATAAAGGGAGAAAAGTCACCAATATTAACAATATGAGAAATGATACATCACTACAGATCTTACAACTATTAAAAAAATAAAAGGGTATCACTATATTTTTTCCAATAAATTTAAAAATTTACAGGAATGGGTAGATTCTTAGAAATGCATAATTACCAATACTTACACAAAAATAAATAGAAAATATGAATGGTTCTATAAAGTAATAAAAAAATGGAAACTATAATTAAAAGCCCTCCTACAAAGAAAACTTTAAGCTCAGAGGGCTCTACTGGTCAATCTGCCAAACATTTAAAGTTAGAAATCATGTCAATTGGAATAGAATAGGTGGAAGAAAAAAAAAAAAAAAGGAACAGGGCAGATGTGGAAGGAAAAATACATGCCACAAAGATGACAAAGGATTATGTGTTGTTACAAAAAGAGTTCAGATATGGAGAAAATACATGCAATGTATAAGCAAAGGTAACAGAACAAGATTTATACAGAACTATAAATCAATACAGAAACAGAACAGCATAATATAAAAGTGGGCAGGGGCACCTCCCTGGCTCAGACAGTAGAGCATGTGACTCTTGATCTTGGGGTGGTGAGTTCAAGCCCCACACTGAGCCACAGGGCTTACTTAAAAATGACGGACTGAATGAATGAATAAATAAAGTGGGCAGAATATGAAGAGGCAGTTTACAGAAAGCAGAGAGACAAAGAGCTAACGAACATGTGAAAAAAACCCCTCAACTTCACTAGTAATCAGATAAATGCTCATTAAACCCAAGTAACATTTAAAAAATTCATCAAATAAGAAAAAAGAGTTTGATGATATAAACTGTTGATGGGGTACAGGAAACAGGTACTCTATATATATCACTAGTAGGAGTTCAGGTTGGAGGGAACTACCTTAGAAAGCTACATGGCACTATCCACTAATCATACATTCACTTTCTGTGACCTAGAAATTCTGCTTTTGCTGTCTACTGTAGGGAAGACTTGTACATGTAAAAGGCTGTTGACTGAAGCACTGTTTGTAACTGCAAAGAACTGAAAGCAACTCAAATGTCCTTCAATAGGAGAATAGTTAAACTATAATAAATGTATACTATGGAACACTGTGTAGTAATTAAATAGAATGTATTTGTATTGACATAAAAAGAGCTCCAAGATACTGCAAAAAGCAAGCTTCAGAACAATACATTTTTGTTACAGTACACACAAAAATGTTACATACACACACACCTGCCTGAACTATAGTTATATTTTCATAAGGCTATATATATATATATATATATATATATATATATATATACATACTATTCGTGTAAATAGAAATGAATTTAAGATACTAACAAATGCTAAGAACATCTTTACCACAACAATACACAAATGGAATGAACAGATCATTCACTAGAGACTCAATAAAATACAGAAAAACATGTTTAGTTGTAAGCAAAGAACTGCAAATTATAACAACAATTTGTTATTTGTTTTGTTAGTCTTTGAAGGTAATTGTCTTTTCTGTGAGTAATTTTCTGTCTCTTATTAAGATAGGAGTTTTCATTGTGTGTCCATTTTACATACAGAATTTCAAGTGATTATTTACTGGCTATTTGGATATCATAGTGTTCAAGTCTTTGCCCATTTTTCTTATAATGCTATAAAAAATCTGAAAGAAAAAAATGGAATAGTTTTTTTTTAATGGAATAGTTTTTTGTTTTTATTTTTTACAGAAAGTTAGATTTTATTTTGGAAGTACCTGACCTTTACAAATTGGCTGAATTATAAAAATTCTTTAAAATTAGTACTGACAATTGTGATGTTCAAATGTGTATTTTTTAAACTGGCTTTGTTGTAAATAAAGTACAGTAGGGTTTTTTTTGTTGTCTTGTTACAAATACATAATTTCAAATTATATATATATATATATATTTTTTTTAAAGATTTTATTTATTTATTCGATAGAGACAGCCAGCGAGAGAGGGAACACAAGCAGGGGGAGTGGGAGAGGAAGAAGCAGGCTCATAGCAGAAGAGCCTGATGTGGGGCTCGATCCCATAACGCCGGGATCACGCCCTGAGCCGAAGGCAGACGCTTAACCTCTGTGCCACCCAGGCGCCCCTCAAATTATATATTAACATGTATGTAGATATGAAAGCGATAGTATTGTTTTAAAAGTAACTTTTAGAAATTTAAAAAATTAAAAGAAATTATTATTTTTTTAAAGATTTATTTATTTATTTATTTATTAGACAGAGACAGCCAGTGAGAGAGGGAACACAGCAGGGGGAGTGGGAGAGGAAGAAGCAGGCTCCTAGTGGAGGAGCCCGATGTGGGGCTCGATCCCAGAACGCCAGGATCACGCCCTGAGCCGAAGGCAGATGCTTAACGACTGCGCCACCCAGGCGCCCCTAAAAGAAATTTTAAAGGTTATGAGGTTTGACTTTACAGCTTTGCCAAAATGCATAAACTGTCCTATGTTAAAAAAAAAAAAAAGGCTTTCACTTGCATAATAATCAAAATAGGACTAATATAATTGAAAAGTGTCATAACCAGTGACATTGTTACACTAATAGCTTAACTATCAAACTCCTTTGAGACTTAAGTTTAGAGCCCTAGGACATGAGTGCTTCTAATATCCTCCCTTCTCAGTAGGACATTGTCTTCATTTAATTAATAAGTAAACTTGATTGTTATACATTTTATTCACAAGGTCAAATGAAAGTTCTTTCTTTCCAAAAATCACATTTGTCTTAAACAATAGTAAGTGATAGTATAAGAACTTACCAGGCATGTATCCTATAATACTTTCTACATACAAAGTATCTGTCTTTTGATAAACACAAGAAAACTTTCTAAATGACCTTAAACAATGGTTTGAAATTTTTACTCCTAATCTGTTGGAAGGGTAACAAATTAGTATCAAAGTAAGTTTCATGTAATAATAAATCAAAAGCAATTTTCTAAATATTTTATTTATTTATTTGAGAGAGAGAGAGAGAGTGTGTGTGTGTGTGTGTGTGTGTGTGAGCAGGGGGAGAGACAGAGGGGAGGGAAAGGGAAAGAATCTCAAGCAGACTTCCAGCTGAGTGTGGAGCCCAACGTGGAGCTCAATCCCATGACCCTGAGATCATGACCTGAGCCAAAACCAAGAGTGGGACGCTCAGCGGACTGAGCCACCCAAGTGTCCCCACAAGCAATTTTTAAAAAATTAAAAAATAAGTGTTTTTTAAACTGTGGTTAAAAATATATAAAATTTACCATTTTAACCATTTCTGAATGTACAGTTCAGTGAATTAAATACTCATTATTTTGCAATCATCACCACTATCTCCAGGAGTTTTTCATCATCCCATCCTGAAATTCTATACCCATTTAAACAATAACTCCCCATTCCTCTCTGATAAAAACTAATAAAAAAACAAAACAAAAAGAAGACAAAACAATAACAACAAAAAAACCACCGTGGTACAAACTGTTCTACTTTCTGTCTCTATAAATATGACTACTTTAGGTAACTCAATTAAGTGGAATAAAAAAATACTTGTCCTTTGTGACTACCTTATTTTATTCACAGTCATGTCCGTGAGCCTCATCCATGTAATAGCATGTATTAGAATTTCATTTTTTAAATTTCATTTTTTTTCATGTTAAAAAACATTCTACCGCATGTACACACCACATTTTATTAATCCATCCATTCATCAGTGGACGCTTGGATCATTTCCACCTTTTGGCTATTGTGAATAATGCTGCAGTGAACATGGGTGTACAAATATCTGTTTGAGTCTCTGCCTGCAGTTCTTTTGGGTATATACCCAGAAGTGGAATTGCTGGATCATACAGTTATTCTATGTTTAATTTTTTAGGAACTGCCACAGTATTTTCCACGGAGACTATACCATGTTACATTCCTGCGGACAGCACATAAAGGTTCCAATTTCTCCATATCCTGACCGACATTTCTTTCTTTCTTTTTTTTTTTTAATGATAGCCATTGTAGTGAGTATGAAGTGGCATCTCATGTGATTTTAATTTGCATTTCCCTGATTACTAATGGTATTGAACATTTTTCATGTGCTTATTGACCCATCTGTAGATCTTCTTTGGAGAAATGTCTATCCAAGTACTTTGCCCAATTGGGTTGTTTGATTTTTTGTTGTTGAGTTGTAGTTCCTTATACATTCCGGATATTAATCCCTTTTCGGACATGGGGTTTCTCCCATTTTGTGGGTTGCTTTTTCTGTCTGTTAATGATGTATCAAGTTTTTAATTTTGATAAAGTCCAATTTGTTTATTTTTTCTTTTGTTGCCCATGTCTTTGGTGTTGTACCTAGGAAATCAATCTTAAATCCAATGTCATGAAGCTTTTCCCCTATGTTTTCTTCTAAGATTTTTATAGTTTTAGTTCTTATGTTTTAGTCTTTGATCCATGTGAATTAATTTTCTATACTGTTGTTAGGTAAAGTTTCACCTTCTTTCTTTTGCATGTGGATATCCAGGTTTCCCAGCACTGTTTGTTGAAAACACTGTCCTTTCCCATTGAATCATCTTTGCACCCTTGTCAAAAAATCATCTGACCAAATGGTTGAATGTTTATTTCTGGGCTCCCTATTCTATTCCATTAGTTTATACTTCTGTCTTCATGCCAGTACCACATTGTTTTAATTACTGTAGCTTTGTAGTAAATTTTTATTTTTCAAATTTAAAAAATTTATTATTATTATTTTTGCTTTGTAGCAAATTTTTAAATCAGGAAATAAGTCTTCCAACTTTGCTCTACTTAATTGTTTTTACAGCAAATTTCTCTTAAATTTTCTAATAGATGTGTACCATATTAGATTATATCTAGACTTTGTTGGCAGAATTCTGCTCTGCTAGGTTCTAGAGAGTTAGGAGAAAAGTCCTCAGAGTATTCTAATTCCACGAAACACAGTCCTTCCTATCAGTAGTTTATATCAGAGATTGCAATTTAAGTGCTTAAAGGGGCCAGGCAGATGAGGTAGATGACTGGAGTGATAGGATTTTAGAAAAGGGAATGGCAGGGAATGTGGGGGACCAGGAACGCGTGCCTGGTCCATGTTCACACATAGAAAACACATTTTGAAGGCCAAATAAAACAATGTGCAGATAATCTGAACCCTGAGGCTGCCAGTTGGCAAACTGTTCCAAAATTTTACTGCAGAGTCTAAATATGATAAATAATATTTTATACAGGGGAAAACAAAAGTTATATGTCCAAAACAGCTTTTATAGCTTAATTTTTACATGTGTATGCATGTGTCTGTGTTAGGATATATGACATATGAAATACAATGTTCACCCTACTTAATCAAGGTGGTAGAAGGCAACAGTAAAGAGTAAGGACTCTGGGGTTAAGCTACTTCCTGGGTTTAAATCCCAGTTTCATTATATGTTGTCTTTTGACTTTGGGTAAAGTGTTAAACTTTCTCTACAAATTGTTTTGATCGGTAGTAGTCTTTATGAGGCGGGGGGTAAGAAAAAATGGTGAAACCAAAGCCCCCAATATCTGAAAAACAATTTCCAGTAGGTGGACCTTTCCAATAAAAATATAATCACCATGTTATAGTCTGTGATTGATGCTTATTCCAGTCTGTTGAAGTCAAGGGACTTTAATCCAATTAACACAAAACTCTCAAACCCATCTAAAAAAGAATTCAATCTACATATTTTGCATAGTTGTTTTGATAAAACACAAATCCACAAATCCGTCTCAATGATTTGATAGATTTTATGGTAAAAGCACCAGTAGGAGGAAATTTGACGATAATATTGCTAACTACTCTTTTGATTTTAGGAATCCCAACCCCTGAATGGTCTTAATTTGTTGAAGTATCTATGGGCATGGAGGATGAGAGCTACATAAAAGTGGTAAGAGAATGAGATGTCATGGGGGATGCTGGCATGGCACATTCCTCCCTACCTGTCTTTTCGTATCTACCAAACTAAGTAAACTTACCGGTTTTACATTCCACACAGATGAACTTTCCATCAGGGAGTGATGCCAATCCCAGGCACTCCAGGTGAAAGTGTTTGCAGCACTCTCCCTCACAAGGAATCAGAGAGTCACCAGAGCTTTCACAGATCTGTAATATGGCAAAAAGCAGTAGTTCTTAAACTTTAGCAGACATTAGAATCACTTGGAGATTATTGGGTCCCTCTCCCACAGTTTCTGATTCAGCAGGTCTATGATGGGGCCCAAGAAATTGCATTTCTAACAAGTATTCTGACAATGCTGACGCTGCTGGTCCTTGGCCCTCACTTTAAGAACCACTGAAGTAAATTTTTTACTTTTATATTTTTTAAGTTTTTATTTTAATTCCAGTTAGTTAACATAGTGCTATATCAGTTTCAGGCGTATAATATAGTGATTCAACAATTTCATATATCACCCGGTACTCAGCATGACAAAAATAATAAAAATAGAGGAAGACTCTTATATTTAATAAAAAAAAAAAAGAAAAGAAAGAAAGAAAGAAAAAAGAACCATTGAACTAGATAACTATTTCCAGACCCAATATGGTATAAAGTTTAAAAGGCACACTAGATCTTCCATGATTCCTTCTTTGGAATCTGTAATACTTTAACTTTTCTTCACAGGGCAAAACAGTATTTTTCAAAAAGGGTACATATACATTAAAAAAGGTAATACCAACTTAAATTTAAGAAAATGTTTTTGAAATAAATCATCTGCCATTTACTTTTTTTATAAGTAAGCTCTAGGCCCAACGTGGGGCTTGAACTCACAACCCCAAGGATCAAGAGTTGCATGCTCCACCTACTGAACCAGCCAGACACCCTCCATTTACTTCTTATTAATAACTGAGTATCACAATGAAGACTGGCACTTGCACGTGCAGAAAAGAGCCAGAAATAGCTTTTACCTATAGCTTTAAAGTAATATAATTCAGAAAGATACTACTCTCCCCAGCAGGTTAAGTATGTTATTGGCGGAATATTATGGCAATGATTTCAAGCTGTCCGTCGCTTGCCTACCTGACACACAGTGTCCTTCTTACTGACTCCAAAGCCTCTTCTTGACAAACTTGAATCCACGGACTGCACATCAGAAACATCTGCATCTGCAGTAGCGGAAGGGCTATCTACTTGCTTTCCAAAGCCTACCTACGTGGAAAACATAGCACTTTTTAAGAAAAATGAAACAAAAACTTCCTCAAAGTGAGGTGCTATGAAAATCCTAGCAAGATTTGCTCAAATAAACCTTGATACCTTTTTTTTTCTTTCTAAAACACCTGGATACCATATGCCTGATATTTCGAGAGAAACTGTAGTTAAAATTTAAAACACAGAAACTCTGTTTCCGTTACATACCAGATCAGCAAAATTAAGACATTTGTAAATTACAAAACAACCAAAATGATTTGTTCCCTGAGTATTTAAAAAAAATCCCGATTTCCCCAAATAAGTCAGGCAAAGCATTTTGTTCATCTTGCGAAGCAAAAGAGAGCAAAGTGCCCCGAGCCTTGAACATATTTACCTGCAGGTCACTCAGTCCTCTAGAATCGGAGTCAGATGTGTCTCTGTATGCTGAGCTAGTCATTTCTACATCAGTTGAGGCGCGACTCCTTTTCTTTAGAGGTTTACAGGAATCTGAAATCTCGCTGGCACCTTAATACAACATACTGAAATTAATCCTAAAATAGTGCTTAGGGTTTGTTGTTTTCATTTTTTTTTGCGGGAGATTATTTCTTTCCCCAAACTCATCTGTAGTGTGGAAAAAGCACAGCTCTCTTTGTAACACTGAAGTCACACGTCAGAACTTCAGAAGCTTCTGACCTTCCTGATAGTGAGTGATTTAATTCACAACCGCTCTATTAAAACATTTAATTCAATGCTCCTGCTCTAAAGCTATTTTCAGTCAACAGAGCCCGAGTTCCAAGCTAAAAACCAATTCTATCAAAACTACAGGATAGCCGATTGATTTGGAGCAATCCAAAGAACCATTCAATTTGGAGGGGGAAGACATAAAACCCAACACACTGTGTAGCTTACAAATATGGTCGCAGAGACATCTCCATCTTGTTTTTATTAGGGATGTGACAAATCTTTGATTTGTATTCGATTCGTACACGGATAGTGCCATTTTCCCCCGAATTTTGCAATTCAGTTGATTATTGCCCCCCGCATAAATTTTGGATGTTCATAATTGTTCATCTGAGACTTCCTTGGTGAAGTGGCATTTATTGTGACCATTAACAAGTGCTGCAGCACATCTACATATGTCATGCCATTTAGGAGGCACATTGCTGAGGGTTGTAACGGACAATCAATGTTCAAGTGCAGCCAAATCACGAAGAGCTGGATGAGAGGCCTCTATGTGGAATTTGTGCGGGAAGGAATAAATATGAAAAAAAAAAAAAGGCAGAGAATAGTGTGGAATTTTTTTTAAAACTGTGTGTAATACAAATCCAGCCAAAACAATAGTGCAAAAAGTTACAAAGCAACAATCTCTTGGGCTAATGCAGTATAGGCTATACAGAAACAGCCACGATGAAATGTGCAGATCAGGCACGGTGAATACCAGGGAACCAAGGAGACGGTTAATATTTCAACCCACAGTTTGTGTTTTGGATTTTTTTCCCCCAAAATTTCCATACAACAAACAGACATCTAGATCAGCCCAGCAAGCTATGGTGGAAGTGTGCAGTCCAGAAGAGACCACGGAGAAACAAGTCTCCTGAGGCCATGAAGATCCGCAACAGGCTGAGTGAGAGTAGCACTTGGTATATAGCCATGTTCTGTGGTGGAGGATGTGGGCCTCTTTAGACTGCTCAGATTACTGGAACCTTGTTATCACATCCCATTCTACAAGTTTTTTCACTGAATGTTTCCTTACATCTATAAATGAGGGTGCCTGCCCATGTTAACGCTGATTAAAAAACACAAGTACACAAATCTATCTCCTTCATTGCTGGTGTGTGGACCCAGAACACCACCACAAAGTATTTCCTTGGCCTAAAAGATCACTGGATTAACAAGGAGTTTTAACAGAGGAACAGGAGTGCTGTACTGAGAGGCTTTCGAAGGGAAAACACAGGTACCGCCATTTCCGATGAGTTTCTGAAAATGCTAGAAAAATGACAGACTGCCAAAGACAGCTGCCATGCTGTTCTCCATGATAACGGCACTAATATTAAAAAAAATAAGAGCTTTTAATGATTGTAATGTATACAGTTTGGGCTGTTTGGCAAAACCCTGCAGATGTGCATTAATGATGCTTTATTTAAAAACAAAAAACAAAAAAACAAAAACAGTCCATGTTGAAATTGATCAGTGTAAGTTAAACGGTGGTTTTTTTAGGCTGGACCCATGATTTAAGCTGTACCCATCCAGCTCAGACCAAAAAAAAAAAAAAAAAAAAAATCATCTGAATGTTAAAGCAATTGTTCAGAGTCTTGAAGAAGAAACCAGGCAGGAAAATGCCAATAATGATGATTGGCAAAATCAAAATTGAAAACAAAGAAACTGTTTATCGAGCCGCCGACAAAGAAATCTTGCATGGAGACTCCAAGTCTGGAGTTTCTGGGATGAAATTGTACAGGAATCTCAGTCCACAGTTTCCTCAATCGCTGCGGAGACGGAGCTGTCACTGAATCTGACAGAGCCCTGCACTCCCCGGTCCGCCGACCCTGTGGAATGGTGGAAACACAACGCAATCAGGCCTCCTAATCTCGCAGCGATCGCGATGTCTTTTCTTGGAGCTCCGCCAAGCAGTGTTCCCTCCGAGAGGCTGTTCAGTTCTGCTGAGGATCTCCACGGAGACCATCGCTGCAGACTTCTCCCCGAGAATGCAGAGAGGCTGGTGTTTTTTTTTTTTTTTTTTTTTAAATAATGCAATTTGCCCAGAGTAAACTACAGGTATTAAATACAGTTTGAACGATCTCACCAAAAACGCACGAATCATGCTATGGAGTTTGTACTGTAGTCAAATTGCACACAGAAAATACGGATATAAGTTTAAGGTTTCTTAAACTTTGTGCATATCTCAAATAGATTTGCATAAGGTCATCTAATAATGGCCATAAATATGCTACGAATCATTTTAATTAAAAAAAAAAGATTTTACAGCACTGTCAAAATAAACGTGGCAAGATTTTTTTCAATCAGGTTGTCTTGTCTGATTTGTCATAGTCCATGTTTGACAAACATTAATAGCTACTATTCGGTATTCAGTCGAATACCAAAAAAAATGGATTCGTCACATCCCTAGTTTATAAACCAGTGAAACCCCAGAATCTTATGGAGAAAAGGTGGAAGCAGTATCAAGTCTACATGGTGTTCTCCAATTTACCAAAACAAGTAAGACTTTACACATGGAGGTACAGAGTAAGATCAACTCTAACACACACACACACACACACACACACACACACACACACGTGCTCGCGTGCACACACACACACACACCAGGAAATACTTCAATTTCACACAAATTTTTGACTGAAGAGCAACAACAGTGATTTACAGAGACAAACAAAAATACGTGAAGTACAAATAAGTAATTCTTAAAAATTGGTTTTAATCAAGGAAATGCAAGGCAACATTATAATAACTCACCTTTCTGTAATCCAGTCTTCACTGTAGCCTGAGGAACTGTTTCAACCTGTTTGGACAGAAAAATATACCATTAACAAGAAATTTTTTTTTACACTTTTAACTAACAGAGGGAAAAAAACAGTACTTCCATCAATCTAAGTAATGATGAGTGATTAATGTACTGAAATCTGAACTCCGTCCCATCTTCTGGGTAAAGTTCTCTGTCTCAAGGTCAGGGAGGGTTTAAATCCTAGCTTCCTATGCTGAATTCCAAGTGACAACACACAGCCACATGCTCTCTAGCAAAGACTTTTCCCACCATTCCCTTGGTATATGAAGAGAACAAGAATCCTTTCTCAGTGTCTGGGAGGCAGGAGAGGGGTTGTTTCTGCAAACAGCCCCGATGTTGCTATAAACCCCTCCCGCCCCAAAGACGTTAGGATAAATTTTTACTTACTATGATACTCAGGTTAATGTAACTCACGCCACTTTAAGACCCTTCCGCGCCTGCACTCACAGCTAAGTTGCTGGGAATCAGGACCCTCTCTGTAGAGAGTGCTACAGGGCTCCATACAGCTGGAAGCTCAATACTTTTGCTGCTAGTACAAACTTAAGAAAATAAGTTTGTGATATTGCAAAAGCACTTTCTTGAGTGTCTTATGAACAGTGTCTTGATCCTACATTAGGAGAGCGAGATCAGAAGTTATTCTGCCAATGTATATGTAAAACACGTGGTAATTTGAGGCTTGAACCATTGGAATTAAAGAAAGGATGCTGTTTGGAGGAGTTCCTGTTTTAGCTATGAATTGAATTTTATGTTTCTTTAAGATGTGGTGAGATATGCATGTTGAAACACATTTTGTAAATATTTAAGGATTGTTCTAAGCTTTTTAAAAAAAATTTTATTTTTTTTACAACAGGTAAAAAACATACAACAGAAGCGCTTTTATAAGATACAATTAGTAATACAAATATAAAATCTTCTAAACAATCACTGTTATTGTTCTACTACTAACTATAACACAGTGGCATTAACAATTTGTCCCACTTTTTATACTCATTCTGCTTATTAAATTTAAACTGGTCACAGACTGAATTTGGGAACCAGCTGGAAAAATCACAACCTCGTTTTGGTAATGAATGCTATAGATTTGCAAGAACTTAGAAAGATTTTTTGGAATATAATTTCCTAAGTATGAAAGTTAATTATGGTAAATGAATGACAAATTAGTATATTATTTAAATTTTAGTTAAATGTTTCTGGGAAAACTGTTTTACATGCTTGGAGATACCATGAGCACCCACAAAAATCACCTTTTAAGTTTGGAAGTTTAAGTTATGAAGGAAATAATTTGAATAGAAAAGTCCACACTTCCATATTAAGTGGCTTTAAAAATATAAAGCTTATTGGAACTAATACTATTCAGAATTCTTTTTGTTTAATAGCAGCTGTCTGGGCTATAAAAAATGGATATTCTTCCACTTTAAAAAAAATCAAGAAAAATTCTTATTGTGAGTTTAATTTCAAGGAATACTGGTTTCTAAAAATTTCTTTGAACAGGTAATTTAATATGCATATTACTACGTTGATTACACTGGTTTAATACCCTTCAGTCAAATGTTCCTCCCCTTTTTTGTTTTTACTTAAATGGTGTTTCTGATAACCCAATCACAGGTGAGTGCCATTCCACTGGGAAAATAACATTCCAAAAAATCTGTGATACCAACAGAAAAACCAGATCATCTATGATCATCTGTGTCTTAAATATAACTTTCATAGTTAAATTATTCTGATTTGTTTAAAAAATAAAAACAATACATACCAGCAGCTTAAACAAAAAATCAAAATTTAAAAGGGCAGGGGGGACTCAACGATGGTTCCAAATAAAAATCATGAAAACATGAAATCATTTTGCTCATAACAGAAATTTCAAAATAAATGTGAGGAATTCTTTAAGAGTCTTGTACCAGTGGCTTCCCATCTCCTGAAGCCTGACTATTTTCTGTGAGAATGCTTGAAGCAGAATCACAGGGATGGCTGTATTAGAATTGGGCACTGGAACTCAACAGGACAGAAGCATAAGATAGTCCAGAAAAAGGAAACCCAGTTTGGGGAAAGTTTCTCTTTCTTTTAAGATACCATATAAGCCACAACATTTACAAATACAATGTTTTAACTCTCTACATGTAGGAAGCCAACCTGCTCCTTTTTGATCTTCTTCTTTGGCACAACCTCGGTGGATTTCTCTGATTCAGAACGAGTTCTAATTGATCTTCTCTGTTGCTTCTTTTCTACTGAGCCTAAGAGGTGATTTAAAGGAACAAACAAAAACTCATTTAAGAATGACTTGACATTCATGTAATTAAGATTTGACCCAATTCTCTGCTTTTCTTATCCATTACTTTGTTTTATAATTGTTTTGTTTTACTTTTTGGTCTTGCAATTATAAATCACTAAAAATTCAATCAGTACTATATATTTTTCATTTTAACAAATGAATTAAACTAATTCTATATGTAAGATGTTTAACGGTGCTTGGTGTACCTATATGAATTTTTGCTACTGTTACATTATTAACAACAACAGGGGAAAAAGGCACAAAGTGTGGCCAAAACCAGATCGTTAATTTGGATGTCAAGGGACTTGTTTTGCTTTAGAAATAATGAGTCACGAAAAACTTCAAAACAAGTTAGCAAGGTTTTTCATGTTAAACAGCAAAACAGAAACTAATAATATTGTTAAACAGTAAAATTCTTTGGAAGTAAACAGAAAAAAACTCACATGGACCCCATTTTGGACAGGATAAAGCTTAGTGGAAAGAACACTAAGGCAGGAATGATTCATCCTCAGTTCTGAGGAGGAATGATGCCTGCAGCGCAGCTGTTCTCCATCTTCTCAGCGTTCAGACCACCTACATGGTCCTTCCTACATAATGATCACTCTTCCACACCTTGCCACGGGAGAAAGCTCTTATCAAAGCAGGCAGAAACTACTTCACTAAAACCTTCCACATTACCTTTATATTTTGTGGTTTCATTGTTCTTGTCTATGTGTAAATGGTTTCCTTCACCTTAGTTCAAAGCCAACACAAAGAAGGATCCCACTACATCTGTTTTGGGGAAGAAGGATACTAATATATTGTTCCTGAGCTGTGATTTCTACCAGAAAAGTCACAAATGAAGGTGTTCGCTCCCTCCTTCATGCTCACTCTGCTTTTTACACTGATGGAAATGTTCACTAAGACAACAGATATCCTACCCTCACAGGCACCTGAGTATCCCAGAAATCCAGACTTTAGTACCTATCAGGGAAGAGGAAAATTAAAGCAGAATTGCTTAAAACAAACAAAATAGCTTTACTTGTTTTGAGGATGACAACGTAACTGTTCCATTAAGTACAGATGGTATTTGATCTATTATCTTATAGAAAATAAGGCAACAGGACTTCTTATAACTGTTCTGAAAGCTACCCGAAGAACACATGAAATCTACTACACTTAAAACCACTAAAAAGTACTGCATTTATGTCCTAAGAGAGAGGAGGTAAGCATCTCTGGATTTGGAAAATAGCTTGGAAATCTAGTATAAAGGCAAATACAATTCTTCAAATCACAGAAATTAGCAGTGCCACACACTCTATGCCCCCCCTAAATTTACTAAGGAAAGGCTCCAGAATTCTCCCTAAGTAGTTAACACCCCTAAGTAGTTAACACCAACTGAGATGATGATACAACTGGTTTCCGAAGGGAGATCAAGTCTTTTTTCTCACTTTTCAACTACTGAAGTTATTTCCACAAGAAGCAAAATGGTCATTTAAAAAGGCAAAATAAGCTCATCAACCACAGCTGGTAACCAAATTTAAACCGAAGTCAAAGCTTTAGAGCACTCATTAATTTACAACCTAAATATAGTGCCTGCCTAAAGAAGGAATTGAGCTTTTCCCAGATATAAAGAATTAGAACCTTCCACTTTACCTTTCACTTAAAAAAAAAAAAAAATCATAGCAAAACTTAAATCTTACAGTGAAAAGACTACATGAAAAGAAAATGTTCAGTAGCTGAGGGGAAGGGAAAAAATAAATTCTATTAAAAATAAAAGTATAGGAACATCTGGGTTGCTCAGTCAGTTAAGTGTCTGCCTTTGGCTCAGGTCATGATCCCAGGGTCCTGGGATTGAGTCCCACGTCAGGCTCCTTGCTCACAGGGAGCCTACTTCTCCCTCTGCCTGCCACTCCCCCTGCTTGTGCTCTCTGACAAATAAATAAAATCTATAAAAAATAAAAGTATAATATTTAAGATCAATCTAATATGAAGAGTTTACTTTCTCCCTAATAGGAGAAGGTAGATATTTAAATAAAGATCCCCCTAGGCTAAGTATCACACTTAAATCAGACAAATTACAACAGTTTAGTGTAAAGAAAGATAATAAAATTGATGTACCTGACTAAGGAGAGCTGAGGCCAAAAGATTCTTTTAATCTTCAAAGAAGGGACCAAACGTTTTCAATTATGGCTAATTAATGCAAAACTTTTAAGTCCATTTATTCATTTCTTTGACATCATAATTTCATTTTTTTGTACAGTATTGTGAAATGATACAAGTTGCAAATCCGGTCTTGGACTTTGTTACTCTCTCCTTACTTTAACGCAGCTTCCCTTCCCAACTCAATTTTGGATAAAGGCATGATGTTTTGTATGCCCCATCCAATGTATGCCCCATCTCCTCTGCCACCACCTCTCCCTGTCTTGTAGCCCCTCTCACTTTTTTTTTTTTTAAAGAAAGCTAGCCCAAGTTCTTTCCTGAACAATGATTCCTTTTATTTTAGCTCTTACAATAACAAGAATCTTACTCAAAGTTTCCCTTACAAAAATATTTGCCCCTTAGTGCCACTCAATCACAATTCTGCCTGAGTTACTACCGATTCAAGGCTACTACCTTAGTTCTCAAGACTTTAATCCTTCTAGAAAAACTTGGTCCCTTCTTAGATTTGATTCCAAAATTTTTTTAAAAGAGCAAGGTGAAACAAACTCCTTTCTCCTAAACTAAGATTCCAAATGACCAAGCCAGCTGACAACCTAACTCTTTTCTTGATGGCTGTATGAAGCAGTAATACTGTTATATAATCCAAACCCACCAGACACTCAGTTGAACTATAAGATCCTTAGTATGTCAGTCCCTTAACAAAAATTACTTTGACCATTCCAAAGGCACAATCTTACTGAATACAGGCATTTCTCTTTTAAACAAGAATAATATAGTTTGATTTTCAACTCATGGTGTCTGTTAATCAGAGAACAGATTATAATAGAAGAGTTAGGCCCTAGTCCCCTGCTTACTAACTTCTAGTACACCTAAGAATAATAAAAAGAACACGGGCATCTGTCAATTAATTTCCAGTAAGAGATGAAGGAGGAAATGGTAAGAATGTGTTAGAAAAGCGAAGCTGTTATTTTCATGCAAAGAGAGATCAAATGGTGCATTTACTCAGATGTATACAGATTTCATAACCACACTCTTTTAATTACAGAGCCTTCTTATTACTTAAACTCCTGTAGGAAAACTAACTTACCATGAATAAAGCTCCCTAGCCCCTAAACCATTCTTTCCTATTGAAGTAATTGCTTTTATAACTCAATTTTTTAAAATATAATTTGATTTTGATAACTAAGATTTCTTAGGAACACAGCTACCAATGTTATAGCAGAACAGAACCATGACCTCTCAAAATGCATCTATATCCTCTTCATTCCTTACTCACCTGTAGGTCCAGATGTTGCTTCAGGAGATGATACATTCTGAGTTGCCTTTTCATTTCTCTGGTTTGGTGTAGAAATTATAAGTCTGTCCTGTCCCCTGACACTTATTTCCGTTTTGTTACCAATTCCCTTTAAAATAAGGCAAAATAAAAAATAGCTGTTTACCAGGAAAATGGCATCATTTTATTTACAAAGACAGCTTAAGATGGTCATGATTTGCTTGAATTTTACACGGTCTTTGACTGCAGTTAATTTATCATCTTTGCCATTACCAGAGCAATTTTATTAAGTCATCAGGATGTATTCTAAAATGTACGATGAGATTACGTGAGAAAAAAAATGACTTCACATGAGGCATACCACTAAAAAATGAACCTGTGTCACCTAGTTTTCTGTCAAAAACAAAATGTTTTCTGGTCTGAATAGTCTCTCCCTTTACCTCATCACAGGAAAAGAACTTGAGTCATTTTCATTTGGTTAAGTGCCCTGCTACACAGATCAAAATGTCAACATGTCTTAAAAGACAAGAATATCCTTAGATACAGAAATCTGACATTCATGATGACCAGAATGTGTACCCAATAAGCAATTTGGAGCAGATATAAGGCAGCTACAATTACAGCTCTGTCTCATTTTAGGTATTTTTAACATCATGAAATAAAGGAGTGGTTTGTAAATATATGTATTTTTTTAAGTTTCTTTTTTTAAAAAAAAAATTTTATTTATTTATTTGACAGAGAGAGAGAGAGAGCACAAGCAGGGGGAGCGGCAGTTAGAGAGAAAGTGAGAAGCAGGGCAGACGCTTAACTGACTGAGCCACCCAGGCGCCCCAACATATGTATTTTTAAAGTCTTCATTTTTAAAAGATCAGTTTTGGGACAACTGGGTGGCTCAGGCAGTTAAGCGTCCAACTCTTAATTTTGGCTCAGGTCATGATCTCAGGGTCCTGAGACTGAACCCCCCACCCCCTCCTCCATGCTCAGTGGGGAGTCTGCTTGAGATTCTCTCTCTCCCTCTGCCCCTCCCTGCCTGCCCCTCATGTATGGGGGCACTCTCTCTCTCATAAATTTTTAAAAATTAAAATAAATAAATTAATTAAAAGAACTTTATCTCAAATTTCATTTAAATAGCACTCTTTGGAGTGGGCTGACAAAGCTTGATCTGTATATCCAAATGCAGATAAAAACTAGCTCCAAGAATGAAGCCAATTTACATTAAAAAAAAAGATGCAAAGTATTCATTTGCTATTCCAAGCTGTCAGCAGAACCAAGTGGAGACTGTAACTTAAGTCTTTTCAAGTAGTTTAGTCTTACTGAAATCAGTTGAACCTACGGTCAGAAACAAAGTAATAGAGAACCCTTCTACTTCTCTCTAGTAAAATATTATCACTCAAGCACCGGGTGTCGTATATAAGTGTTCAATCACTAAATCCTACACCTGAAACTAATATTACACTGTATGTTAACTACCTGGAATTTAAATAAAAACTTGGAAAAATACATCACCAATAAGGCATACCTACATTTAATTATTTTCATGTGCATCTGACAATATTAGGAAATAAGCAGATTTCTTTAAAAGCACACGCCCATGGAGTGCCGCTAAATCAAATTCATAAGCCCACAACTGTGAGAAGGCTTTGGAGGGCAGTGAAGAGGTATATGGAATAACATTACAAATGTTATGACACTGTTTTAAAGTCTAAAAGCTAAAATATAAGTGCCCTAAATGGAGGTTCAGGGCTGGCTGATGGAGGTATTCAATTTGAAGAGGTATTTTCACCCCATTACCCACGCTATCACCAGTTAATTGTTAAAGAACAAACACAGTTCTGGAATTTCTTTAAAATGCATTAGCCAGCGTGAGCCTAACAAAACTGCCGGTGCAACCAAACAGATCAGCAGGTATAATTAGTACAATAGTTAATTCAGATAACTGACAAAAATAATTTAATAAGAAGCACACTTTGCAGCTAAGAAAAACTAACTATACAAACTAGAAACAGGCAAAGTGCCGAGTTTTTTTCCACAACTTTAGGGAGCTAAGCTCAATTTTGGCTGCACCGCTCAAGATTAATCTAGTACAGATGGGGATATTACAAAAGAGGGAAAAAAGAAGGAAAACATAGCCTTTTTGCCTGTCTTTTTTGCCCCCTCTTAAACACAGTAAACTGTACATTTCAACTGCAGCAGATAAAAGGGTATTTAAATTACGACCTTGTGTTGTTTGTGGGGTTTCTTTTTAAACGTCAAGGCTGACTACTTATTTAATACTATTCCCCCAAAACACCCACGTAAGAAGGAGATACCTTCGTTGAATAAACAAACTGATCGATAAATTTCCCATCTCCTGTAGCATTCTGAAGAGCAAACACTTGTTCAATCTTCACAACTGGAGACATGTTACACTTCTGCAAATCCAGGCTCCCTTTGTGCATTGTAATAGAAGCTGGTAAAGATTTCCTGGCGGCGGCCGTTTTCCAGGCTATTTTAACAGGAGGTGGTTCTTCCTCTTCCACGCTCGTGTGCCGCCTCTGGCTCTGTCTCCGAATTTCAGTACTTGAGAGTGAGGAGGCCACCTCACCTGCATTGGTCTGTTCCAGCTGAGTATTCAGCACTGACCTTGGTCTTCGGGTTTTCTTAACTTCGGCTTTGGAGGCAACATTCTTTTTTGCTTGGGACAAAGCCTCCTCAGGCTGTTTATCAATATAGATAAAAGTATACTGTTCTATTCTTTCCTCTCGGGTCATTTTCAATGCCTTCTCTGCATGGGCGATGCCGATATCCCACTGAGCACGTTCTCTCTGAGGTCGGGGTTTCCGAATCTAAAAAAAGACCCAGGCATATAAAAGACACAGGCATTATCAGATACACTTTCAGTCTAATTGGTACATTTAAACCAACACGTACTTCCCATGTGATCCTGTCATCATTCCAGGTAACATAAATAAATATCTTCAGGTTCTTCAAATTTATGACATATTCTAAAACTCCCTAACTTTGATAAGTCAGTATGACTATCAGATGATATGCAGGTCTACTCTCTTTAAATATTCTTTTTCATTGACCACTCTGTTGCACAAGTCCCTCAAAGAGGGGGCTGTCCTTCTCATGTTATGTTCATACAAAGCTAGCAATGAGGGCAAAGGGAGGAGAGATTGCAGAACGATTACTTGCAGTGGCCAATAAAACACTAACCTTAAAAATGACACCCTGAAGCTCAGGGGTGCTACAGAGATCACAAAAAAGCAAATGGCAGAGTCAGCATTTGAAGCTGTGCTGGTGGTTTGTACCATAATGCAAACAGGGGCAGAATGGAGAGAAAGGAGAGAGCCCAGAGGAACAAATGAAAGTTGACAAGACACAGGAAAGAAGGGATGTATAAGAGAAAAAACAGGGGCGCCTGGGTGGCACAGCGGTTAAGCGTCTGCCTTCGGCTCAGGGCGTGATCCCGGCGTTATGGGATCGAGTCCCACATCAGGCTCCTCCGCTATGAGCCTGCTTCTTCCTCTCCCACTCCCCCTGCTTGTGTTCCTTCTCTCGCTGGCTGTCTCTCTCTCTGTCGAATAAATAAATAAAATCTTTAAAAAAAAAAAAAAAGAAAAAAGAAACCTGAACCAGCTTCCATAGGTCTCCTTCACTGTTGCTCAGAAGACTTTGAGTTGGCAAGTCAGATAAGAAAACTTTGAATAAAAAGTATGTGAGATGACCAAAGCCATCAGGAATATCTAGGAGGTTGGACTAAGGTAGCCCAAAATTAGCTAATGAAACTCTGAGAAGGGATGGTATATGTGGAACGCTGATGTATAAATCTGTAAAATGTCTGATAAAATTAATCAAAATCCTCTGTGATCAAATTTAGCTTTTAAAGTATAAAAATATGACAAATTTCTGAATCACAAGAGACCCACCCTAAAATTAGTTGAGTTTAAAAATGTCAACCAGATAGATTATCGGGAGTTGATGTCATAATTCTAAAATATCCACCACAAACATATTTCTTGGTTCCCTCACTGTGACCTTGCTTGAACCAGTTACTTAAGCTTGTCTATGCCTCGATTTCTTCTCATCTGTAGAAAGGGGAATGATGGTATCTACCCCCCTTAAGTTGTTATGAAGATTAAATGAATTAATACACACATAATGCTTAAAATAGTGCCTGTCTCACAGCAGGTGCTCACTAAATATTTTAGAAACTTTACTTTCACAAAACAATTTTACTAGATAAGAATAAAGGGAATTATGTAAAGATAATGAAATAGGAAAAAAAAAAAAACAAAACTCCCTGGCAAAATCCACGCTTCACTAGCATCTACTAGTCATGTACACTAATTCAATTCAAAAATAGAATCCAGCACTGTATTAAGCAAAGTTCAAGTTTTTAATAGTATTCTGATGTTGTTTATATGAAATATAAAATTTACTGACGTACAATAAATTATTAAAACTGAACTTAGGTTAAAATAACAACTCATTCTAACAACGATCTGAATTCAAGTATGAAAACTTCTACTAAATTACTAAGTCCTCTACAAACCATATTCGATTGGTAAAGTTAACACGCTGCCAGATACCTTTTGTTTCTCAGAGTGATTGCTGGCTTGTTTGGTTGCTTCAGCCAATAGTTCTTCATACTGTTTATGACCTTTATACTCTCGTACTCGCTTTTCATGAACCCATGCCCTCTCCGGTTGGTTGCTAAAAAATTGGACGTGATATTCCCGGGCACCTGTAAGCAAAAATTCTTATTAACCATTTCAGAACATAAGCATCACGTATACTCTGCCAAAAACATGAACCTAAGCTAGGTTCCCTAGCATCACTCCTATTAAAACCTGCATGCTTTGGATTGTCCAAGGATATAATCCAACACCTGCCAATTACACAACTAATAGTTACTGTAAAAAATCACTCCCGAATGATTAAAATTAGTCCAGCAAGTCTTAAGAAGAAGAAAATCAGAAATTCTACTAATTACCAGATTTGCTACCTTGGTTACACAACTTATTTTTGCTTGTCTCAAACCTTTTTAGAAACAAATCTGGGAATAAATAATTTTTTCTTCAAAAAATGTGTAACGGGCACCTGGGTGGCTCAGTTAGTTAAGTGTCTACCTTCGGCTCAGGTCATGATCCCAGATTCCTGGGATCAAGCCCCATGTTGGGCTCCCTGCTCAGTGGGGAGTCTGCTTCTCCCTCTCCCTCTGCCCCCCCCAACCCCGGCTCGTGGGCACTCTCTCTCTCAAATATAATCTTTAAAAATATATATATAACATATTTTCTTGGACTTCGAAAGTGCCAAATTGCTTTTCTGGCTATATGAAAGTGCACTATATAGACTTGGGGGTGGAGAAGAGGCCACCGACTCTTTCAGGGATCCTGTGAGCTCAAAACTATCTTCATAATAATCCCAAAATACTATTGTCTTTTCAGTGTGTTGGCATTTGCACTTCATACCGCAAGAACAATGGTGGATAAGACTGCTGGCATGCCAGCACAAATAAAGACAATGAGAGACACCAAACGATACCAGTATCGCATTCTTCACAGCCATATATACTGGCAGCTAAAACAAAACAAAACAAAAAGCCAGTTCCATTGAATGTCCTTGATGAAGTGGTAAAATGATTAATTTCACTAAATTTCAATGTTTGGATACTGTCTTTTTAATATTCTCCATGATGAAATGGGAAGTATGCATAAAGCGCTTTTGCTTATTGAAGTGTGACAGTTACCTTGAGGAAAAGTACTTGTGTGACTGTTTGAGTTGCAAGATCACTGGCCACTTTTTCATAAAACATCATTTTTATTTGAAAGAACGACTGACAGAAAAACTATGGTTATTTGAACTTGAGCATCTGGCAAGTATTTCCTCAAAAACGAACAAAGCAAGTTTACTATTTCAAAGAAATCAACTGACAGTATTTGTTGCCAAAGACAATATTTGATCTTTCAAGGAAAAATTAGAATTTTGGAAAACCTGAGTCTTCCAACTTCCCAATAATCAAAGAATTTTCTGATGAAATAACTGGTCATATAAACTAATGTGATTTAAAAATATCTATAGAGGATGGGGCCCCTGGGTGGCCAGTCGATTAAGCACCCAACTCTTGATTTCAGCTCAGGTCATGTCATGATCTCAGGATGGTGAGATTGGAGCTTGCTTGAGATTCTCTCTCCCTCTGCCCCTCCCCCTGGCTCCTGTGCACACTCTCGATCTAAAGAAAAAGTATACTATAGAAGGATGTGTCAACATTTGGAAGATATATCTTACTTGGTAACGATAACATATTTTTTTTAATTTCTAAAAAGATTTTATTTATTTATTTGAGAAAGAGAGAAAGAAAGAAGAGAGCATGCTTGTGAGTGTGGCGGGGGGGAGGGGGAGGGACAAGCAGACTCTGTACTTAGTGTGGAGCCCCATGGGGGGCGGGACTCAATCCCAGGACCAGAAGATCATGACCTGAGTAGAAGTCACACATTTAACCAAGTGACCCACCCAGGCACCCCCAAACCAGTATTTTTTAAATGGCCAATACATGATGTTATAAAATCATGAAAGGTAGAAGATTCATTCAAAGTGCAAGATAGAACCAATGGATTCCAATGTAACAAAGTACAAAAAGTTTATGGATATGATTTCAAATTTCCTGAATCTGAACTAACCCACACTTACTGAGTTTTGGTGTAATATCAAAGAAATATATCCACAATTACCTAAAAAGGCTATTAAAATACACTATCCTTTTTCAACTACACACCTGTCTGAGGTCAGATTATCTTCATATAGTCCAACCAAAACAACAACCCTAACAGATTGAATGTAGAAACAGATACAGGAATCTAGTATCTTCACTTAAGCCAGACCTTAAAGAGATTTGCAATGATGTAAAATGATACCATTCTTCTCATTTTTGAGGAAATAGTTATTTTTCATAAAAATGTAATGATAACATATAATGGATTATTTTTAAATCAATTAGTAAATATTTTTAAATTCTTTTAATTTCCAAATTAAAATAAAAAGTAATAGATAAAACCCATGTAAACAAAAGCCTTTTAAAATCTTCAAATTGTAAGAGTAAAAGGTGTTCTGGGGCCAAAATATCTGAAAACTGCTAGAACAGTGCTACTCTCCAAGTGTGGTTCCCAGAACAGGCCAGTCTGTGACAGAATAAGCATGGAAGAGTAAGCATTTAGAAACTATGATAATTTGACACTGTCATGATGTTTAGGCACATGATCAGGGATCTTGTACCATATACTTTTTGCAGGGGGAGGCCTTTCCTTTTTGTAATAGTTACTTTTATTGTATTTTCTGTAAGTATTGGTCCATGGTGGATTGGAAATTTTTAAAAAATGAACAAAAACTGGTCTTTTACCAACCATAGTTTGAAAAACACAACTCTACAGAAAATGTCTCAGGTTAATACAGTACTGTATAACTGGTCTTGGCAAATCCAAAATAATTCAGGTAGGCAAAGAAAGGTAATAAGCAGATGTTGGTTGACTAGAAAAATGTAGGTATAGGCTTAAATTGAACTCAGTTATCTGAAATCGATTATATCTTGGATTTGAAAATTTTTAAATTTTATTAGACATTAATGGGAGATTATCTAAGGAATTATTTTGAAACCAGATTAAAATTTCTTATGTAAAATAGCCTATAAGAGAGAAATACACACACAATTTGATTTCCATATAATCCAATCTCAGAAGGAAGAGCTAAGCACAGATTTGACTATAATTAATCAAAGAAGGTTAAGTCCAAGGGTTTTTAGGGACAAAAAAATAAATATAACCCAAACTAATAGGTGAGTTTGGAAGATAGGGTAGTGGGTACAAGTGATAGGGTTAAAAGAATATAGGGCATGGGGCGCCTGGGTGGCACAGCAGTTAAGCATCTGCCTTCGGCTCAGGCGTGATCCCGGCGTTCTGGGATCGAGCCCCACATCAGGCTCCTCCACTATGAGCCTGCTTCTTCCTCTCCCACTCCCCCTGCTGTGTTCCCTCTCTGGCTGGCTGTCTCTATCTCTGTTAAATAAATAAATAAAATCTTAAAAAAAAAATTAAAAAAAAAAATATAGGGCATAATCCAAAAGTCAGTCAGTTATTCAGAAACAGACTTTATAGTTAAGAACACAAAAACTAAAACTCACAGATGACACAATCTCATTTTAATATTTATTTTCAACTTCTTCCTCTATTAAATCATTAGTACAGATGAAACAAATCAAACAATTTGTCTCTTTGTTATTATTACTCTATTTCCTGCTGTCCAAAGAACAATGAGTGAAATAAAAACCTAAAGACCTGTAAAAATGAGAAGCACATCTGTCTTTGAATAAATACCCGAATTCCAAAAGAAAAATGCAGAGGAAATTTTTTCTTTAAATATTTATTTATTTTACAGAGGGAGAGACAGAGAGCAAGCATGCATGTGCACATGTAGGTGGGGGGGGGAGGGACAGAGGGAGAGAATCTTAAGCAGACTCCTGGCTGAGTGTGGAGCCCTACATGGGGCTCAATCCCACAACCCTGAGATCATGTCCTGAGCAGAAATCTCCAGACGCTCAAATGACTGAGCCATCCAGGTGCCCCGGCAATTTTTTATTTAAGAAAAATAATATAAAGGTAAAACCATCCCGTTTTAACCTTAAAAAAAAAAAGTTAGGATTAAAAGTTACAGTAGGTAAAGAAGATGTGGTATATATGTATGTACACACACACATGCTGGAATATTACTCAGCCATCAAAAGAAATGAAATCTTGCCATTTGCAATGATGTGGATGGAACTAGAGGGTATTATGCTAAGCAAAATAAGTCAATCAGAGAAAGACAACAATATGATCTCCCTCATACGTGGAATTTAAAAAACAAAACAGAGGAACATAGGGGAAAGGAGGGGAAAAATAAAACAAGATGAAATCAGAGAGGGAGACAAACCATAAGAGACTCTTAATCATAGGAAACACACTGAGGGTTGCTGGAGGGGAGGGGGTAGGGGGATGGGGTAACTGGGTGACAGAAAGGAGGGCACTAGGTATAATGAGCACTGGGTGTTATATGCAACTGACGAATCACTGACCTCAACCTCTGAAACTAGTAATACACTGTTAATTAACTGAATTTAAATAAATTTAAATAAATAAATAAAAATAAAAGTTACAATAGGTATAATATATCATTTAAAACTCAGTAAAAATCTTTACTATTCTATCTATTAATTACAATACACATAGTGAAAAATAATTACTCTCAAACTTTTTTTTTTTTTTTAAGATTTTATTAATTTGTTCAACAAAGATGGAGACAGTCAGCGAGAGAGGGAACACAAGCAGGGGGAGTGGGAGAGGAAGAAGCAGGCTCATAGCAGAGGAGCCTGATGTGGGGCTCGATCCCCTAACACCGGGATCACGCCCTGAGCCGAAGGCAGACGCTTAACCGCTGTGCCACCCAGGCGCCCCAGAGAGAGAATCTTAAGCAGACTCCATGAACAGCGCAGAGCCCGACACAGGGCTCAATCTCACAATCCTGAGATCATGACTTAAGCCGAAATCAAGAGTCAGATGCTTAACCCAGTGAGCCACCCAGGCACCCTGACTCTCAAACTTTTAATAGTAGTTACATTACCCGAAGGATGAAATTATAGGTACTTTTCACTTCTGACTATATATATTTTTGTATTGTTATATGCAGAAAAAGCATTTCATTTTTAACTTTTAAACTTAAAATGATTATTCAGCCATGTGATAAAAGGAAATCCTACCAAAACGGATGAACCTAGAGGACCCTGTGCTAAGTGAAAATAAGTCAGACAGAGAAAGAGAGATACCATATGATCGTATTTGTATGTGGACTATTTTAAAAAAAATCAAACTCCTAGAAACAATGTAGAATGATGGCTGCCAGATATCAGGGACTGGGGTGGGAGAGGAGCTAGTCAAAGGGTATAAGCCTTCAGTCATTAAGATGAGTATGTTCTGGGAATCTGATGTACAGCATGGTTACTACAGTAAATAATACTGTGTTATATACTTGAACGTTACTGAGGATGTAGAACCTGAGCGTTCTTACCAAACACCCACACACAAAAATAACCGTGTGAAGTGCTGGGTATGTTAGTTGACCAGACTGTGGTAATCAGTTCATGAAGTATATGTATATCAAATTATTATGCTGTACACTTTAAATATATATAACTTTTGTCAATTATACCTCAACAAAGCCTGAAGAAAAAAAAAAGAAAAAGAAACTTAAAATGAGACCACAACAATGAAATACAACTTAAAAGAAACATGAGAGGGGCGCCTGGGTGGCTCAGATGGTTAAGTGTCTGCCTTCAGCTCAAGTCATGATCCTGGGGTCCTGGGATCGGGCCCCACATCGGGCTCCCTTCACAGGGAGCCTGCTTCTCCCTCTCCCTCTGCTGCTCCCCCTGCACGTGCTCTCTCCCTCTCTCTGTCAAATAAATAAATAAAATCTTTAAAAAAAAAACAAGAGACAGACATGTGATACAAACATCTTTCCACATGCTCTTACGAAGAATTTGATCTTTATGTGTAAAAACTGTTATTTTTTCTAAAGCTAAGAATCTAGCAATACTGACCAATAACAATATGGAAATCAATGATTACTATCTAAAAATAATTAAGAAAAATTTATACAAAGTTGTTTAGATTAAGCAACACAAAATGCTTCACAGTCATCATGTGTGAACATAATCAACAAAATTAAGTTTTATACTGTTTTCTCGGTTTTCAGAAAAACAGAAAACTTTCTCTAAAAAAGGAAGTACTGACAGATGCCTCAACATGAACCTCTAAAACATGAGGCTAAATGAAAGAAGCCAGACACAGGGGCGCCTGGGTGGCACAGCGGTTAAGCGTCTGCCTTCGGCTCAGGGCGTGATCCCGGCGTTATGGGATCGAGCCCCACATCAGGCTCCTCCACTGGGAGCCTGCTTCTTCCTCTCCCACTCCCCCTGCTTGTGTTCCCTCTCTTGCTGGCTGTCTCTCTCTCTGTCAAATAAATAAATAAAATCTTTAAAAAAAAAAAAAAAAAGCCAGACACAAAAGGCCACATACTGTATGATTCCCTTTATATGAAATGTCCAGAAAAGGCAAACCTATAGAGACAAAAAGTAGTTAGTGGTTGCTTAGCACTGGGAGAAGAGAGGAGTAATGGGGAATGACTGCTAATGAACATGGAATTTATTTCTGGGTTGAGAAAAATGTTCTAGGGGAGCCTGGATGGCCCAGTTGGTTAAGCATCTGACTCTTGTTTTCAGCTCAGGTCATGATCTCAGGGTGGTGAGATGGAGCCCTGCTTTGGGCTTTGCACTCAGGGGGGAGTCTGGTTGGGATTCTCTCTTCCCCTCTGCCCCTCCCTCCACTCACACATGCTCACTCTCGAGCTCTCTGTCAAATAAAGTCTTTTTAAAAAAGTTCTAAAATTAGATGTTCTGATGACTGCACAATTCCATAAATGTACTAAAAAACACTGAATTTGTATGTAAATCATATCAGGAAAGCTATTATTTTCAAAACTACTGCAAAAAAGAAAAAAGTATCAGAATACACTTTTAATTAATTTTTTTTTTAAAGATTTTATTTATTTATTTGACAGAGATAGAGACAGCCAGAGAGAGAGGGAACACAAGCAGGGGGAGTGGGAGAGGAAGAAGCAGGCTCATAGCAGAGGAGTCTGATGTGGGACTCGATCCCATAACGCCGGGATCACGCCCTGAGCCGAAGGCAGACGCTTAACCGCTGTGCCACCCAGGCGCCCCACTTTTAATTAATTTAAATTTTAAAAATTTTCTAAATTCTCAGAGTTCTGGTTTTCTCATTAATACAAGCAAAATCAGTATTCCCAGCAGTAAAGTAGGAGACTGCTGAGGAATTCCAGACCAAATTAGATTAATTCCTAAAACCAAATTTAAATACTTCCTTTGAAATACAGATGTGACATAAATTGTGCTTTCACTTGTATCCCATAAAAAAGCTTTACTTAGCAGGTTTTCATACAGTAATTAAATGTGAAACACTAATAATCTGAAAAGCATGCTTTTCTAAGGAGAGAGAATTGAAGAGCCACAACTCTCACATGATATACACAACTCTCAGGGTGCTCTAGAGACCCAGTAGGTACATGGATTATTTTATTGAAAAGGTTTTGCCCTAAGAGACACACGAAAAGATGCTCATCATCGCTGATCATCAGGGAAATGCAAATCAAAACTACAATGAGTTATCATCTCACACCTGTCAGAATGTCTAAAGTTAACAACACAAGAAACAACAGGTGTTGGTGAGGATGTAGGGAAAGGGGAACCCTCTTGCACTGTTGGTGGGAATGCAAGCTGGTGCAGCCACTGTGGAAAACAGTATGGAGGCTCCTCAAAAAGTTAAAAACAGTATTACCTTATGATCCAGCAATTGCACTACTGGGTATTTACCCAAAGAATACAAAAACACTAACTCAAAGGGATACAGGCACCCTTATGTTTATAGCAGAATTATTTACAATAGCCAAGATATGGAAGCAGCCTAAGTGTCCATCAGCTGGTGAATAAAGAAGATGTGATATATATACACACACAATGGAATATTACTCAGCCATAAAAAGAACGAAATCTTGCCATTTGCAACGACTTGGATGGAGCTGGAGAATATAATGCTAAGCAAAATAAGTCAGTTAGATACCGTATGATTTCATTCATACATAGAATTTAACAAACAAAACAAGCAAAGGGAAAAAATAAGAGAGAGAGACAAATCAAGGAACAGACTCATAGCTATATAGAGAACAAACTGATGGTTATCAGTGGGTTGGGGGATGGGTTAAATAGGTGATAGGGTTTAAGGAGTGCACTTGTGATGAGCACCGGGTGATGTATGGAAGTGTTAAATTACTATATTACACACCTGAAACTAATATAATACTGCATGTTACCTGAAATTAAAATTTAAAAAGGCTTGGTCCTTTGGGAAATCCCTGTCCCTTTCTTCTCCCATTCATAGAATATTAAACCTGCAAGATACTTCATAGATTACTAGTCCAACACCCTTAGTAATAAGAAATCAATGAAAGAACTAGGACTGCCTTGCCCCAACCTCGGTAAATTATGACTAGGTGAATTCAGTTACTTTCCTTTTAATATATAGTATGTTTAAGAGTGGAGGTTATGGAATAAGGTCTCTCTGAAACTCTACTTACTTATTCAAAACATAAGGATAATAACAGTACCTGCTTTGTAGTGTTGCTACTAGGTGGACTGCATAAAATATATAAGAGAATTGCTTAACACAGTGCCTTGCACGAAAGTAGACATTCAACAATGCTGGGGTGGCTTTCTGTTTTGTTTTGTTTTGTTTTGTTTGTTTTTACTTCTGCCCCATTGATGCTTCCAGTTACCCAATCTGGAATCAGCAGGTTATAATGACAGATAACTGCCTTCTGTACCAGGGCAGATTACTGGCTATGTAGCACAAAAGTTACAGATATGGCTGATCTTGCCACAAATCTGACTTGCAAGACTTATGTAGACATTTGTTCTCTTCATAACAGTGAACAGAGAGCGAGACAGAAAGTTTAAAGTAAGAGAAAAAGAAACAGGCACAAAGTTGTCACGAACAATAAGGAATTCAACACGTAACAAGAGTGAGTTCACAAAGCAAATATCCAGAAATAAATTCCAAGCTCAAACCTTCCCCTGGCTAACTAAGCAAGTCCATTCCAAATGCTAGAATATCAGAAATCTAATCCACATGTTTTAGACAAACCATGGAAAAAAAAGTGAAAAGTCAGAAAACATCTTTTCTTAACATTTATTAATATTCCTAAGGTAGGATTCTATGCTGAACAGCTAGATTCAAGCTGTACATCTCTGTCGTATTGAATTTATAAAAATGTCTCCATAAATTTACAGATCAAAAAATGGAGTGGAGGGAAAAAGCATCCTGAAATTTTTATCAGGATCAAAAGCACTTGTGTGGGTAAAAAATTACTACTCATAGGAGTCAATGACGAAATGAGACGTACAACAAAAGCAGGGCCCAAATACCTACTAAGCTCATATAAGACATCTTATTACTTACCCAACTGCTTGCTTTCTTTTGGAATTCATTATGAGACGTCAGTCAGATAAAGGTTTTTAAAGAAGTAAAGAAGAAATTATAAAACAAATGCAGGGTGTTATAAGGGAAAACAAGGACCATATCAGTTGTAGAGGATTTCTGCCCATTAAGATGACCATAACTGTATCACTGATTAATAAAAACTAATATTCAGATTATATGCATATTCTTTCTTGCTTTCTTTTTTTAAGATTTATTTATTTACCTTGGGGGGGGGAGAGAGAGAGAGAGAGAGAGAGAGAGCAAGCATGAGTGGGGAGGGGCAGAGGGAGAGAGAACCCTCAAGCAGACCGCCTGCTGAGCAGAGAGCCCGATACAGCCTCAATCTCATGATCCATGAGACCATGAGCTGAAATCAAGAGTTATATGCTTAACCAACTGAGCCACCCAGGGGCCCCTCATGTGCATATCCTTGTAGTCACAAACGACATTTAAGATTCAATTTTTTCCCCAGCCTTTTATTTAATATCTATTTATGCCTTTACCTACCTCTTGTGTTAATTTTGGTATGAACCTCGAGCTGGGGATCACTTGAAACCATGCAAGGCCACCAAGGATAGGTTCCCACCTTAGACCAAACAAGATCGCCAACCTGGAACTTGACACCAGCAGACACTTCTGTTGTTGGAACAGAAGACAATATTGGCTGAACCTATAGGAAAAGGTCGTAAAACTTCATCAGCAGAGAAAGTTAAAAAAAAGAAACTATGAACAAAGTACATTAATCATGCTAACCATGTAAAATTTATCTTCAGTTATACTTTCCCTGATACTTAACCATAACTAGCAGAAAGGAAGAGAAGGAAAATAATAAGCCTCATTCCAAATACTGAAAATAGGACTGATGTTTCTGATGTCTTATTACTGATAAGGCATTTTGATAATCCATTAAAACATGGTCATAAAAATATTTTTGTAATTTTGTATGGTGACAGATGGTAACTAGACTTATTGTAGTGATCACTTTGCAATGTATACACATATCAAATCAATATGTTGTACAAATTGAAACTAGCGTAATGATATATGTCAATTGTACTTGAATAAGAAAAAGTGGTCACAGTTTTGAAAAGAAAAATAATTCACTGAAAGTATCTACCTCTTAAACCAGCTCCAAGATTTATTTCAGTACAATTTCTGAAATCCGAAAGTATGGAATTGTAATAACACGTATGGAATGTGTTATAATTTAATCACCCTGCTTTCACCTTCTTACACCATCCCTGGTTAGACAGTATTCGATACAGCAACTCACCTGGGGTTCCTCTTTTAGTACTGGCTCTTCCCTTGGTTTTTCTGACACAGTGTCAACCCTCTCATTTGGTCTCTAGGTGAAAAGGTACAGACAAAAAGAACAAAATGGCAGCCAACCAAAGAACAGTGGCATACACAAAAAGAATCAAAACTAAATAGCAAAGGGAATTAAGGACATTTATTAACTAAATAATGTGGGTAGTAAGAATACAACCGATGCAATACATGACGCCATGTCTTAAATTCACGTTCCCTTCCACTCCATAGCTATAGCTCTCATTTCTTATTATTTTTAAAACTTAATGTGTTGATTGTTGTTGCTGTTGTTTTTTAACCTAACAGGGTACAGAAAAATGAGCACTTTGAGATTGCTAGTAAGATGTAACAATTTTTCAGGAGAGCAATTTGGCATGTACGAAAAGCCTTAAATTTTCAGACTCTGATCCAGCAACTCCACTTCTAAATATATACGTATAGTGAAAGGCACTGAGAGGTGTAAATACACGGATATATACACCAGTCCTATTTAAAAGAGCAAACATTAGAAAACAATCTAGATGTCCAGTAATTTAAATCAGTTAAATAAGTTATAGTACAACTAGATAGTGAAGCAATATAAATATATTTTAAAATGACATGGGAGGGGTGCCTGGCTGGCTTAGCTGGTACAACATGTAACTCTTGATCCCGGGTTTGTGAGTTCAAGCCCCACGCTGGGTGCAGAGATTGCTTAAAAATAAAATCTTTTGAAAAATAAATAAATAAATAAAATGACATAGAAAAATAATAATATAATGTTATTTGAAAAGAGCAAATTGCAAAGCAGTCTGTATTACAGTATAATTCCAATCTTGGAAAAATAATTTCTTTTTATTTACTTTTTAAAAAGATTTTATTTATTTATTTGACAGAGAGAGAAAGCACAAGCAGAGGTAGCCACAGGCAGAGGGAGAGGGAGAAGCAGGCTCCCGCTGAGCAGGGAGCCTAACGTGGGGCTTGATCCCAGGACCCTGGGATCATGACCTGAGCCAAAGGCAGACACTTAACTGACTGAGCTACCCAGGCACCCCAAAATAGTTTTTTTTTTTTTTAATGTGCACAGAAAGAAAAATTAGAATACCACCAGGTGATGGGAAAAGTGATTCTTTCGGTGGGCTTTTCTGTATTTGTCAAATTGTCTATGATAAACATTACTCTTCCAATCATAACACCCACACATGTTACTTAAAAATTAATTTCTGCAACCCTTTGGAAGGCTATTTAGAAGTATCTATCAAAATTCAAAATCTATCACTCTTCAATTGGGCAATTATATTTTAAGAAACTACAGAAAACGGGCGCCTGGGTGGCTCAGTCATTAAGCGTCTGCCTTCGGCTCAGGGCGTGGTCCCGGGGTCCTGGGATTGAGCCCCACATCGGGCTCCCTGCTCTGCTGGGAGCCTGCTTCTTCCTCTCCCACTCCCCCTGCTTGTGTTCCCTCTCTCGCTGGCTGTCTCTCTCTCTCTGTCAAATAAATAAATAAAATCTTAAAAAAAAAAAAAACAGAAAACAAAATGAGAAAATCTAAGCAAAGGATGGTTAAGTACAGCATTACAGTAATCTACGTGTCTATCAACATCTTCAAACTTTTTATTTAAAATAGCCCATACATGTCTTAAAAAGTATTTGATACATTTTACACTGGATTCATAGAAGTAATTATCTTTGGGGAATGAAGGTAGGGAAATGGTGAAGGAAGACCTATATTTTTGCGTTATTTGTATTTCCTATAAAAAGCAGATTACTTTTGTAACTTAAAAGATTTTTTAAAACTTCTCACTTGTCAAAGAACAGAACTTAATTTAGACGGCATAAAGAGAGAGAGATAGCCATCAAATAAAGTCTTAATTCCAATTTAAAAATATGGGTAATTCTAGGAACTACTGAAATTTTTCAATTAATTCAAGACACTGTTGTAAAAACAGTAAAAACAAAGTTTTATTAAATAAAAAATTGTGGAAAGGTTTGTAACTATTAGGAAATGATAAGCCAGACTAATAACCCAAACTCCAAGTATCAATCATTTACTCAACAGTGCCTATGACTTTCCAGGCACGGTTCTAGAAGGTGGGTATGCAACGATGAAACAAATAGATTTGATCCCTCACCTCAAAAAGCTTACAGGTGGGTAGGATAGACAGACATTAAATAAATAAAAACATACTCTTATATAATGTAAACGTATGAAGAGAAATAATGGGGGGATGTATCTTTAAATATGAAAGTCAGTAAAGGCTTCTCTGAGAAAGTCAATTATAATCTTAGAATCAGAGGAGGAGTAGCTAGTCTAGGAAAAAGTGGGCAGAACATTCCAGAAAGAAGGCATGGCACATGTGAAGTTCCTGGGGCTTACAAAGTAGAAATTTCAGGAAGGCCTTTACAACTGACTTAATTGCCCAAAGAAGAGAGAGGTTACAAGATGAGAGAGGGGAGGCAGGGAATATTACAAGGGCCTTGTAAGTATAGTCAAGTGTTTTATATTAAGGGCAATAAAAAGCCACCAAAGAGGATTAGGCAGAGAAGTAACATACACCAATTTATGTTTTAAAAAAATCTTGTTAGCTATTATGTGGAGAATATTTTGGAAAAAAAGGTAGTGGCAACTTGTTGATGGGCACAAAATTCGCTCTGTCAGATGTGTCTGTGGTGGTACCACGACTATGTAATCTAATAGGATACACTCATTGAGCAAGGAAAGAAAAATCTATGTTGAAATGAAAACTGTTTTCCGGATTGCTGGTATAGTAATAAAGCAGTCTGGAAATACCGTCCCCATTTGCATAGGCCCTCTCGGTAGCTTCACTTCAATCTACAGAAGTAGCTTAAGCCTTCACCTCAACTTCTCATTCTCAAGCTACCACAGGAAGACAAGGCCGCTTGAGGAAGTACATAGGCTGCTAAGAAAGCGAGTCATCCTCCTCCACACATTCACTCTTCATGATGTCTGGGTCTAAGGGATCTCTGTAACTCCTTTTGAGGGCAGATAGATAAGGAGTGACTCATCTTTGCCAAACAACAGAATCCTACTATTATTGTAAGAACTGGTCTGAAGCCCATTAACATTTTTCCCTTTCTGGATTAAAGACAGGATTTCCTGCAAAACTTTATATTATTCAAATGTCTTTTTTTTTTAATGGTTTGTTCCAGAATGTTCGCTTTTCCTTCAGGCTAGCTTTAAACACTATTAAAATTGTTTACAGAGTCATCTTAAAAGGAAAACAATGGCAAGGGAGAGAAACAAGCCTAAGATTTATTCTAAGCTTTCAAGACTATATAAATAAAAGAAAGAAAAAGAAGTAGAATAAGGATGCTGCAATGATAGAAAAGAAATATACATTGTAAAATGTGCTAATGCATAAGCAAAACAGAAATATCTAGTAGGCATTTAGTCTACAGCCATACCACCCTGAATGTGCCCAATCTCATCTGATCTCAGAAGCTAAGCAGGGTTGGGCCTGGTTAGTATTTGGATGGGAGAAATATCCAGTAGGCACTGACTTGAGCTCAAAAGAAAGGGTAAGGAGATAAACCAACAGATAACACAGTATATCATAAACACCGGTTAAGGGGTAAAGTTTTTAAGACAACATGGTCAATGGAAGTTAAATGCTTAGGAGTCAAGAAAAATGAGTCAGAAAATGCCAACATATAAAATACTTCTGGGTATAACATCCATTTTCCTTTAGTTGTTCAAAGAATAGATAAGCTTAAAAGAGATTAAAATCAAGCAAGGACAAAAGATACCTTTTCTGGTACTAATAGTGTTGCTTTAGGAAAAGAGCGTCAGAGAAAAAGATGACAGTGAGTTAGCTCTCCTTAGTTTTAAATTTTTGATTTTATGGGTATATACCCCTTTTTTACATTTTTAGTTTATTCCATATGGAAAGACCTATATTCCAGGAAAGAATAACAAGAAGTTTCTTAAACAGGAAAAAAATACATTAAGAGAGCAACTAAAATAAAATTACATTATCCAAAATATTCTTTTAAAAAAATTTTGGCCTAGTGCTTTTATTAAAACACAAGAGATTTATTAAGACGAATAATATGCATCAAATCTGGCAGAATTCCTAATCCCTAATAATTTTCAAAACAAAATGAATAAATAATTTTCAAAAAATAATTTTCAAAGCAAAATTATACTCTTTAAAAAACTTACATCAACATTTAAGGTGGAAAGAAAAATTCAAAGGCAATAAATTATTTGTGCATTTTTCTTTTACTTGCTGAATAACTGCTTAAGTGCATAATCTTAAACACTAAAACATCTGTACAACAATAACATTTTGCATGTGAACGTTTCTAAGAATTTTAAGACCTAATACTCCGAACCAAACATAACCTCTAACTTAGTGCTAATGGAACCGAAGCCACTATTTGGCTTTTTAGAAGTGAAAATGGCAAGCTAAGAGTTAATGAGACTAGTCTTAGTGGATAAGCCCCCTGAGGTGCTGGTGGAAGACCAATGTTTGAGTAGGGCCTACACTCACATGCCGGAGGCATGACACCTGCCAAGGAGGAAGACATGCAGAAACACTTCCACATGTTTCTAATTTGATAGGAGGAAAAACAGCTAAACCAGTGTTACAAAATATACAATTTCAGTAGTGATCTCAGGTCTCCTGCTGCTGAGATGTTTGGACACATTTTATTGTTGTCCAACAGCCACTCTTCAGAAGGCCAAACAGCTCTGAATTGGGAGGAAATACTTGTAAGATCAAATACCAAGAAAAAAGAAAAGAAAAAAGTAGTGAATGAAATCACGAACTACTACTTTAAACGAGATTGCTTGTTCAAAAAAGAACCTATAAGTGGGCTTTTAAAGAACAAAATTATATATAAAAGCAAATCCAGCTTAAGGACAATCATTTCAAACTTTTTCTCCAAGCATCCAGTTTTCATTATGCTTCTCTAAAGCATCTGGGAGGGGAGCTGTCCAGTGGCGTCAGCAGACTCTCACTTGAGCTCCTCTTTCATTTCTAAGCCCTCTACAGTGCTAAACACCAAGCAAGAGCTTGGACCCTTAGTAACAACCAGGAGGCACAAGGGTATCAAAAATTGAGCACTTACAAGAAACTGTCCTAAGGGAAAGAAAATAAAGGTTGTTCAAGTTAAGGAAACCTAATTAAAAAAAAAAAAAACCCATAAGGTTACAAAACCAATTATTTTGTGAACATCACTGGTCCTCTGTACAGTACTGAAGCATGACACTAACAACACGCAAGAGCCTTCAGAGTTCTAGCTTCAAAGTTCTATTAGAATGGAGTACAACTTTTGTGGCACCCATCTCTTAAGTTTAGAACTATTCCCCATGTATGATAAATTTTAATTAATCTAAATTTAACTAATAAGAACTCTTTTTTTCTCTTTGGAAAAAAGGGAGGAGGGAAGGGAAAGAGAGTAACAAAGAGAAGGAGGGGAGGGAGAAAGGGGGCAAGTTGTGAAAAAAGGACGGGAGAGGGACAGAAACAAAGGGGGAGAGAGAGAGAGAAACAAAACAAAACAACCCTGGATTTTTGCCAAAAACTCAACTTTCAGGCAACGGTCTTGGTAGTATTTAGTGCAATCAATATCACTTTCTACATCTCTATCTTCAGTCAAATTGATGTTCTTTTACCTCAAGATATTGTAAAATCCTAAATAATGAAATATTAAATTATGTCCCACATGATTTACCAAAAAAGAACATGAACTAAAACTTTTAAATCGCATCTAATCCCCAGATATGGCAATTAACTGAAGGTTTAAGTGATACAAAGAGCTTGGCACAGCAGATATCCAACAAAGAATTGGCTTTAAAATCTCATTATAAAGTATTAGAAATATCATTGCACTGAATTTTTTCCTAGATTCCAATTAAACAAAAGGATATATAAAAAGTAAGCAGACTGTCTTATCCTGCCTCTGCTTCCAGACCTATTTCTCTTTTGAAATATATTTTTAATGTACTTTATCAATAGAGGTAAAAAGTCTAGCCCAGTAAGTAAAATTGGATATTCTCCTATTTACCAGATTTTCTAGAGCAAAAGCAAGAAGGACCAACAAAAACAGTTCTCAGGAACTAAACTTTAGCTTTGGTTTTAACCAAATTCAAGTTTTTGTGATGCCCAAGGGTCACAGTGCATCACAAACTTTTCCACTGCAGGGCTAGGTAAAAAATGCTACAGTGAGTGCATCTGAAGCACAAAACGTTAACTTCTCTCCTTCCATGTAGTCATTTACTTAAGGAACAGTCTGTAAAGATACTATGTAAACTAAGGTCAGGGAGCTGGGCGTTTAATAAATGATTTCAGAAATTAAAAGGCATTTTAGAAACCACTTAGTTACGAAGCCTTCATTTCACAAATGCAGAACTAAGACACCAGAATAGCTAAAGTGTCTCTAATCGATCTCTTTATTTCACTACCCAGGTTTATTTTCTTCATAGTACTTAACACTATCTGAACTTGTATATGTATGTTCATATGTAGGTACACATGTATGTATTTTCTCGTTCCTCTTACTAAAATATAAGCAACCTGAAAGTAGGCATCTTTAATTTTCATTCATTGCCCTACTTTAATTCTTAGAAAAGTATCTAGCATAGAGTAGGCACTTAATAATAGTTAAATGAATAAATAAAACTATAGAAAAATGAGAAAAACATATTGAAATATTATACTGAGACTTGTGAGAGTCTAGAATCAGTGTAGCCTTCTAATCCAGAAAATGATATTTGAGTTGTATGAAGAACTAGAATCCAGCTACCAAGGAAAAGGTGAGTTGGTATGAAGTAAACGCTTTTTTAAACAGAAGATAACAAATTAACTTATTCAGGGATACCAGATATAAAAGCAGACTACTGTTGCCAAAATAGATACTTATTTCTTCCCAATCAATGTCTGGGCAATGTCTTCAATTCATACCACGTATTAGAATACCAACTAAAAACTTCACTCAAGCTAGAACGGATTTGTTACATACCTATTACTAAGAAAATTCATACTAAAACCTCAAATATACTAAAAAAAATTTGGCAGGATGCATCTTACCTATAAAGGATGACTTTTGTAAAAAGCCCACCTGAAGTTTTAACACATATGAATACTAACTGATTTTAATAAAAAGAGTTCTTCTATTACTTCAGTTTATTTTGTAGCAAACTTACTAGTAATGAGTATTAAGTCATTAACACTGGGAAAAGTCTAAACAAAGAAAACCAATATAATTAACCATCTCCTCTTTGCCTTTCCTCTTCATCTTTAGAAACCAGGAGTTTATTACAAGCAAATAAAAAAAACTGAAGCTATTAGACAAAGAAACATATGCAGCAAGGTTCTTAGTGTCCCATGTTTTAAAAATAATTTCTTCACTCTAATGACGTCCATTCATTTAGTCAAAAAATTTTTATCAGCACCCGTTATAACATCCCAAGCTCCTTGGTAGGGATTAGAAGGAAGAAGTTATCAGAAATATTTAAATTTGAAGGGATAAAAACTGAAAAATATATATTGGACTTCCAGCAAATCTGAAATATTACAAAATTTTTCAAAAAGACGTTTCAACTTACATTTTGTTCCTCTAGTTCTAATTTGGGGATTTTGTGTGACTTGCGCTCTTCAGATCTAGATGAGTCATGCTTGTTGCTTTTTTTCCTCTTTTCTTTTCTGCTTTCATGCTTTGATTTTGTGTGCTCGCTTGCCTGTACTTCATTTAAAAGGTCTCCACAAAGGGAAGACTCAAACAATTCCCTGCCATTCTGGATAGTTTTGGTTATTTTTAGTTTAATTTCAGGTGAGCCAGTCTTCTTTGGAATCACAGTTTGTGGTACCGAAGGAGGAGGTGGTGGCTGTGGAGGAGAAGGTTTTTCCAGAATTTCATGTGGTCTTGTGTTTGGAATTTCTGAGTGGTAATAGTCAGTGGGGCTAAAGTTTCTAACTGCACCAAAGCCATTGGCTGACCCATTGGGATACTGATTATATGACTGGTATTTGGTTTGAGTTTCATACATGCTGATTGATGGTGGATAGCCATTTGTGAGTGGAGGAAGATCTTCTGTTGTAGGTGGGTACTGAAAGCCTTGCTGCAAGGTAGCTTCATATGGTGTCTGGCCACCATCTTCAACAATGTCACTGTTGTTATCAAAGGCATCCTCCTGACGGATGTTGGCGGAGTCAATGAGTTGAGGTGGTTGCTGAATTGTGTTTCCCATGATCCCTTGCATGAAAGAGAAAGAGAAATCCATTGTTCTGCTCCAGCATCCTTAACTTTCCCTTTCTCTCATCGGGCCTAAAGTTTTAAAAGAGGAGATTAAAAAGTGTTAATATCCTCACAGGCTAGAGGCTTATCAGTTGAAAAAGAATTCACTGAAATATCTTGTACCCAATTTTCATATCCAGATATACACAAACACTAAATATTTTTAAAACAGGTAGCCAATATAATTCTGATACAAGTCAAATGCTTTTTACCTTAAATACTTATCTATTTGAAACCCTCAATTACTTTCACAATTTTACCAACAAAATTTTATCCTCTTAGCAAAACATTCAAAATAGTTTAGCATTCCTTTCTGTTTCCCAAGTTAGAAATGATAAGTCTCAGGTTAAAACTGATATTTGCAAAGCAAGCAGTGTTCTGACACATATAAATTAGGTTCCATACAAGCTTCCTTTAAATCACTCATGGTTTTTTTTTTTTTTTGCCCAGTGGTTCTCTTTGTTGTTACAAAAAGATAACAAAATCTTATTGCAAATATTTTAAGTACAAACGTAAAAAGGCCTATTTCTCCCTCTCCATCATTCCCATTCTTCTGTCATGGATAACCAGTATAAATACTTTGGGGAGTATTCTTCCAAATCTTTATATACTCACATATAAAATTTTAAAAATAGGGTTGATTCTGTGACTTGCTTATTCAACTTAACAATATATCCTAGATATCATTCTACATCAGCATGTATAATTTTCATATATACTTTATTATTTAAATAGTTACACAGTAAACAACTGTGATATCTATACCGCAATGTACTTAACCATTTGTGTACTGACAATCATTTAGCTGCTCACCATTGTTTGAAATTATAAATAGGTCTACAGGAAACTGTCTTGAAACTAGATCTTTAGGCCTGTATGTATTCCTATTGGACAGATTTGAAATTTTAATAGAGATAGCACAGCTTATAGAACGGTTTTGCAGTATCAATTTACCGTCATACCAGTAGTGAGGGTGCCTGATTCTCTATACTCTTGACAGTATTAGTTGTTTTTAACCAGTGGCATAAATAAAATCATCTGGGGTAGTTTTACAAAATGTACATGTCAATCAACATCTATCTATTGATGAATCTGATTTGACAAATCTGGGGTGAGGCCTAAAATATGAATATTTTACGATCACATTCAGCTGATTCTGAAGCACCCTCTTAGTTGGGTCATTGCATTACAATCTTTGCATTATAGTTATTGCAATATACTCTTACGATTATTGCACCCCCCAGAAGGTGCCTAAAGATGCTCACATTATGTAACAATGTTGTAATATAAATAAACATCTATTAGGAAATGCTCTAAGACCTCTCTGTGTTGTCATAAAGTTTGACAAGCCTACCTCTTGAGACAGGATTAATGGATAGTTCAGATATTATTTTGATTATCTCATAAACATTTCCTCTAGAAAGCTCTAAGGCTTTTCTCTACCATATTGAGTCCGATGAATTGATTTTAGCTGCCTGGAATACTGTGAAGAAGGGCTGTGAGGCTACAGTCCAGTTTTATTCTATGACCAATTAATAATGTCTACCATCTTGATTCTAGTAGGATTACCATAATGATAAAGCACATAACCCAAAACAGCAAAGAGGAAAATGATTGCTGACAATACACTTTTCAAGGCATAGCCAATTAAACAGCTGCTGTTTACACTGTTAGCAAATGGAAAGAATTTTAAAAGTTTGAAAACTACAAACAAATGAATACAAGAGCATACAGGAAATCAAACTGCCCATATCGCTCTATAGTGAAATAGGGTGCAGGGGGGTGTTAGACAGCACTCTCATTTTTTGGCATCTACTATGGGCCAAGCACTTTATATGTTATCTCATTTAATTCTCATAACAACTCTGCAGGATAGGTATGGTGGCTCCTGGTTCACAGCTTCAGGGGTTAGGTGCCTTGCTTTAAACCATAAAGCAAAGGGGGCAGAATTATTATTTGTATCTAAATATGTCTGACTCTACATCCCATTTTTACCACGCTACCACTTCCACTTCACTCAGCCATAACTTCTGAGAGGATCTGATTCTTTTGTTCATGTTCTTTATTCCCGATCACTACCAAAATGACAACTAACAATTCTATAGTAACTGCCACTAACACTTAAATAGCGCTTACTATGTACCAGGAACCATTCTAAGTGCTTTACATACAGTACATTCAATCCTCCCAACAACCTTCAGGTAGATGTTAACCTTAGGTCCCATTACAGACTGGGAAATAGAAGCACACTGAGGTTAAATGACTTGCTCAAGTGCACAAGGCGAGTCATTAATTGACAGAGCTGGGATTTGATCTAGGCAGTTTGGTTTCAGAGTCAGTGATGCTAACCAGTGTAACATACTAGTAATGCTGATAAATGTTAGCAATCACTTATTTATGCATAGCTGGAGAACTGAAACATTACCCTAATTTGACCCTTGGCAAAAACGTATAGCTCACAGACAAAGAACGGTATGTTCGAAAATTCTGTAAACACACAGGGCAACTAACTATACAGGTGGAATTCAAAAGTTCTTCAAACTTCCAACTTGAAGGCAAGTTAAATACTGACATTTCACAAGATGGAACCTGTGTTTTTGGTTCTCATAACTGTCATACACAAGCTCAGCTTCCAGATTAGTCTCCCAAATTATAGTCTACAGAGGTTTTCAGGCATGTGTATTCAGAGACTAAGGTTTCTGATGTTTCTGACTTAGTTCCAATCACAAACTTTTAAGAAGTTTGGTATTTTTGCTCTTTTATTCTCTAGCCCTAGAACCAAATATTTCCTTTTAGTTTGAACTAAGAAAGGAAATAACATTACTATCTTACAATTATATAGGAGCTTACAATTACACAGTATTTTCACATGCGTTCTTATTTGACCCGCAAAACAATCCTGGAAGGCTGACAGGACAGGTGTTAGCTTCATTTTTTAGATAACTACATTCAATATTTGAGATGCTAAGTTTTCCAAGACCACAAAGCTCACTAGTGATTAAACTTGAAAAAGAATCAATCTCTTGCCTTCTAATCCTGCCCTCTTTACCACAATATCTAACTGCCAGAGAATATCCAGCTACCCAAAGACAATCATACTGTAAGAGTCGTATGTTCAAAACTGAATGAACTGTCCTTTCCCTAACTCAATTTTCCTTTCAGACCACCCCAGATTTGTCATTGCTTCCACTATTTTTCTAGCTTCCCAGGCTAGAAGCCTCAGTCGTGTGGGTGGCTGATTCTCCCCTCTCTGTGAAGCCACAAAATGAGGCACTCAACAAATCTTGTAGTTTCTTCCACTGAAATCTCTAATTTGTTCTTTGATCCGTGTCAGGCCAAGCCCTCAGCACCTTAATCCTGAACTATGACAACTGATTTTCTAGATATTTCTCATCTTTAACTTCTTCCTGCACAGCAGTTAGAAGATGTGTCCTTAAACCAAACTTTGATAAGTCTACTTCCATTCTAAGAAACACCACAGCTCCATATTATACCAAGTCCCTTCCATGCTTTTCAAGGTCTTCCATAATCTGACTTTCCTACCGACTCAAATTGTATATGCATGAATAAACTTTTCTGAGCATCCTCGAGCCCAAATAACTATAAAATGTGGCCTTGCACTTTGTTTAATCCCATGAAGCAAATTATTATTCCATTTTACAGATGTGAAGAAATGGCATTCAAAAAGATCAAGTGATTTGCCCTTAATCACAGAGCGAACAGAAGTTGAAAAAAAAATGGTGAAACTCAGATCTTCTAACAATACAGTACTCTACAGGGGAGCTGCTAGCTCGTTGGCAAATCATCCATACTTTGCACTTCTCTCCAATATGCTCCATAGCTGCAATCCAAATGCATGTCTGACAGCTTTCCTTGTATCTCACAAGCATCTTAAAATACCTAACAATGAACTTAGTTTTTATTCTACTTCCACATGTCCTTCCTTCAGTCCTTCCTATAAGAGAAAAAAGAAACCTCCATCTATCAGTTGCCCAAGCCAGATACCTGGGACTATGATATATCCCTTACTGTCACTCCTACTCTTCCCCAATGTATCAGTAAACTCCTGGAGTTTTAGCTCTAAAGTATACATCTCATATTTGTCTGTTTCATTCCATATCTTTCCTTCTTCACGCCAGTCCGATCTCCTCACTTGGTCTATTCCATAGCTACCTGCTCAGTCTTCATGCTTCTTCTCCTGCCTATGATCTATTTTCCCATATAACAGCCAGTCCCCTTGTAAAAACTAACCCAATCATTTGACTACCCCACAAAATACAGCAAGAAAAAGGAATTATTGCTATACTCAACAACATGGATGACTCTCACAATGTCATTCTGAGTGAAAGAAGCCATGTGACATAGTGATTCCATTTATATAGTATACAATGTGATTTCATTTATACAAGGTTCAAACACAGGATAAAGTTAAAACTAACTCTATGGAGGGGCACCTGGGTGGCTCAGTCAGTTAAACATCTGACTTCGGCTCAGGTCATGATCTCGGGGTTGTGGGATTAAGCCTTGCATCAAGCCCGCTGCTAAGCGGGGACTTTGCTTGAGGATTCGCTCTCTCCCTCTGCCCCTCCCCCCTGCTCGTGTGAGTGAGCTCTGTCTCTCTCTCTCTCTCTCACATAAATAAATAAATAGACTAACTCTATGGAGACATCTGCCAAAATAGTACTTGCTTATGGGGGGGGGAGGCTATAAACACTGGATAAGACCAAAAGGAGGTTTCTGAGCTGGTAGTTATATTTAACATATTGATCTAGATAGTAGTTACATAGCCTTAAGCAAAAACAAAAGAACAAACCTTCAGGGCCTTCCCAATGCATTCAAATAAAATCGCAACTATTTATCATGGCCAGCAAGCCCCTGCATGGTCAGACCTCTGTTTACATTTCCAAAGTCATTTACCAACACTCTCGGCTGCCAAGCACTGCACTCCAGCCACGTGAGCCTCCTTTCAGTTTCTGAAATGTGCCAACTTCACCTTTGCGATCAGGATTTTCACATGTGCTACTCCAGCTACCTGAACACACATAATCCCTCTGTGAGGCCTTCTGAGGTCCCATGCTCATTCTACTGACTAAGCCTTTTTTCTCCTTTATAGCATTTACCATGATATGTGTTATACAAACATGTGTTTACCTTCTTATTGTATGTCTCCCTTAGTCGACTGCCTGCTCTAAAAAGGCAGACATGGGCAGAGATCATGTATGTCTTGTTCAATATTGTTCAATTAATAAATGAAAGAAACAGTCCCTATCCTCTGAGGGCCTATAACTAGTATACCTCCATTTACCTGCCAGGTTTCTGGGGATATTACCCTACAGTATAACTTTACTCACCTACTAATTTTTTGTTTGGTAAAAATGTGCTATGCTCATTATAAAAAATAATAAATAAATACATATTTAAAATATTGATACCCATAGTTACATGGTCAACTGATCTACCACAAAGGTGCCAAGGTTATTCAAGGGGAGAGGACAGTATTTTCAATAAATGGGGCTGGAACAGCTGACTGGATGTCAGTATGAAAAAAACTGAACCTCAACCCTTACTTTACATTATACCAGCAAATAACTAAAATTAGTTTGTAAACCTAATACTAAAATCAAAATGATAAACTTCTAGAATGAAAACATGGGACAAAATATACCACTGGTTTAGGCAAAGATTTTCTTAAACAAATACCATGAACTGTGAAAGACAAAGACTGACGAAATGGGACTTCAAAATTTAAAACTTTTGCTTTTCAAAGGACACAGTTAAAAAAAGAAAAGGTGATTTAAAAATGGCAGCCATGAGAACAGGGGAAGATGGGGGAGTAGGAGGATCATGGGCTCCCCTTCTCCCACAGACACACCAGGATGACAACTACATGTCATGCAACTCACTCTGAAAACAAACTGAAGACCAGCAGAACAGATCGTTCACAGCTAAAGACACAAAGAGAAGGCCACAATGAGAAGGGTAGGAGGGGCAGACATGCAGTCGGGAACCAAACCCCTGGGGCAGTGACCTACAAGTGGGAGGGATATCACAGGCACAGAGTGCTCCTTGAGGAGGGGATCAAGCCCCTGCACCAGAAAGACAAACCCCCATAATGTCTGACTAGGAAATCCTGAGCTTGACTCTGGGAGATCCAGAGAGCCACAGAAAATCAAGACTTTGATCTTAAAGGGCCAGCACTATGTCACTTGGTCTGAGACCCAGCACAGAAGCAGCAGTCTGAAAAGTACCTAGGTTATAGTGAAGGAGATTTACTGAGATTTAGGACATAAGCCAGAGGGGCAGGGATCTGTAACAGCTTTCTCCGGGAATGGAACTGCTGGTGAGTCATTTTTCTTGCCCTCCTTCAGCCTGGTTGATAAGACACTTGCAGGAGCCAGCCCCGACACCCTCCATCTACCTTGCTAACCCCACTTTCCAGCTCTGCAGTTCCCCTGTGGACCTGCCCCATCCAACCCACCCATCCCAGCAGGGGCCCCTCCAAAGCAGCTCCTACCCCACCACATCCAGCAGACAACCTCCATCAGGAGCAATACCTCCCAAAATGACTACCACCCACCACACCCTGCAGGCAGCCCTGGTTCAGGACCCGCACCCCTTCAAAGTGACTTCTGCCCCAAGGAAGGGGGTGAGCCAGCTTTGCCCACCAGCATGTCCACAGTAGTTGTGGTCAGGCCTCTCAGCCAGCTTTTCAGGGGGCCAGCCCAACCCATCACATGCCCTCAGCAGCTACAGTTAAATTTCTCAGTCAGTTGTGCTGGGACTGACTACACTGCAGCCAGAAGGCCTGGGGGGCAGCCCGGCCCACCAGTGTACCTGCAATAGTTGGGGCTGGCTACTGCTGACAGCTGGGCTAAGGGACAGCCCCACCCACCAGCAGCACACCCACAGCAATCAGGGCCCCGTCACAATAGGAGGACACATGCAACCCCCTTAGGGGACAAGTCTGGAGCACCGCGTTCTGGTGACAAAGGGGACCACACTACAGAACGTCTTCCAGATAAGGCAACTACTTTTAAGACCAGGAGACATAGCAGACCTACCTAATACATAGAAACAAGCACAGAGAGTCAGACACAACAAGAAGACAGAGGAATATATTACAAATGGGAGAATGAAACAAAATCTCCAAAAAAGAACTAAACAAAATACAGATATGCAATCTATCTGATAAAGAGTTCAAAGTAATGGTCATAAAGATGCTAACCAGACTTCAGAGGAAAGTGGATGAACTCTATGAGAACTTCAACAAAGAGACAGAAAATATAAAAAAGCCAATCAGATCTGAAGAATACAATAATTGAAATGAAAAATCCTAGAGGGAATCCACAGCAGATTAGAAGAAGCAGAAGAACAGATCGGAGATCTGGAAGACAGGATAGTGGACAGCACCCAAACTGAATAGCAAAAAGAAAAAAGAATTTTTAAAAAATGAGGATAGGTGAGGCACCTGGCTAGCTCAGTCAGAAGAGTGTGTGACTTTTGATCTTGGGGTTGTGAGTTCAAGCCCCATGTTGGGTGTAGAGATTACTTAAATAAATAAATTTTTTTAAAAAATTAGGAAGGTTAAGGTACCAATAGAACAACATCAAGCATACTAACATTCACATTACAGGGATCCCTTAAGAAGAGAGAAAAAGGGGCAGAACATTTACCTGAGAAATAATAGCTGAAAACTTCCCTAACCTGGAAAAGGAAACAGACATCCAGGTCCAGGAAGCAGAGAGAGGCCCAAACAAATTGGACCCAAAGAGATCCACACCAACACACATTATTATTAAAATATCAAAAATTAAAAATAGAGAATCTTAAAAGCAGCAAGAGAAGAGCATATAGTTATGTATAAGGAAACACCACAACACTATCAGCTGATTTTTCAGCAGAAAGCTTACAGGCCAGAAGAGAGTGGCATGATATATTTAAAGGGAAAAAACCTACGTCTAAGAATGCTCTCCCTAGAAAGGTTATCATTCAGAATTGAAGAAGAGATAAAGAGTTTCCCAAACAAAAGTTAAAGGAGTTCATCACCACTAAACTGGCCTTATATGAAATGTTAAGGGGGGTAGGGGTGGGGAAGAGATGTTAAAGGGACTTCTTTAAGCAGAAAATAAAGGCATAACAAGATGAATATTATGAAAGGAAAAAACTTCACTGGTAAAAGCAATACATAAGTAAAGGCAGTAAATCAATCACTTATAAAGCTAGTATGCAGATTAAAAGACAAAAGTAGTAAAGTCAACTATATCTACAAAAATTAGTTAAGTGATACAGAAAATAAAAAGATGTAAAATATGATGTCATATACATAGAACATGGGAGAGAGGAAGTAAAAATGGAATGCTCTTAGAATATGTTTGAACTTAAGCAACCATACACATAGAATGTTATTTACGAAACTCATGGTAACCACATACCAAAAACCTATAACAGAAACAAAATAAAGAAAAAGAAAACCAAGCATACACTAAAGAAGGTCATCAAATCACATGGGAAAACAGCAAGAGAAGAAAGGAACAGAGAAGTACAAAAACAAGTGGAAAACAATTAACTAAATGGCAATAAGTACATACCTATCAATAATTACTTTAAATGTAAATGGACTAAATGCTCCAAAAGACATAGGGTGACTGAATGGATAAAAAACAACACCTATCTATATGCTGTCTACAAGAGGCCCACTTAAGACCCAAAGACACATACAGACTGAAAGAGAAGAAATGGAAAAAGTTATTCCATGCAAATGGAAAAAAAGAAAAAGCTGGAGTAGTAATACTTCTATCAGACAAAACAGACCTTAAAACACTGCAGTAAGAGACAAAGAATGGCATTACATAATGATAAAGGTGTCAATCTAACAAGGGGATATAACAATTGTAAAAATTCAATGTACCAAACATAAAATCACCTAAATATATAAAGCAAATATTAACAGACATAAAAGGAGAAATTTGACAATAACACAATAATTGTAGGGGACTTTAACACCCCCATTTAGATCAATAGATAGATCATCCAGACAGAAAATCAATAAGGAAACAGTGGCTTTGAGTGACACAATAAACCAGATGGACTTAACAGATATATAGGGAACATTCCACCCAAAAAAGCCAGAATACACATCTTTTCAAGCATACAAAGAACATTCTCCAGGACAGATAACATGTTAGGTCACAAAGCAGTCTCAATAAATTCAAGAAGACTGAAATTATATCAAACATCTTTTCTGACCACAACAGTATAGAACTAGAAATCAATTATAAGAAAACAACTGCAAAAAACACAAACACACAGAGGCTAAACAACATGCTACTAACCAACCAATGGGTCAAGAAAGAAATCAAAGAGGAAATAAAAAAATACCTGGAGACAAATAAAAATGGAAATACAATGGTTCCAAAAAGAGGGAAATTTAGAACAAGACTGGCTTACCAGAAGACACGAAAATCTCAAATAAATTATCTAACCTTACACCTAATGAAACTAGAGGAAAAAAAAGCCAAAGTCAGTAGGAAAAAAAAAAGAAACAATAAAGATCAGAGCAGAAATAAATGGGGAAAAAAAAGCAGAAAAGATCAATGAAACTAAAAGCTCGTTCTTTGAAAAGATAAACAAGATTGATAAGCCTTTAGCCAGACTCAATAAGAAGAGAGAGAACTCAAATAAATAAAATCAGAAATGAGAAAGGAAAAGTTAAAACCAACACCAAAGAAACACAAAGGATTGTTAAGAGACTACTAGAAAAATTATATGGCAACAAATTGGATAACCTAGAAGAAATGGATAAACTCCTAGGAACACACAATCTTCCAAGACTGAATCAGAAAGAAAAGAAAATCTGAACAGACCAATTATAAGTAATGAAATTGAACCAGTAAAATCTAAAAACTTCCAACAAACAAAAGTCCATGACCAGATGGTTTCACAGGTGAATTCTACCAAACATTTAAAGAAGAGTTAATACCTATCCTTCTCAAACTATTCTAAAAAAAAAAAAAAAAAAAAAAAAAAAAAAAAAGGAAGAGGAAGGAATGCTTACAAATTCATTCTATGAGGCCAGCATTATCCTGAGATCAAAACTAGACAGAGACACTAAAAAGAAAAGAAGAAAATGACAGACCAATATCCCTGATGATCACAGATGCAAAATCCTCAACGAAAGGTTAGCAAATCAAATTCAACAATACATTAAAAGAATCATTCATGGGACCCCTGGGTGGCTCAGTCAGTTAAGCATCTGCCTTAGGCTCAGGTCGTGATCTCAGGGTCCTGGGACTGAGTCCCACATCAGGCTCCTTGCTCAACGAGGAGCCTACTTCTCCTTCTGCCTGCTGTTCCCCCTGTTTGTGCTTTCTCTCTGACAAATAAATAAATAAAATCTTAAGGAAAAAAAAGGGGGTCATTAACCATGATCAAGTGGGATTTGTTCCAGGGACGCTAGGATGGTTCAAGATCTGCAAATCAACCAACATGATACACCACATTAACAAAATGAAGGCTAAAAATCATATGAACTTCTCAATAGATGCAGAAAAGAATTCGACATTCATTCATGATAAAAACTCTCAACAAAGTGGTATCAAGAGCACATACCTCAACATAATAAAGACAATCTTGAGAAAGTACACAATCATCATATCATAATCCTTGGTAGCACAATCCCAGATTTCAAACTATACTACAAAGCTACAGTAATCAAAACAGTATGGTACTGGCACAAAAACAGACACATAGATCAATGGAACAGAATAAAGCCCAGAAATAAACCCACACATATATGGTCAATTAATCTACAACAAAGGAGGCAAGAATATACAATAGAGAAAAGGCAGTCTTTTCAATAAATGATGTTGGGAAAACTGGACAGCTTAACACAAAATAACAAAGCTGGATCACCTTCTTACGCCATACAAAAAAAAAAAAAAATGAACTCAAAATGAACTAGACTTAAATGTAAGACCTAAAAACCATAAAACTCCTAAAAGACAACACAGGCAGTAAACTCTTATGCATCAGTCTTAGCAATATTTTTCTGGATCAGACTCCTGGGTAAGGGAAACAAAAGCAAAAATAAATAATTGGAATTACATTAAACAAAAAAGCTTTTGCACCACGAAGGAAACCAACAACACAACAAAAAGGCAACCTACTGAGTGGGAGAAGATATTTGCAAATGATATATCTGATAATGGGTTAATATCCAAAATATATAAAGAACTCATACAACTCAACACCAAAAAACCCAAATAATCTGATTAAAATGAATGGGAGGAACTGAATATACATTTTTCCAAAGAGGATGAACAGATGGGCAACAGACACATGAAAAGATGCTCAACATCACTCTAATCATCAGGAAAATGCAAATCAAAACCACAGTGAGATATCACCTCACACCAGTCAGGACGGAAAGATAAGAATAGTAAGTGTAGGGGCACCTGGGTGGCTCAGTGTGTTAAGCATCTGACTTTGGCTCAGGTCATGACCCTGGGGTCCTGGGATGGAGCCCCGAGTCAGGCTCCCTGCTCCTCATGGAATCTGCTTCTCCCTCTCCCTCTCTCTCTCTGCCCCTCCCCCACCTCTTGCTCTCTCTCAAATAAATAAATAAACTCTTAAAAAAAAAAAAAAAGAAAAAAGTATTAGCCATGATGTGGAGAAAAGGAAATACTTGTGCACTGCTGGTGAGAATGTAAATTGGTACAACCACTATGGAAAACAGTATGGAGGTTCAAAAAATTAAAAACAGAAATATGATACAATCCAGTACCACCACGCTGGGCCAAAGAAAATAAAAACACTAACTTGAAAAGATATATGCACCACTATGTTTACTGCAGCATTATTTACAATAGCCAGGATATGGAAGCAGCCTAACTGTCCATTGATAACATGAATAAAGATGTGACATATATACACAGTAGAATATTAGTCATAAAAAATAATGAAATCTTGCCATTTGGACAGATCTAGAGGGTATTAAGCAAGGGTGAAATAAGTCAAAGACAAATACTATATGATTCCACTTACATGCGCTATCTAAAAAACACAAAAAATGAGCAAACAAAAACAAACCAAAAACACCAGAAACTGCTCATAAACCCACAAACTGCTGGTTCCCAGAGAGGAAAGGAGTGGGACTATAGGCAAAATAGGTGAAGAGGATTAAGAGGTACAAAATTCCAGTCGTAAAATAAGTAAGTCATGGGGATGAAAAGTACAATATAGGAAATATAGTCAATAATACACTAATAAATTTGTATGGTGACAAATGGTAACTATACTTACTGTGAAGGGCATTTTGTAATCTAAGTAATTGTTGAATCACTGTGTTGTACACCTGAAACTAATATTTTATGTCAACTATACTTCAATTAAAAAAAAACTTACAGGGGCGCCTAGATGGCTCAGCTGGTTAAGTGTCTGCCTTCGGCTCCGGTCATGATTTCAGGGTCCTGTGATCCAGCCCCGCATCAGGCTCCCTGCTCAGCAGGGAGTCTGCTTCTCCCTCTCCCATTGCCTCCTCCCCCCTGCTCATGCTCTGTCTCTCTCTCTCTCTCTCAAATAAATAAATAAAACCTTAAAAATAGAAAAATAAAAAAATATTACAGAGACAAAACAAAGAAAACAAAAAGGTGCATTACAGGCAGGCAGAAAATATTTGCAAAACACGTATCTTACAAACAACATCCTTTATTCTGACATTCTAGAAAATGTGAACAGACCCACTAAGGGTTCCTGGGCAAAAATGGGACAAGTGAATGATAGTTTAAATATTTGTTACTCCAGAGATTACGTACTAATTGCAAATAGAAATACATACAATAGATCTGGCAAGGATCATTTTAAACAAGTGATTAAACATGGCATTACCAAAAGCAGGACAACCTGGTATTATGGGCCTCATGATGCGATTCATTAATACATCATCACCTCCTAAGTATTCTTCCCAGTGTTTAAACAGAATCTCACAATGAGGAAACAATCAGACAAATAGAAAATGTGGAACATTCTCTCACACAACTAGCCTGGGCTCGTCAAAAAAGCTAATGTTATAAACAAAGAAACAAAAGATGGAAAGACTTTTCTAGATTTTTTTTAAAGACTTTATTTATTTGAAGGCAGGGGGAGAGCACAGAAGGAGAGCACAGAAGGAGAGCACAGAGGGAGAGTGAGAGGGAGAAGCAGACTCCCCACTGAGCAGAGAACCCGACAGGGGGCTCAATCCCAGGATCCTGAGATCATGACCTGAGCCAAAGGCAGACGCTTAACTGACTGAGCCACCCAGTTGCCCAGATTCTTCTAGATTTTAAAAGATTTAACAACCAATGTAATGCATGGACTTTGATGAAATCACATATTTAAACACACACATACACAGGTAAAAGATGTATTCTGAAGAAAACTTAGAATTTTAATGGACTGGCCATTAAAAAATGGAGCTATTAATTTCCAAGGGTATGATAATAGTGTTCGGTTTATATAAAAGAATGTCCTTATTCTTGGAAAAGCCATGCTGAAATATTTAAAGTGCCATGGGATCACAACTTTCAAATGTTTTGGGATTTAAAAAGTACATATAAAAGGATGCAAAATGTTAACCATTGGCTAATGTGGGTATTAGCTTACATTACATTTCTTTTAACTTTTAACTCTACATACAATTCTTTTAACTTCCCTAAATCTTAAAAGTGAAAAATTGGAAAAAAAACAAAGTAACTTGGCTAAGGTTTGGAAGAAATTTTAAAAAGAAAAAGCTACAGCTTCTTAAGGTGGTAAAAGGCTGCATTAAAACTTGGCACCGGGGCACCCGGCTGGCTCAGTTGGTAGAGCATGTGACTCTTGATCTCCAGGTTGTGAGTTCAGCCCTGCACTGGGGGTAGAGATTACTTAAAAACAAAACAAAACCAAAAAAAAAAAAAAAAAAAGCCCAACAACAAGAAAACAACTTGACACCAAATTCTGACCAACTAAGCCAAATGTTTCACATTATCGTTTCTAGAAAGTCAAAGCGTGAACAGAGCCACGCTTTTTCATATTATACCTCCAAATGATATGATAATGCAATCAAGAAAGCAGTTTGGGTAATTTTTAAAAGAAAGACATTTTAGGACAACTAAATTCCTCTACATAGTGATTTTTGTGTGTACTGGAGTCTGACAGCTAGGTTCCAAACAGCAGACACATGGAATGATCTAAATAGTTAAGACCTGGGGTGCCTGGGTGGTGCAGTTGTTAAGCGTCTGCCTTCCGCTCAGGGAGTGATCCGGCATTCTGGGATCGAGCCCCGCATCAGGCTCCTCCACTGGGAGCCTGCTTCTTCCTCTCCTACTCCCCCTCCTTGTGTTCCCTCTCTCACTGTCTGTCTCTCTGTCAAACAAATAAATAAAATCTTTTAAAAAAATAAAAATAAAAAAATAAATAATTAAGACCTTAAAGAATTAGATGGCTCTCCAGTGAGCACTGGAGACAGGTTGAAAATATAGGTTCAGAATCAAAACTGCGAGGTTCAAAATCCAAATTTAAGGCCATTAGCTAGTGACTTTGGCAACTTAATCTCCCTAAATCTTAGTTTCTTTATCCACAAACTGGATATTTATAATTGTCTGCTTTGTACAGAATTGTTGTAAGAATTAAAAGTTAATCTGCAAGCAGTACTTCGGACAGTGCCTGGAGTATAGTTTAGAGCTCAATACTTGTTGGCTATTATTATCAGTCAGTGTGATGTTGGGTACAGAGAACTTATGAAAAACCTGATCTCCAACCTAAAGGCATTTACAATCTCTTTAGTAAACTAGATGAGATTTATGGGCAAGAGTCATAAAATAGTAGTAAATAATGTGAACAACGTGAATCAGAAGGTGACTAAGAATTAAATTGTGTTACCATCACAATTATAACCGACATTTGAGAAGAACAACGTTAACTAGGCAAGGAGGCATTTAGGCCATGAAAGACAGACAGGATTTGGAAGTTAGGCGTTTCACACCCTCTTATTTTAAAACCCCTCAGTAGAGGCCACCAAGAATTCTCACACCTTTGTCCTTAATAAATCCCTGATAAAGATGTTATGTTTTAATTTTTTTGAATTACTAAAATAATAATAATACTGGCTAACATTTAAGAACTCACTATATGTCAAACCATTCTAACTGCTTCATGTTTATTTTTTTTATTCCTCATAACAACCCTCTGAGGAAATACAATGCCTATTTTACAAATGAAACACGAAGACCAGCATGAGTAACTTGCTATGAGTAACTTGCTCAGAGTCAGACATATAAATCCAAGCCTCTTTGTTTCATAGCAATGGCTCTTAACAAGTAAACTAATTTCTCAAAATCCCTAAGTATATAAAGGAGCAACAACAGCAGAAATCCTCACATCTTAAACTTCACACTTCCCCAATCCCACTCCCCAGAGTTAACAGTTTGGTGGGAGACTAAATAATGGTACTAGCCTTCTACCCACTCTAATATGGACTTCCAAATAAACGAAACCACCATAGGCAAACAATATATGATAAATTCTTCCTCTAACCAATTTTTTTAAGATGATGTAAGTCAGTCAATGAATACCTTTTTCTTAATTTTGTTGAAGCTGTTCACAGTTTTAAAGGGAAAAGCAGTTGAAAATTGTCAACTAAAGCTTTAGAGCTCTTATGTACTTATTTACCAACATATTCAGGACGGGAATGATAATAGAAAGTTTATAGACTCCTTGTCAAATCTTAGATACAAGGTTAAAAAAAAAAAGTGTGCCATGTGTTTCAGATGAACAGGTTGAGGCTAGGAACATCAATTAAGTATTCATGATGTGGTAAATGTAAAAAGCCAAAGATTTATATGATCTGTCATGATGCATTTAATGTATAGTTTAAGTTACTTTTTGCAACAAAGTAAACTAAATAAAAGATAATGTTAAGAAAATCATGAGGGGCGCCTGGGTGGCTCAGTTGTTGAGTGTCTGCCTTTGGCTCAGGTCATGATCCCGGGGTCCTGGAATCGAGCCCCACGTCGTTGTCGGGCTCCTTGCCCAGTGGGGAGTCTGCTTCTCCCTCGCTCTCTGCCTGCCACTTCCCCTGATTGTTCTCTCTCTCTCAAATAAATGAATAAAATCTTAAAAAAAAAAAAAGAAAGAAAAAAGAAAATCATGAGAAAATATACAGTACCATACTGTATTTATCAAGGAAAATCCACATATAAGTGGAGCCATGCAGATGTATTTTTGTTGTTGTCATTACTACTTATTTTATAAACTTAAGGATTTTGAGAAATTAGTTTACTTGTTAAGAGCCATGCAGTTCAAAGCCGTATTATTCAAAGGTCAACTATATTTTATTATATGTCAAAACTCCTCATGGTGATATCATCATTCAAGCTTTTTGGAATCAAAAGTGGTTCTAAGGGGCGCCTGGGTGGCTCAGTCGTTAAGCGGCTGCCTTAAGTTCAGGTCGTGATCCAGGGTCCTGGGACTGAGCCCCACATAGCACTCCCTGCTCAGCGGGGGGCCTGCTCCTCCCTCTGCCCCTCACTCTGCTGCTCCCCCTGCTTGTACTGTCAAATAAATAAACAAAATCTTAAAAAAAAAAAAAGTGGTTCTAAGATGTCACATAAATTGCCTGTATCTGTCTTCAGACTCAACTACCCCTTAAATACATTCCTAGGTCACTTAATTTGTAAATCTAAGCATATCACTTACCTTCAATGATTCCTAGAAGTCACTGCGCCCAACAGAGCACTCAAAGGCCTTGAAGCAAGGTCTCTACCTAGGTCTCCAACCTCCAGTCACTTTCGTATGCTACTAATGTTAAACTACTGATTTCATACCACTGTGCCTTCACCAATGTGACCTAATATGCCCTTCTATATCTTTTTTGCTTGACTTTTAACCATCTTCTGAGCTCAGAAAGTCATTTTCAAGAAGTAGTCACTTAAGCTCTAGGCTAGCCTGAGTAACTTTCCTCTACATTCCTAAGATACACTATGCATATCTCTTAGAATTAATCAGGAAACAATCTGTTTATGTGATTTTCTTAAGGGTAGGAAGTAATTTTATTCATCCATATGCTCCTAGAGCCCAAAGTGAAGGCAAAGAGGCAGGGCTTAATCAGTCTTTTAAACTGAAATGTGTAAACTTAAGGGAGATATTACACATAAATGAAATGCTTTAAACAGTTGTTGAGGATCTTTCCATGCAGAATACAAGAGAATATAAACACAGTTATAGTCTCCTCAGGTAATATCCTTAGCAAAATTTGACTCATAACTGCTTACCTAGCCACTACTGAGATTATCCTTAGTTCTGGGCTAACCTTCCCCAAAAGGCTTAAAGCCCCAAGGGACTGGTATGAAATTAAATGAATTTCCAGAGTCTATTAATCCAACAAAAGACCAAAAGATACCAAAAACTTCAAATAAGCATATCTACTTAAAACCCTAGAGTTATTAAAACTGTAAATCTGAAATTCAGAATGTAGAAGCTCTCAAAAAACAATTTTCAGTCATAGTTGATTGAATTGGCATGAACATCAATCTTAATTTTCCAAACCTATTTCAGTAATTATCAATCATACTAAAATACAAAGCCTACTTGGTATATCAACATTAGAAATTTTATGGCTAAAGAAAAATAATGGAATACAACAAATGTGATTTCCACAACACTGAGGAAGAGAATGGTCCTCCTTTACCCCAGGTAAACAAGGGATCCAGATGTTTTTTTATGTGAAGTGCTGCAAGGAACATTTCTCAAGGTTTATGATAAATCCACAGTTTATGTGTGTTTCTATAGTAACAGGAATGGAGTGCACACAGTCTACAGTAATGAACCACCTATGCTGGTTCTTGAAAACCTGGCATTTTTACTGCTTGGTTTCTGCAGCAAAACATTATTAAGAAAAAAAATGTTTAAACACATAATGTTAAAAAATTAGAGGCTAATTTTGTCTTAGAGCAAAAACTTGAAATGTAGTACATATAGGTAAGCTTAAATACACACTCTTTGAGGTGTAACAAGAGAAAGCTACCAATTATATTCATATACTGATTTTTAACTGAATAATCACTCGTTTGACAATCAGATCTTGTATTTAAAATCAATTTAATACATATACACATACCCACCCCACCCAAAAAAACTTTTCAACTATGACTCATACTTAATGACAGAATATGAAGATCTCCGGATGACAGCATCAAGGGAGATTTTCATTATGCTCTTGTTACCCCCAAATTTACACCAAAAAAGAAAATGAGAGACGGAGTTAATTTTTAAAAAAATATGGTCCATTGTTTTCAGTACATAGGTTTGCATGGGTGAAAGCTGATACTCTTTAAGGTAAAAACTTGAAAAACATGCTTAATCTTCAGTGCCCAAATCCATTAATGCCAGGGTTTTAAAAGAGATGCCATGCTTTTTGGTTCTGTGTTCTATTCAGAATTTAATTTAATGATATGATCAGAGTGATCCTCTGACTATAAGTTAAATTCTGCACTGCCCATTTTGGTTTTCATAATTTAAAAATTATTTAATTGTTAGTAATGTAATAACAAAGGTGTACTGTTAAAAACAACAGAGGTATGTTCTTTTGCTTTATTATGTCTATTTTAAAACTATAAGCTATTCGGGGGCACCTGGGTGGCCCAGTTGGTTAAGCCTCTGCCTTCGGCTCAGGTCATGATCTCAGGGTCCTGGGATTTGAGCCTGAGTGAGCCCTGCAGAAGCATGAGTCTGCTTCTCCCTCCTCCTCTGCCCCTCCCCCCACTCCTGCTCGTGGGAGCGCGCGCTCTCTCTCTCTCCCTGGCTCTCTCAAATAAATTAAAGAAAAACAAAACAAAAAATTATAAGCCACACAACCTTTTTGGAAGTGGGAGATAAATATTTTTAATGAGCCCACACACATTTAAAAATCAGCAAACACAAACTGCTACTATTAAGTATGAATAGTACGCAAATTACACTAAAAATCCATATTCTTCCTTCACAAGCCTTCCTACATTTCAACCTAAAAAAAAAAAACAAAAATAAAACCGGGGCACCTGGCTGGCTCAGTCAGTTAAGTGTCTGCCTTCAGCTCAGGTCATGATCCTAGGACTCAGACTGAGCCACGTCAGGCTCCCTGCTCAGTGGGGAGCCTGCTGTTCTCTCTCCTCCCCGCTTGTGCTCTCTCTTGCTGTCTCTGTCTCTCTCTCTCAAACAAATAAAATCTTGGGGGGGGAAAATAAGTCAAGGGTGAAGGTGGAGGTTATGGGGAAAAAAAAAAAAAGAAAAAAACCCAACCATTTAGTTCTAAGAACTTGACCACGCCTCTAAAGCACCAAAAAGGAAATGAACAACAATGTTTACCTTTTTTCACTGAAAGCAGCCAGAATTGATAGCATCTAATCTAGCTGTTATAGACAAAAAACAATAACCATACCTGGTACAGTGACTACACAACTCGATGTCAATCTTTCAAACAAAATGGATCCTGCTTGAAAATTTCTAGCAAGGGAATACAAATAAAATTACAAATGGAAGTGGTTGTTCCATTTGTCTTTACATGATCTTATCCTTTAAGGGAACAAAAACTGTATCAGATTATAGGATTTACTCTTTTATCCACAAACAGAATGAAGTACTTTTACTAGTACCCAAGTGTTACATAGTTGGTGGGCACAGGCAACCATAGCTGTAACCACTGGGGTACAGAAGCACATTATTTCCCCGATATGTGGCATTTTCTCTCAAACAATTTGTTAAATCCCCACGGTAATACAAATGCTTGGACTTCTGAGACTCTGAGGCCATTATATAATGACACTAACTCTACAGGTACTTCACAAATTTTTAGTTTCCCTGTGACATTTTTAATGAAAATTTGAGGATATCAAAATTAGGAGGTTTGAAGAGACTGCTGGTCAGACTTCTGAAACATTTAAAGGGATTTACTACCATTCTGGTTGAGGCTAACTCTGTGAAAGTTTGATGCTATGACTTAGGGGGAAAACATTTTCTTTTCTGAACTATTTTTCAGTCATTATACTAATAAAGCATCAATTCTCCAAATGACACAAAAGGCTTACAAAATTTTAGTATGTTAAATAAATGTTCTATATTAGTAAACCTTATCTGGGTATCTTGACTTAAAGGTACTTTCCGAGGTAGCCTTTTAAAAAGAACTCTCAGCTGCTGACTAATTCCTGGGTTAAACTGGAAAATCTGCTTGCGTTAAAAAATAAACAATTCAGGAGAGAATGTATTCCCTTTATATTTTCATGTGATTTTACTCACTTATCCACAAAGATATAAAAAAAAGTGTCATTTTGATACAATTACAGACAATAAGCACATCAAAGTAGTCTCACTCCATCTGTATTGAATAAACTCAAGATGTATCAACAGAAGAACAAAATCCTTGTAGAATTTGCTACATGACATTTACTCATTACTACTAAGCAAAAGCATAAGATTAGCCACATTCTTCAATAATGGAGAAATAAAATATGAATTTAATTTTAAACAATAAAAACAAAACAAATAAATACTGGTAAGATTTTCTCTTCTTTCTCCCCACTAAGGTAGAGTATTTTTGTCCTCCTTTCGTAGACAATATTATTCCTAGAGAATGCCCTGCTAATCTATCAGTTTTACTCAATTTAAATAGAATGCTGTCATGAAAGGCTACATATTGTATGATTCCATTTGTATGAAATCTCCAGAATAGGCAAATTCATAGCGACAGAAGATTAGTGGTTGCCAAGGGCTGGGAGGAGGGAGAAACGGAAGCTGACTGCTAATGGGTACGGGAGCTCTTTCTGAGGTGATGAAAATGTCCTGGAATTAGAGGTGATAGTTGCACAACCCTGTCGAAATACTAAAAACCATAGAACTGCATACTTTAAAAGGGAGAATTGTATGGTATGTGATGATATCTTGAAAAAAATGCTCTAAAAGCAATCAAAGCATTTGTGTATGTTTCCCAACAATAAAGTCTACAATATCCATTCAAAGAATGACTCGTTTGTACACATGTTAAATGTGCTTAAAATAAAAAGCTTTACATTTATTAAGCTACAGTAATTAAAAGGTGAGGTACTGGCAAAGCGACAATGAAACAGTAAGATCCTAACCACAGATTCAAGCCTATATGGGAATTTGGCATGTAACAGAAGCAGTATTACAGATTAGTGCGGAAAGGAAACAAGTTTCAAAGAACGGTATGGATAACTGCTTATCCACGTAGGAAAAAAATTAGATCCTCACCATATAGGATACCAACTCCAGGTGGGTTAAAGATCAAATATAAAAAGTAAAACTTAAAAATGTTTAAGAAAAAAAAAAAGCATAGAACAGGAGATTTCATGAACTTAAGTGGAAGGACTTCTTAAATGATACATAAAGAGTATAAACGTGATTAATAAAATCAGCAATCTTAATTTAAAAAAAAAGCTGTATGCCAAAGTTACAACACAAGTGAAAAGACAAGCCCCTAGATGGGGAGAAGATAATCTCAATGCATAAAACAAAGCTGGATTCTACCCTCAAACTTCCTTCCAATTCTAATCCTTGCTAAATTCACTGCCTCTGCCTTATCATTTATCGTCTGGATTAGAGCATCAACTTCCAAATTGTTCTTCCTGCTTCCCAAGCTGTCCACCTCCAATCTGCTCTCTAGAGCACTGATAGTACTTCAAAACAAAAGCAAAAAACCCCTTTAATAACCTCTTATGGCTCTCCAAGCCTTAGGATAAAATCTACAAAGCAAAAGACCTTTCTTGATTTGCCTACTGTCCAGCCTCCTCTCCTGCTGCTGCAGCTTACCCACCTTGCCCTCACCACTCTAGCATCTCCTCTCTCATCAATGACTCATACTTTAAGATTCTATTCAGGTGTGTTAAAATACTCCAACAAGCTTTTCCAGACCACCTTTCACACACACACACTGTGAAGCCAGGTCAAGTACCCTCTTCTGCTGGCATAGCATCCTACCTATGCGTTACCATAGCACTTAATACACTGTAAAGAGCTAAGTTAACCTAAATAAAGTGTGTGTGTGTGTGTGTGTGTGTGTGTGTGTGTGTGTGTACACATTTATGAAACTCTGGATACCAGCTGCTGTCTGTTACTTATCCTCTGTGGGCTGAGACAATGTTGGGCCAAGGTTCATGCCGGCTCCTTCTTCCTTCCCATTCTGGTGCTACTGCAGTGGGAAGGAGAACAAAAGTTCCAGCCAGGTTGTCCCCACCGCAACCTATACAGGCTTCTCTAACAAAAACAAAAAACAAGTATTTATTGAGCATCTACTATTTACTAGACACTAGGCTAAGCACCAAAGTTATAGGGACAAAAATTCAGACATGGCTCCTGCAATTGTACAGTTACATTATTACTGGAGAGAGAAAAGCAATACAGGGCAAGTGCTAGAGATGAGGCTCAGAAATTGCTCCTGGTTAGGATTTATTTATTCATTTCGTATCAAGTACTCGTATTACATTTAGTCTTGAGTACTAGAGATAAAAGATGAGCAAATCAGAGTCCCTCATGACAGAAAGGGACAAACACCTGGATGGCAAAAGAAAACAGCCAGGGTTAAGAAGCTGTGGAATGTGGGGACAGAAAGAGGTACTGGGGACTTCAGACATTTCCAGACTTAGGAAAACAAAAAAGTTCTAGCCTGTGGAAAGGAAGGGAAGTGCCTTTGCAAAAACCTACACTAACCATTACCTAAAAGGGTTTCAGCTAAGAACTTTCTTGGCTTCTTGGGGCACCTGGCTGGCTCAGCTGGTGGAGCATGGGACTCTTGATCTTGGGGTTCTGAGTTCTAACCCAATGTTGAGCACAGAGCTTACTTAAAAAAAAAAAAAATTCAGGGTGGCTCTGTCGGTTAAGCATCTGCCTTCCACTTAGGTCATGATTCCAGTGTCCTGGGATAGAGCCCCACAGCAGGCTCCCTGCTCAGCAGGGAGTCTCTTTCTCCCTCTCGCTCTGCCCCTCTGCCTGCATGTGCTCTCTCTCTCTCCCTCTCTCAAATAAATAAATCAATCTGAAAGAAAGAAAGAAAGAAAGAAAGAAAGAAAGAAAGAAAGAAAGAAAGAAAGAAAATGAACTTTCTTGGCTTTTTAATATCACAGCTTCCAAATAGCTAGATTATTAGGAGGGCCTTTCTTTGTATGTTGCAAGACTAAATTATAAGCATTTAATGAAAGCATACTACATAATTCATGGAAATAAAAACAACTCAGATGCCAGACAATATGAAAAGACTGGAAGTCTATGTTAAGGATGTGGGACCACTTCATCTCTGAATTCCCAGGCCATCTACTGTGCCTGACACATTATCAATAAACAAATCAACTGTAAACAAAAGGGAGCATCACTATAAGGAGCCACAGAACTGGCTTAACAATGTAAATATTTTAATGAGTTATAACCATTAACTAGTTTTCCTGAAATGCCACAGGCTATTTGTTAGCCGCATGCATTTAGAACTGACTGTACAGATTTGCTTTTTCCTTTTTAAGAAAGGTCATGGACAAAGCTAGAAAGTGTCTGCACTATGATTGTATGTCCAATACAGAACCAAACTAGCAGTAGGTAATCAGGTCACTAAGAGGAAAACAAAACAACAACAACAAAATTGCCCCAATTATTTTTAAACTTTTTCAAATGTTATTATGTAAGCTTATATTTTTTCAAGTAATCTTTTCATTAGAAATTGGAGAAGATACTTTTTTTAAAGATTTTATCTATTTATCTGAGAGAGAGAGAAGGGGGAGGGACAGAGAGAGGGGGACAAGCAGACTCCATGTTGAGCATGGAGCCTGATGCGGGGCTCAATCCCATGATTCCGAAATCATAATCTGAGCCAAAATCAGGCGCCCCCGGAGAACATACTTTACTGAATGCTGGAAACACAGAGTATAAACACATCACACAAAATAGCCACTGACAGACAAGAGATTTTTCTCCCAGGAAACTAAATATTTACATAACAACATTTAATATGAAGCTCAGTATCATGAATATAATAATTCTATAGGCACATATAAAATAGGCACATATTAGGGTCCATTTTTATCAAAACAGTAGATATATAATGAAATGAATCTCTTCTGTCTTTTGTTTTAGTGTATAAAAACTGCAGTCATGGGATACCCGTTGAGAGTCCGACTAACTCTTGGTTTTGGCTCAGGTCACGATCTCAGGGTGGTGAGGTTGAGCTTCGTGTGGGGCTCCACACTCACTGTGTAGTCTGCTTGAGATTCTCTCTCTCTCTCTCTCTCTCTCTCCCTCCCTCTGCTCCTCCCCTGGCTTGCTCTCTCTCTAAAATAAATAAATAAATCTTTAAAAGACAACAACAACAAAAAACCAAAAGCCCCTGCAATCATTACTAATGATATCAAGAGAAACAGTCAATATTATTATCGTTGAGCATAACACATGGTAAGAATCTGGAACTCTAATAAAGTGACTTTCCTTTTTTTAAATCATTTATAGACAAATACAAAACCTGTACTAAACACAGAATCAATTTATATTAGAATGCCAAGCTATGTTTGAGGTGTCTTTGAGTAACTTTAGCATCCAGAGAACTGCCAAATGTGTTCCGATATCTGAAATTCATATTTATCTTTAATTTCCAAGGCAAAGGGTAGCAGTGCCATCTTTAATCATGGAAAAACCAACCAACCATCAAAACCTAACTAAGTTGGCCCTTGAACAACACGGAGGTTAGAGGCTAATGCCCCGTGCAGTCAAAAATCTGCAGATAACTTTTGCCTCTCCCAAAACTTAATTACTAATAGCCTACTGTTGACCTTACTGATAAATAGTCAATTAATACATATGTTGTATGTTACACATATTACATACTATATAAGCTAGAGAAAAAAATATTAAGAGAACCACAAGGAAAAGAAAATACATTTACAGCACTGTACTGTATTTATAAAAAAAATTTGTATACAGGTGAACCTGCACAGTTCAAACTGTGGTGTTCAATGGTCAACTGTACTTCAATTCTAGAAAAGGTACGAGGTATTTTTATGTTTTGTTCATTGCTGTACCCTATTCCCTGGTACAGTAAGGGAGTGAGAAAGGCTGCTAAATGAATACAGAGATGGCAGAAAAGACCAAAGGAAACAACCACTGTTTTACTAAATAGTCATTTCCAACCAAGCAATGAAGACAGAAGAAAATATGTTTGGCTATCAAAATACAGTCAAAAGCACAGCCCAAAATCACAGCATTAGTGTTTGCTGTAACAGGACTTCAACTTCATAATCTAAAATCATGCAGATAATTTCAGTATGTAACCTTCTTTGGAAACCTCACCAAACTGCTGTGCTATGCTAACTTCTAAAATTGCCAACATTTCTCAAGAGCCAAATACGACTTACAAATCAAATCTGGTCTTTTGTATCTAGACTTTACGTACCTCACTGATCAAGAAGTGACCCAAAATTTAAATATACGACTGAGAATTAGACTAAGAAGGCAATACATTTATCAATGAGTTCACACTCTGAAACGGGGTTTTCCAGCCTCAGCACTACTAACATTTTGGGCCAGATATTTTATTGTGGGGGGCTGTCATGTGCATTGTAAGATGTATAGTAGGATCCTGGCCTCTACCCACTAGATGACAGTAGTACCACCTGCCAGTACTAACAATCAAAAATGTCTCCAGACATCGTCAAATGTTCCCTTGGAGGGCAAAACCGCCCCAGGGTTGAGAACCACTGGTTCATTATGTTCATTAAAATATAAATGCTTACTATCTCTGAATGGAATTATGGATGAATTTTCTTTTTTTGCTTTACCTTTTGCTTCTCTGTAGATTCTATAATGAGCATATAAAAATTTTAATACATTTTTCAAAAGAAAAAATACAATTCACTAATTATAAACCAAGGAAATATTCATATTTATTCAGTTTGGACCCGATTTTTTTTTTAAACATTTTATTTATTTATGTGACAGAGACAGCCAGTGAGAGAGGGAACACAAGCAGGGGGAGTGGGAGAGGAAGAAGCAGGCTCCCAGCTGAGGAGCCCGATGTGGGACTCGATCCCGGAACGCCAGGATCACGCCCTGAGCCGAAGGCAGACGCTTAACGACTGCGCTACCCAGGCGCCCCTGGACCCGATTTTTTAATGACTAATGGGCACAGATGCTTTCCCAAATATGAAATATTTGGAATATTTGGATATAAGTATTCAAAATGTTAAACAAAAAAAACTGCAACTCAATAGACCCAGATTTTTATCTATACAAGCATCTCTTGAAATTTCAAATGAATACTTTAGAGATGCTTGAAGTAAAACAGTATCATTTACTGAGCACTTATGTCTTGTTCCAAGTGCTTTACAAGAATTACAGCATTTAGCCCTCAGAAAAACTCTGTAAAGTGAATATTAGCATCTCCATATTACCGATGAGGAAATTGAAAAACAGGTTTGGTGGCTTGTCCAAGGTCACACAGATAATAAGCGATTGAGCCAGGAGTCAAACACAGACAGTCTTCGTGACCTGCACTGTTTATCACATGCTATGCTGTCACTGACCATTAAACCACTTTTCTGTCATGTCTGTATTAATTCAGAAAGGCAATGCTTACTGCTTACTGCTTCAGAAAACATCCCTTATCATTATAATTACCAAAGACAATATCTCCAACTTGCATAAAGGCTGTGATAGAATAATGCCTCCCTACCACATGCCCACATCCTAACCCCTAGGACCTGTGAATGTTACCTTATGTGGTAAAGGGGACTTTGCAGATGTAATTAAGGGTCCTACAATGGAGAGAATATCCTGGATTATCTAGGTGGAGCCAATGTAATCACAAGGATCCTTATAAGTGAAAAAGGGAGAGAGAAGAGTCAGAGATCTGAGAACACTAAACTTCTGGCTTTGAAAAGAGGAGGGGGAGCATAACCCAAGGAACATAGGCAGCCTCTAGAAGCTGGAAAAGGCAAGAGAACAGATTCTTCCCTAGAAGAATGCAAGAAGGAACGCAACCCTACCGATATCTTGATTTTAGCCCCGTGAGACTTCTGACATTCAAGACTGTGAGATAGTAAATCTGCTGTTTTAAATTTTGTTGTGTTTAAGCCACGAGGTTTGACATCATTTGTTACAGAGGCAACAGGAAACTCAAAGTCTTCATTGAAAGCATTTCCAAACACTCACTTTGTTGTCCTTAGTTCCACTACCATCACTATAAAGCATATAAAAGGGAGAAGAGAAATTACCATAGATTTGTTAACCTAAGATTTGGGGAAATTGAAATAGAGATATCAATTTAAAAAGTATTACCTATCACAACATAAATACGCCTATCAACAGATATAAATATACTGTGACCTACAATTTGTCCCTGGACAGCCAGAAAAAGCCATTAGCTTTTAATTGCTGGTAGGGTGTTGCTGCCACCTTTTACATATGCAGAAGAAAAGGAAATTATTTCTTCCCATTTTGTTGGCACAGTCACTGCTGCTTTCTATGCTCTAGAGTTTAATTTCATTCTAGGCATAGATGTGATATAAATAATGAAAGGGCAGTAAAGCCATTTCCATACACGACACAATATTATGGGTCCTTTTATTACTAAAATACATTTTTTATAGATTTTATTTATTTGAGAGAGCTCTCGAGTGAGTGCATACAAGTGGCGGCGGCGGGGGGAGCAGGGAGTCTGCTCACATGGGGCTCTATCCCAGGACCCCAGGAGATCATGACCTGAGCCTAAGGCAGACATTAACTGACTGAGCCACCCAGGTGCCCCTAAAATACTGTTTTTAAGATTTTCAATTTCCGATAACTAAAAATCACTGGGCCAAACTGGATTTTGTGAACAATATTCACAAAAATATGTAGAAGGGGGTGGAGAAAATTTGCATTAGTAAAGACAGCACTACGGTAAGAGCCATTTTTTAAAAATTTGTTAATTTAAACATAGGAGAGCCAATTAAAAAAGAAAAGCCTCGCATGGCCATTCAAAAAAACTGTATTACACCAGTATTTTTCTAATGAATAACCTGTAGGTAGAAATGTATTTTGTAAAGGCAAATAACAAAAAGTTCCCTAAGTAGGTTTTCATTTACATCTTAAAACACTATTTAACTATTTTTAAAAAATGTATAGATACTAAATAAAAATAAAATCCTTCCCACACTTTCCATGTTGGCATTTAAAAATCAGAAATTAAATCACCTAATTTACTGTAGGAGAATATTTGATTTCCAACTACTTTTTTTTGTTAAGATTTTATTTATTTGAGAGAGTGAGAAAGAGAGAGAAGCAGGGGGAATGGCAGAGGCAGAGGGAGCAGCAGACTCCCCACTGAGCAGGGAGCCTGATGTGGGGCTCAATGCCAGGACCCCAGGATCATGACCTGAGTTGAAGGCAGACGCTTTACCAACTGCGCCATCCGGGCATTCCAACTACTTCCAGATAAATCATTATCAGCCCAATACTGTTTATATCAGTTAAAGTGCCTATGTCTGCTACACAGCAATGTTCGCTCATAGATCCCAAGTCAAAACAACACATAGGAAAATCAGGAATATGTAGTTCTGCTGCAGTGGTTCTCCTACCATTCCAACCAATGGTATACAAATGACTTTGAGCAAACCCCTTAATTCCTAAGAGATTAGGAAATGAGGCTTAATACTCAAAAACTGACTGTGGAAATATTTTCTCACTTTCCCCTCCATTTTGTCAACTCTATGATGCTTTATGTGGATGGGATTTATTTAGTATATATGTATGTCTGGACTAAAGTTTGTTTTTAAAATAAGAGTTCCCAGAGAAACATTTCTATACAAAATCACTCTAAACTAATCACCTTAAACTACCCACACCAACATCACTAAGATAATTAAAAGCTGAGTCTCGCCTTGCTGATTCCCACATTTCAAGTGGCATGTTATTCCAGATATGTATCTTGTTCCTCACAGAATCCTTTTTGTTTTGTTTGCGACATGGTTCATTACCGAACACCAACTATATGCCACCCTGTTCTAGGTCCTGGGAAATCAAAGGAAATAAGATTCTGGACTCCTGGAGCTTAAATAAGCAAGAAAACTTCAGATACTGATAAGCTACTATAAAACAGGGTAACAGGGGGGCTAGATGGTATAAATAGGATTCACAGAATCAAAGCCAGGAATTAGTCATATACAAAGATTTGAAGACGATTTATTTCCTTTCAATTTCTCTTTGTTTCAGAGGCTTCTGAGATATGGTATAGTAAAAAGATTCAAATAATAGTTTAGTCAAGTATTCCATGTAATATGAAAAGTTTAAGCTTTAACTATTATTTAACTGTAATATTCCAGAATACTACTGAAATGAAATTATCTGTTGGTCAGCAGTCTACAGTTGCTTAATTGTATTGATTAAAAGAATTTGTAAAAATAGCTTTCAAATAGCTATTACTAAGTTGTTTTCTGTGACTAGATTTATTCACTAAGACAGTATTTTGGAAAAATGAGATTTTAAAACCCAACCCCACAAAAACACACAAATACAGTAATCATAAAAGCAAAGAATGTGAAAAAATATGTCCACTTCTACTTAATTCTCTCCTTTTTTAAGAGTATCTAGGGATGGGGCGCCAGAGTGGCTTGTCGGTTAACCGTCTGACTTCAGCTCAGGTCATGATCTCAGGGTCCTGGGATCAAGCCCTACATAGGGCTCCCCTTCTCAGCGAGGAGCCTGCTTCTCCCTCTCCCTCTGCCTGCTGCTCCCCCTACTTGTGCTTTCTCTCTCTGTTAAATAAATGAATAAAATCTTAAAAAAAGAAAAGAAAAGAAAATGCATACTCAGGGGGCACCTGGGTGGCTCAGTCGGTTAACCGTCTGACTTCAGCTCAGGTCATGATCTCAGGGTCATGAGATCTAGCTCCATGTTGGGCTCTGTGCTCAGCAGGGAATCTACTTCAGATTCTCTCAGGCACCTTCACTCTCTCTCTGTCTCTAAAGTAAATAAGTAAGTCTTAAAAAAAAAAAAAAAGAATATCTAAATCTGTGCTGGCCAAATGTGACTATTTAATTTTAAGTAAATAAAAATTAAATTAAATTAAAAATTTAGTGCTCAGGTACACTAGCCACATTCCAAGTGTTTAATATCTGTATGCGGCTAGTGGCTGCCAAATTAAACACATAGATATAAAGCATTTCCATCACTGCAAAAAATTCTATTGGACAGTGCTGATGTAAATTATTTTTCAAATTTGAACTAAACAAAAACATTCCAAAAGAGCTTATAAAAAATAAGGTTCATCATAAACTTTTTGAAGAAATGGGTGACTAGTCCTGTGAAGCCAGAAAGAAGCCCCAGAAGAGGTTTAGTAATCAGATCTATATATGAGAATAAGACTCAGATAAATCGGGGGGTAAGCAAAAATGTACTCTGCCATTGGTCTTTCAGTAATGAGACTTGAATTTTAGTTCTGTTCTGATTCTACCTCTAACTTAGCTGCATGAATTCTGAAGGGATATACATCTTTAGGCTTCTGGGTATAGCTCATAATGGAGGTTAAATCAGGTGAGCCAGATAATTGAAAATGACCCCAAACAATGGGAAACTGGGCTGTGATTCTTCCTAGTTATCAATAAATACAAGTATGGTTTGGATTTTCATTCTGACAAGAATATATATGGTTTAAAAAAATTAACTTTAAGATCTTACCTACCATGTTAACTTTACATAAAGATGCAATTTGTTTTATTTTTTTAAGTAGACTCCACATCCAGCAGAGCCCAACGCAGGGCTTGAATTCATGACCCTGAGATTAAGACCTGAGCTGAGACCAAGGGTCAGATGCTTAACTCACCTAGCTACCCAGCGTTCCCCTGCCTTCTTTTTTAAAGTAGATTTTATTTTTAAATAATCTCTACACCCAACGTGGCGCTCAGTTCACGACCCCAAGTCACATGCTCTTCCACCAGAGCCAGCCGGGCACACCTAGATGTTCATTATTTGAAAGAGCAAACAATTATATGAAATTCACAACCAATATCTATTGCCATAAATAAATAAAATGGTGGAGGGTAAGATCAGCACGACCACTATGTTTCTTTCTACAAAATTCTCTAAGTAATCAAGGTGTGTTAGACAAGTGGCATATTTTCTTCTAATTTTTATTTTTAATTTTTCTGAGTCTATACTACTAATAAAAGTGCAACACTATTTTTAAAAGCATAACTGTACTACACCACAATCTGTTTAACTCTAGTGGTGTTGCCCCAAATATTTTCTGAAATTTTCACTTAAAAATTTTCCATGAAAACCATGTGGATGACAATTAAGGATATTAAAATATCCTGTATTACGAAGTGATCTGAATGAAATGAACACAATGAATGAAATACAAATAAATAAACCAAACAACGCTATATTGTATTTCAGTAAACTAGAAAGTGTGTCACTAAATACAATTACACAGATTTCATTTGACTATGATTTCTTTGTTATAGAATATTTTAGGTTGCTTTGTAGTTCTTATTTTTTCCTGACTAAACCACAGTACTACCGAACTGCTTTGTACCAATACAAAACTTACTAGTAATATACCCTATTTCCCTTACCTATCTGGTTTAACCTCAACTGTCTTCACTTTGTTCTTGACCACACCCACCAACAATAGACACTGTGTTACCACTTGAAGAAAATTTAAATTATTTTTCAATCCCTTACATCAAGGGTACTGGCTCACACAGAAAATTACTACAAGCTAAGTAACTCCTATCAGTCATCTTGTTCCATTCACTATGAAATCTAGTAAACTAACAAGTTGATCCACATATCTTCCTAACTCTTTCGCCAACAAACTTTTAAGTTATAATACAGTGGTTTCTGAGACTGGTTCTTAAAATTGTAAAATGTTCAAATTTGACTTTCTTTTACCTCGTAGTCTCCATTCCCCACAGCAGGGCAAAAAGAGAATGTACTGTAGAAATATGTACTTTTAAAAATACTAAGTAATTTATTGTAATATCTAAAATCATAATTTACTGAGTTTATCTTTCCTCTAAAGACCAGTTTTTGGTTTTTGGTTCATCAGGTTTACCACTTTAGTATTTTAGGATCAACTGTATTCAACATTTTATCTTGAAAACAAGCACTAAAAGTTACAACATAAGGCACTTCATACCACATACTCAAATTTTACACTATCACCTATTTGCTTAATCAACTAAGCGTTGCTGAAGCTACAGCCATCATGCTGTTGTAATAACAACAGTGGAAGTAAATTTGGACTGGAAAGTTAACTTCATGTTCGTACTCGTACCAGCACGAATTCTTACAACTGGGAAACACTCATATAACCCATGCAACGGTTCTGTTCAAGCATTAGTTACCATTCAACTTTTAACTTCTATGAAAGCAAATGCAGGCCAACTGAGTTCATTTCTTCATCCATTAAACATGGGACTAACAGCTAGTTCATTTTGCAAATATTATTTTTCTTATATTAAAAAGTCATTAATTATCAGCTATATGCCTGGTAGAGTTCCAGGTACACTCTAGCAATTCTACTTTGGATCCCTGTAACTCCAAAAAGCAGTCACTTTTATCTCCAGAGATGACAACAACTGAGCCTTTGTTGATAGGGTGGGAATAGGTCTCCTTGATTCTTGCCCTACACTCCACTGCCCACTGAGTTGGGGGGGGGGGGGAGATGTTTTGTTAAATGGCTTAAAGCAATCAGAATGACAGAACAACTTTCAGGGTGAATGTCAGGTAGAGCAAAGCAAATCTCTCAATAAGAAAAAAAAATACTTTCTATAGGATAACAAATTTGTTACCTTTAATTATACAGGTATAGCACACTTTCTATAGACATTTTCTAAAATGTTTCTAAATAAAATATGAACGAAAAGAACATTTTAAACCACATACAACCTCTTTCAATAAAGGCACCTTGACTGGACAGGAGAATGATTTCATAATTTAAAAAAATCGGCCATATACTTTGTTTCTTAAACTTTAAGAAACTTTGCGTGTCAGGTTTTCTTAACATAGGAAATAGGAGCATCTTCTTTTCATCAATGACTTTCTAAACTCACTCATAAGTGGATGTAAAGTATGTATCAGTCAATTATATCTCAATAAAGCTGGAAATAAAATTTAAAACAATAAATGCTGATGATTACAAAGAAAAAGTATGTATCACACAAGCAATTGTGTTACTGTGTATTTGTACTACACTTTAAAAATAAAACATTTAACAAAGCTTTTCTGACATTGTTGGGAGTTTAAACTGACTCAATATTTTCTAGAAATGTTCTAAAATTAATTGTGGTGAGGGGCACCTGGGTCGCTCAGTCCATCGAGTGTCTGACTCTGGGTTTCGGCTCAGGTCATGATCTCAGGGTCATGAGATCCAGCCCTGTGCTGGGTTCCGCACTCAGTGGGTAGTCAGCTTGGAGATTCTCTCCCTCTGCCCCTCCACCGACTCTCTCTCTCAAATAAATAAATCTTTAAAAAATAATAAAATTAAATTAATTGTGGTGATGGTTGCACAATTCTACAAATATACTAAAAAACACTGCATTGTATACTTTAAATGGGTGAATTATATGGTATGTGAATTATTTCCCAACAAAACTTATTTAAAAAAAAACCTGGGATGCCTGGGTGGCTCAGTCAGTTAAGCGTCAGACTTTTGGTTTCGGCTCAGGTCATGATATCAGGGTTGTGAGAGCAGCCCACATGGGCTGTGTGCTCAGGCAGAGTCTGCTTGAGATTCTCTCCCTCTGCCCCTCTCCCCATCCTCACGTACCAGTATGTGTGTGCGCGAACATGTACTCTCTCTCTCTCTCAAATAAAATCTTCTAAAAACCCTTTGAAATGTTCGTATCTGTTATGTAATTCTAATTCTAGGAATTTATTGTAATGAAATAATCACAGTCATACAGGGTTTTTTTTTGTTTTTTTAATGTGTAAGGATGGTCATCAAATCATAATATCCAAAATGTGCGAACTGCCTAGAATACCATCAACAGAAGAATGGTAAACTGATATGGTACACCCATACAACGAAATTATATATCGATTTAAAAAATCACATTCTCAAAAAAATTAATTTCACAATAAAGCATGTTACAAAATAATGTTAATGTATAATCCTAGTTTGTTAAAAAAATACATAGATGTGTAAGAAAAAACACTGGAAAGATAAAGATATGTTAATAGCTACTTCCAGTTGGCAGGCTTTCAAGTGATCTTAATCTTTTTTACATCTTACTGGTTTTCAATTTCTCTACAATAAACAATCCTTTCATAACTTAAATACAATAAATGTTATTTTTAAACCAGTAGCCACTTGGAAAAGTACAAATTTTCCATTAAAAAGTAAAAACTAACAGGGCTATCAGCATTTCTTAGGAGTATTATGTGTGTGTGATGTATGTGTGTGCAATGCTTTAATTAATACGTTAACCTCAATACCTTAAAACCTTAACTAATTCTATCCCCAATAAAATAAATTCTAATGATCCATGCTTAATTTTACAGGTGATAACACAGAAACCATGAGCTGGCCAAAAGCATATTAACTCTACTTCATACGCAAAGTCAAATTACCTAATCTAGGTTTAAAAAAGTGTGTTAAGTCATGTTTGCTTCCACATCTAGGAAAACTCAACATGTATGTTCATTTCAAAATCTAAAATAATTATTTATCATCTTTGCTAGGGGAAAAATTAGCCAGAATAAAAAAGAACAACATTCTACTGCATTATAGAAAGGAATTCAAGGGTATGGTAATGCACAGCAAGAAGTTTCTCATCACAATCAAATATGAAATACTATGTTCTAATGTATTTGGATCCTGCACAAATCATAAAAGAAACAAAGAGCTTAAAGTAACAAAATTACAATAACCAAATAAAGACTTTAATTTATGTATGTAAATGTGTTGTAAAAATGTCTTTTTCAAATCCACATTGCGGAATTTATGCAAATAGGCTGTATTTGCCAGGTAGAAAGGAAAAAAATTCAAGTCTTTCTGCTATCGAAATCCTCAAAAACCAACATTTAGCTCTCCGAACATGTAAGAAAACAGTCTAGTAAGACAGGGAAGCAAAATAAAGTAAGTTTCTCCAGTTTCAAAAAAAATTTGATTCACCTAGACAAAATACAGAAAAGGTAAGAATCAAGAAGCATCAAGGATGAAGTGTCAAAATAGATGGTCACTGCTGATTACTTCTCAGGTTAATACTTCTGGAATGGTTACATCAATTTGAAAGCGAGAGAGTCAAAGTAGTTTTCATAAAATAAGATACTTAAGTTAGAATATTAATATATAGGCAAGCTGGACATTTTCTAGGCAAGAGTCACTGCTAGAATCTGCACATTAATCCAAAACCAGCAGTCATTAAATTCCACCAAAACTCTGCAACAGAGATGAACTCTGAAAAAACACTTTGTATAAAATGGCATGATTCTTACAGAATTTAGTGTTATTTTTTGTTTCACATTCATTAATACAGCACTAAGATTTCAAATCACTAAATGACTACACTGCTAGGAAACAGGTTTTTTAAATTATCTAGATAACACTTCTGATAACAACAAAAACTGGTGATTCAGTTTTTACATTTCCTGACCCCTCATGGTTATTAATTTTTCAGGTTACTTTCAACATATCGTTACCCTGAAAGCCCGACTACCACTAAGGCAATACCAGCTAAACCGATGAGGTGGTCTCTGTAGTTTTCCTTAAAGGGTTTATTACCCGGGTGGTGACTACGTGATGTTTACTTTCTAATTATTTGCTTATACTGTACATTTAGGTTTTGTCCTTTTTTTCTTTATATGTCATGTTTCACAACTTGAAAGTTTAAAAATGTTTCTTTTTTAAGGTGTTTTGTGTGTGTGTGTGTTTTTAAATGTACAGTTTTCTTAAGACTCTACAGCTAAGAGACACTAGTAAGACAAGACTCAACAGACACAATACTGCCTTGGCTACAGCCAAAATGCCATTAGGTAAAAGCAAGCCTCCATATAAGACTTCTTCCTTTTTTTTTTTTTTAAAGATTTTATCTATTCATTTGACAGAAAGAGACTGCCAGCGAGAGAGGGAACACAAGCAGGGGGAGTGGGAGAGGAAGACGCAGGCTCCCAGCGGAGGAGCCCGATGTGGGGCTCGATCCCAGGACCCCGGGATCACGCCCTGAGCCAAAGGCAGACGCCCAACAACTGAGCCACGCAGGCGCCCCTCCATATAAGACTTCTTAACCTCAAATCAATTTGATAAACTAAGCTTTGTTTTACTCACAAAATCACAAGAATATATACATTTCTGAAATTTAAAATATCTACTTCTATATTTCAAGATGTATGTACATAAATTATACAAAAATTTAAAAAGCATGTTCTATGGTAGAAAAATATTTTGTTATTTAATGTTTATCTATTAAATTAATGCAGGCTATGAAAAAAAGTCAAGAAACACATATTTTTAAAAAAGGTTTTTTTAAGCTCCACCCTTAACGTGGGGCTCTAACTCACAACCCCAAGATCAAGAGTCACATGCCCTACTGACTGAGACTGCCAGGCACCCCTGAAAAAATTATTTTTAAGTAATCAGACAGAAATCTGAAAACCTTATTCTACTTAACATGTCAATCTATTTGGCCTAAGGATTTCCTGAAATCTCAATTTTCCCATCTTTAAATTCGGGTTAAATAATTCTTGTGCTTTCCAACTTCACATTTTAAAAAAAAAGTCAAGTTTTTGCATAAGAATTCAATCAAACATCTCAGAAGATGTAGTAAGTGCAAGGTATTATTAGATAAATTCATCTATTTATTCATCTATTTATATAAATCATACATACAGAATTCATATACTTATATAAAAATTTTTCATTGTCCTATCCACTTTCTCAGTATAGCTCTAAATCTATGGAAAAAAAGGAACCTAGTAAGAAATTATAGTAAGAGTTATTATTGTAGATCAGTCAGTGATGACACAGATCCACATCTTAAAAAATTTAAAAATAAGCCAAGAACACTTTTTCAATTTTCAAATTCAAAATCTCATCAATGGGCAGATGTACTTTAGGAATAACAGCACATATCCATCTAATAAAAACTGAACATTCTCTAAACTCACAAAATTTTTAAATATGCCTTTCACCTTCTTTTTATGCCACACTGTGCAGGCACAACATAATACAGAAGTGTTTGAAAGTACTTATTAAGTACTTAGTAAAGTCAACAATAAAAACGAAAACCAAAACTCTGTAAGTTTTTTAAAAATGTGTTAGGTAGTTGTAGTACAATCAATTTCTTAAATGTACCTTTATAAATATCTATAAGAAGATTAGCCTGCAGAAATAAAGGTCGCCATTCATTTAAAAACTCAAAAGCTGGGCATGTTGTTTATTAACAAAGGAATAAATCATCTTAGTTGCTCTTTCAGAAAATAACAGGCTCTACTTTTTTTTAAAGTAAAACTAAAATCACCATTGCACCAAGAAACAGATTTTATAGATACCAAATTCTAAATCTTTTTAAGGCTTTAATGATTTTAATTTTTTAAGTGTCTAAAACAGTCTTTGTTTCAAAAGAACCCAATGAATAAGTATCCATGGTAACTTATTTTCTTCTTGATAGACAAAAATAATTAAAAATAATCAGTGGTGCCTGCTAAGATCTTTTAAAACTTGTTTTCAATGAGCTATTTTTTAGCTCATTTTAAAAAACTTACCAGTGCCTCAATTTTCTTTCCAAGTTCCTTTCCAGGACCATGATGGACCTCTTATTTTTTCATTTCATTGCTATCTTATTTCACTGATTTTATTAAAACAGAAAAAATTCTGTCAAAACCACTTTAATACCCAAAACACACACTTTAAGATACCTGCACAGGGTTCATTTACGTATGCAAAAATATTTTGTACATATGCCATATGTACAATATGGCGAACAAAGTATGAAAAAAGCGAAACAAGATCCTTTGCCTCACTGCAACTTAATCCCCTTGCACTCATTATGCTAAACGTGCCTAACCTTGAATATTCCCCCTCACCTTGAGCTTTTACAGAAAGCTCAAATACCTTCATAATAACAAAGTAATACAGTGTGGTATAAAGAGCCAGGTAACAGGTCTGTCACCAAAGCCTTGAACTTAACTTCCTTAGGCCTCTGTATTCTCTTATAAAATAAAGTAGTTGTACTATATCTCCTCCATTTAAATAGGCTGTTAGGGACTTAATTCAAGACCTGCTATATTACTTAAAATAGCAAAAAACCTGCTAACATCCTAATGTTAATCAATATTCCAAACAATGGAATACTAGATGATCCTTAAAAAAATAAAAAGTTGTAGATCAATATGTGCTCATTTAAAAGGATGTCCCAGGTAGCCTATTAAAACACAAAAGCAAAATGCAGACAGTACAACCCAATTTGTACGCATTTAAAGACAGATATGCATATGTATGTACAGAGATTTTCTAGGAGGACTCAGAAGAAACTTAATGGTTATCAGGGGGAAACAGGGTGTCAACTTTTTTTTTTAACCTCTTAGCCTTTTATAATATTTTTTAAAAAATAAATAATGAATATATATTATCTTTACAAAAATTTTAAAAGAAACTAAAAGTTCTGCTGATCCAGATTCTGTAATTAGAAAGACTTGGATTCAAATACTGGCTTTGCTAGTTACCATCTATGTGGTGTTGTTACTCAACCTCAATTTCTCCACCTGTAAAAAGGAGTTAATAGTACTAACCTCATACAACTATTGGGAGGATAAAAGGAATCCATACATGTGAGACACTCAGCATAACACACTGTAAGAAGATGACTATTAGCAGCTTTGCTATGATTATTGTAAATATTATAAACTCCAGAAACTGAGTATCTTTAGAATCAGATTCGACAATCCACTCGATGATGACCAATCTCAAAGGCAACCAATTTCCTTTATCCAAAATTCAACCAATCTGATTACTATAAGAAAGAGCATATTTATAAAGTTTTTTAAAAAGCTACTGCAGGTAGCAGGTGTGCTGATGGACACAGTAATCACTGCAAAGTCTGGATTTTAATTAATTATCATCTAACTAGAACAGTCTTCTTCATTATATGGATACCCATCCAAGGAGCCAGAATACTCTTTATAGCTAGGCAGGAGACCCTGATCTTGACCGCTGAATACACAGGAATACAATTTTTTGTTGCTGTTAGTAATTCAAGCTTCCAGTATGAGTTTTTTCTTATTTTAACATACAGCAATTTCTCATTTTCCTAAAAATTTAGGGAACTGATAGTTCATGTACACAATTTGCCAATTAATTATAAATAACATTCAACTGAGTGAAAAACATAAAAATGAAACACCTCCATAAAAATAAATTCCAAAAAGCATAGTGAATGGCATTTTTGAGTGAAACTTTTCTTCACAGAATTTTTTAAAATTCAGACTGAGTATCATCAAACCAAAATACTCCAAGTTGTAAATTTGGCCTTTAAACTAAAAATACCCTCATGAAGTACTACTCTAACGATATTCAATTTCATTCTTCCAACACACCAAGAACACTTCCTAAACTTCTTTATAACAACTGAAAGGATGTTGCATTAAGACAGGTTAAATCAGTATGTAGTACAACTGGTTTGAGTCCATCATAGCACAATTTTAACAGGCCGTTCTGGTAGTAGACAACGGTTTCAAAATCAATATGATGTATTAAAGTTTGGATTACCCCAATTCCAATTATAAAACAAAAACAAAAGGTCACACACACACACACACTTAATCCCTTTCAATATGAAAAGAAAATAGGCTACACTTAACAATTTATCTACTGTAAGTTTGTCAGGATTTAAACCTTTTGTAACAGTAACCATTTCAAATTATCTAAGTAGTTACATTTTGATACAATGAAGAGTTACTGTAGCTTTCCTGAGAGTAGCCTAAAGTTCCCACCAAAAAAGAAGCAAACAAAACAAAACAAAAAACCAAAAAACTGGCGCCTCGTTGAGGCTCTAAGAACTGCATGCCTACTTCATAGATCATTGCACTATGCTGAACTGGCATTTGGAGACTGTACTGAGCCAGACACATGAAAGCAAAGGGAAGGGATGGAGGAGAGAGAGTGCATAAAAAAAGAAAACACTTCATAACACACCCATCACCTATAAGCATGAACTACCAGAAACACTATTTTAAAATACGTATATTTTGAATTTTCCAACATTCAAAATACAGCAAGCAGATAATCTATCATAAGCAGATCTTTCTACCCCTTCTCACCCCCACAGTGCTTTGCCAAGAGCACAAGCCCAAGAAAAATAACCAATGCAATTTCCTTGTTTACGTAAAGATTTTCAGAAAGCATGCTGACTGCTTCTGAAGCTTCTAAAACAAATGATTTTTCAATATTTAAGACTTTATAATCACATTTGAAATATGATAGTAATAATTCTTTCAGCTAGTAAAAATGCAGTTTCAACTTTATAAAAAGGGTTAATTTTACACTGCAGTTCATTAGCATGCCTTGTTTGCAACCAGAAGGAAGAGGGAAAGGGGGTGGGGGGAGAAGCAAAACACACAAGATGGAACACATCACTACCTCCTTTGGTGGTTATGAATATTAAATTACCACAAGATGTATGGGAAGAGTTCATGAATAGAAAGAAAGGGGGTTAACAATATGAACTGGCCCCTTCCAGATTCACACTGATGTCGGAAAGAAGGAATTTATTTACACTGCAGTGCCTGGCAGCAAACATGGCTGCCCCTACCCCCTTTAAATCTGAACAGTCTTCACTCCCTCAGCAAAACCATCAAATTATGGCCATGTCTCTACTGTCTTGCTACCATAACACTAACACATCTCCTCCTCCCTCAAAACAGTAAAACCCACACCTCCCCAATTCACAACAATCACACCATAACCACTAGCTTCTATATTCTCTAGGCTTGAAAGAAAAGGCCCAGAATACACAGAAATATAGGAACAAAAGGCTTTCTCTTCCTTTAACAACCCCCTTCCCCTTCTTTTCCACCCACACTGTGATGCTTGGTCGATAGTTCTCATCCTTCTCAACATTCAGTTAATTTCCTTCCCCATACCAATCCTAGGTCTTCCAGTTTCCTGAGTCTATTTCCTATCTTCCCATGCATCCTGTCTCAACAATTTCTTATCCCTTTTCCTAATCCACCGTTTCCTCCACTTCCATCCCCTCGTTTCTCTCTTGATGCCCCATTTCTACATCAGATTCACCCCCTTCCCCAAGACTCTTCTAGTTTCTACACTGCACCCCCAAACATCCCTATTTCTCAGTCCACCCAGGTCTCTAATCTTCTCCAAACCTAACTCTTCTTCTTTCCCTGCCCCTCCCCCGTTCCATCTCTATCCCCGCCCCCATCCCACCTCTACTCCCAATTCCCAGCTCAGCGCCACTCCATCTCTTATCCCAATCCTACCTCCCCTGCCCCACCTCCCTGTCTCCTCCACACCCCCCACCTGGCCCTCTGCTATACCTTCTAGGCTCCCCCCAACCCTTTCCGGCCACCCGCTTGTCCTCCCATCCCTGCTGGGGTCTCTCTACCCAGGTCCCATCCCTAGGTCGCCCCCTCCTCGTCGTTCCCTCCTCAGCCCTTCTTTCCAACACACACACACACACACACACACACACACACACACACACACGCACGCATTCACTTTACCTTCAGTTTGTTCCATTCTAACCCCCCGGCCGTGTCAGTACGATCACAGGAGAGACACGGAGGCCCGGAGTGGGGCTGGGGTGCGGGCAGCCGCCGGGGCTGCGGGGGGAGGAGACGGAACCGAGCTAGGCCGCATGAAATCCCCGGGCTAGATTTCCCTCGCGCCGGACGCCTCTGCCATGGCTGCCGGCACCGAGGAGGGCCGCGGCCGGGCCGGGCCCGGGCGTAAAACTGAGAGGAGGACGGCTGCGGGAGGTGGGGTGGGCAGGGGTGGTGGAAGGATGGGGGGTCGCCGCGCAGCTTCTGCTGCTAGAGAGAAGGCTGTGGCTGGCGGCCGGGCCGGGGCAGCAAGGTCCTCGGGACTCGACTTGGCCTTCGCACGCCTCTCCGCAGCGACCAGTGAACAGTCCCCTTCGGCCTCGGCCTCCGCCTCCGTCCTGGCCGCCGCTGCCGCCGCCGCCCGCTCCCGCCGCCGCCGCCGCGCACAAAGCCCCCCCCACCCGGCTCTCGGAGCGCCGCCGCCGCCGCCGCCAAATCCTCAGCACCTCATTGGCCGCGCGCCGCGGCGCCTGCCGGGAAATGCAGTCCCGGGTTTGCGGCGCAGGGGGGCGAAAGGAGGAAGAGGGTAGTCAGCCGCTCGGAGAGGAGCGGCCCGAGAGTCTAGACGAGAAGTGAGACTGCAGGCGATGAAGGCAGAGACAGGAAGGAATGACACGAAGGAGAGTAAAAAACCCAAAACCAAAACAAACAAACAAAAACAAAAAAAAAAAAACCCACAACAACAATAACAACCACCAACAACAAAACCAGAAGACAGGTTGAAGGTTGGGCCTGTGAGGTAATATTGCGTTCGTGCGTGTTCTTTGAGACTTATTCAACAACAGCACATATTAACCTACAAACGAGTGCGGGGTTAAGATGACCGGGAAAGAGAAGAACAATTTGTGTGTCTCCTCGGGCGCCTTCTGTCCGACAGCTGTCAGAGTCGGAGCTTCCTATTTCACACGGGTCTGCGTCTGGGAACCGTGGGGCAGCAATTTCAGACCTGAGCCGTGGGGGACAGTCTCTCTTTCAGCCTCGGGTGTGAGTCCCGGATGCCCCCCCACCCCCGTCCCGCCCCACAATCGCAAGCCGTGGCGGCCACTCAGTCGCTGTGAGGAAGCGCTGACCTCCCTGGCAGGCACCGGGCCCCGCACGCCTTCTTCCTGCTCGCACTGCGGGCCCGGAGGCTTGTGGGTAAGGAGGAGGACGTCAGCGCCGACTGCAGCCCGGACCCCTAGGGACCAGGCGGGCTCCGTGCCCATCACATGCCTGGGCCCTCTGCTGCTCGCTGCCAGACCTTCCATTCGAGGGATGGGAGGGCGGTTGTCCTGGAGAGAGCTCACGCAAGAATGAGCGGAGGAAACGCGAGTCAGAATTCTCTGTAACCCTCTAAGCGCTCCCCATTCTAGGAAATTTATGTTAAACAATAGAAGGTGTGTGACACAGTAAAGTAGTCCTGCCGGAGTGTGCAAAATTTGGTGGTATTTCCTGGGGCCCGGTGGTGATGACTTAGAACGTTGAGGCACAGAGACGTGAACGTACAAAGGAAATACAGGCAGCAGCAATCAGATGAGGAAACCTATACTCTGCGCTCTGTTCTGAGAATAACAAAGCCATGTCACTACTAGATGTTATACTCTGCACCGACATTATAGTTCTGGTTCTGTTTGGCACGGCCACAAGAAATTTCTGGTATCTCATTCTTTAAATACCATTTAAACAAGAAATTAAAAAGATTCCTACAGATCCATTATTTTAATGACTATTATGTTTCAGGTTTTTAAAAACATAACCCTTTTAATTATACGATAGATGATATTGAGAATTAAGCATTCCCATTACTGTTAATCATTAACTATTTCTTTTTTTTCCTAAAGATTTATTTATTTATTTGACACAGAGAGAGATAAAGAGCACACAAGCAAGGGGAGAGGCAGAGGGAGAGGGAGAAGCAGGCCCCCTGCTGATCCTGGGATCGTGACCTGAGCATCATGGGATCCTGGGATCATGGGATCATGACCTGAGCCAAAGCAGATGATGCTTAACCAACTGAGCCACCCAGGCGCCCTATTCATTAACTATTTCTAAATCTATGCTTATGTAGTACCTGTTTTGTGCAGTACCAAAAGTTAAAGGAATCAGTAAAAAGCACATTTTTCTTTGTTTTAAATACCTTTTTAGAACACACACCTCTTGAAGGGGGACCCCTGAGCTTATTTCAGTTTCTGTCTCCTGGAAAGAGAGATTGGTCCTTTTTTCCCCCTATGATCCTTTCTACCATCATCCTTCCTCTCCATCTTCCTGTATACTCCTTGCTTTGTTGATAAACTGTTGCCTTGACCAGACATCTGGATTTTCCCCTTGAGGAGAATCTGGTAAATTGTCCCCGGGGATTTTATTTTAATCTATTTCTAGGCTGACAAGAGTTTAAAATTAAAGTTCTGTGAAGTAGATATACAATCTCTTCCTGCAAAACATTAGAAAATATATGTTAATAATATTTGATCTTGAGCCATATTTAGGGAAATGGCCATTAAAATTAATAATTTACATTTTTAGCATCTAACATCTTCTGAGGTTCAGATCATGCTTTCTCTTCTCCATACAAAATGAACAGTTCATTAAGACAGCAATCTAACACAATTCCCAGGGCCAGAGTTAAGAAGAAAGGAATTTCTTGTTTCTCTTCCCAAGATTATATCTAAAAACTCCTTACATGATAAATCACTTAATCCTGAAAGTCAAAAAATTGCCGGGTCTGATAGCAGAAGGCAAACATTGCTTTGAACAAATGGATTTCAATAGGAAGTTTCTTAACCCTTCCCTTTTTAGAATAGGATTGCTGACATATGACTGTAGTAGAAAATCTAGCTCATCTTTCCAATACTGAGCTTGGAATCATTCATCTGGTTTATGAATACTTAATGATTTTACAGTGCCTGTTTGTAAGTGAATACAATGCATGAATAAGAATATTTCCTGGTATAAAATGTCTCCCAGGGAACTGAAAGGAATATTTTTGCATCTTTTCCAGAAAAGTACATCTTCATGTTAGTACAGGGATTAATTCATGGAATTAATTTGAAAATTATAACTATCCAGACTTTTAGAGCTCAAAATTTGCCATCGGGAATTTTCAGGAAAGGAAAGGGAAAGAGACCAAAGCTTTGTAGATTTTGTTAATTCTACTAAACATAGAACGTGAAGTGAAACCTTTATGTCAAACTCGGGCATCGCACATGCACAAAGGGCCCTCTAGTGGCCAAACTGAAAAGTTCTGCCTATTTAACATGGTTGATCCATTTGGTTATTCGCTGAAAAATGCTTTGTGGATTAAGGGCAGTCTACATTAAAAAACAACAGCAAAACAAACAAACAAAAAAACCCAAAACCTGAAATTGAATACCCACCATCTTTCATTCTTACAAATGTGTAGCCCAGATGAGTGGTCTGTGGTCACACATATGTTAAGAGAAGTACTCTCCCTGTGAAAGCGATTCCTTGTTGTCTGGTGTTAGTCCAAGTAGAGCCACTAAAAATTTTGCTTTCCTTCTAGAGCCAGATGAAATGGATGGATAGAGATAACAGGAGAGCGAGAACGTTTCTATATCTTTCACTTTTCCAAGATGGCTCAGTTACCCAACCTAGGAACTGAAGTGTCCCAAAGCTGCAGTGCCTACGTCACTGCACAGTTACTATAATATACATCCTAAATGTTATTTGAGATTTCTCCACGAACTACTGATCATAAACAATACCCGTTAAGAGAGCATTTATAAAGCAAATTACTTTAGTGGAATTCAGATTTCCATATGAAGATTTCACAGCATTCCACTCTCGGGCCCTGGAGAAAGGAAAGGGATGTTTTCCTAACCATTCCCACCCTTTCTGCCACTCCCTCTCCGCAGAGCTCTCCGCGCCATCCCAACCCCGGCAGTTGTTTATTGGGGGGGGGGGGGAGTACATGAAAATGATGTAATTCGTGACTTTAAGATGGTTACCATGGCGACTATCAGGCATATTACGCTATCTGTAGGGTAAGAGGTTCTTTAATCTAGCCTTCAATGAGGATTTTCGGGGAGGTTAGCCCATAGCCCAGAGAGTGTAGACAGGCGGAAAAACCTCAGTCTTGCCCTCTCCCACAGCACAGACTCCACTTAAACTAAACGCAATAGAAAGGTCATTTAGCCGGTGGGAACCGGACCTTGGCTGCCTCCAGGGCTGCCACAGCGAAGGACGCCCTCCCTCCTCATAATCTGAGAGCTCATTGGTGGGTGGTGTCGTCACTCAGAGTGACATAACGGGCTAGGAAAGAGGTGGAGCCATAGAGACTTGGCCCCGGGCCCTTCTAGCTGGGGAGCTGGGGGAGGGGGTTTTGGGAAAGGGCTGGAGGACTGAGGCAGCCGTTCCGGGGAGCCGGCCGAGGAGGTAGAGGTGGGCGGGCCAAGTCCTCAGGTTATTTGGTGGATCTCGCCTGCCTTTCTTCCTCCGGAGCCCGCTCCCTCCGCATCCTGCTCTTCCCATCAGCGCTCAGGTTTCCCGACAGCTTCCAGTTCCTCACCGCACTCACCACAGCCCTTGACCTCGTGCCCCTGCCCGCCCCCCAACTTTGGAGCTCAACCTCCATTTCCCCTCCTTCCGTGCTTCGCTTCCTCTTTTCTCTTCCGTACCCTGCGCCCGGCTTCTCCTTGTCTTCCTTCCATAAACCTGGATCGCCAGCAAGGTTGTCGTCCCCGTGCCTGCACCATCCCCGCACCCAGACACAAAGAACCGCCCCCCCCAAAGACCCTGCTACCATAAACACAGTCCACCAACACACTACGTGCACAAAAGCCGCCCGCTGCGGAGGCCGACGGCGCGTTTTGCCCCTGTGTCGTCAAAGGCCAGAAGCAAAGGTAACCCGGGGAGCCTGCCCCCTCCCCCCCGCGTGTGGGCGTGGGCGGTGCGAAGGCGCAGGCGGGGCTCCCGGCCGTCCCCGCCTAGGAAGTGGTTCCCCGCAGCCCCGGGAGCCAGCGTCCGGGGGCCAGAAAGCAGGTTAACCGCCCGATCGGGTGTGGCATGCCTCCGGCAGGAGACCACCCCCCTTAGCCTGCGTTTAGATGTTCCGAAGTCGTCTTTGAACTCCTGTTCAAAATGTCAGCTCTGTGGTTGAGGTTTCCGTCCAGGAGAACACCCTGGTCTACGCCTTTTCCAGCTGCAGGAGAGCAGAGTTGACGCCAAGAGATACTACCAAAACACCTTGCTGCTTTTGGCTGAAAAGGACCACAGGATGGAGAAAGGTTTTGATAAAACTTGTTTAAAGGTAGCTCAGTTTGGACTCTTTGGAGAATCACCAGTACGGGAAACCGATTTACCTCCACTTGAATTATTAGTAGGTACCATGTATATATCTTCACTGCTACATTAATGTGGTTAGTAAGTACTTTCTTTTTTTTAAGTAGGCTCTGTGCCCAACGTGGGGCTTGAATTCATGACCCTGATGTCAAGACTCGTATTCTCTACCGACTGAGCCAGCTAGGCACCCCTACTTTCAGTCTTTAAAGTGTGGGGCAACTTGGCCAAGTATGGGGAAAAGCTAACTGAAACAAATCCAGGATATTTTATTCTACTTGTATTTTTAGGCTACAAGTGAGTGTGTATTGCTTAGCTTCTCAAATACCTGGCAATCATTCAAGTAGGTTACTAGGTGTTATTGACCAGAAATAAAAAAGTCTTTGAAGACCATATCACCATCATGAGCACCATGACGTTAGAGATCATTTCTTTGTTGGGATCTCAAAGTACCATCCTCAAATCCAAGCTGAGAAAACATTCATGATTTTTGAAAATGATCCTGAGAGAGATTTTACACCTTGAACGGAATATGGAAATTTTCTACCCTTGCAATAGTAAACACTGAAATCCTGGTATCTTTATAATTGATGTGTTTTTTAAGATACTAAATTGTTTACTTAATCCTTCTGTCTAGGTTCCTATGTTGACTAGTTGAGACAAATATAAGTATGGCCTTCTACAGTTATAAAACAGTCTTAGCTATTGCCCGAACAAGGTAAGCCATGGAATTGCCTCTTCCCCTGCAATATTTATATGAACTTTCTTCTAGTTGAAAAAAATATATGTAAAAGGATAGGCTTGTTCCACAACAAATGAAAGCTTTGTTGGCTTTAACTATACTGGTTTTTAAGAAACTGACATTTTATTGTATTTAAACTTACCCTGATTTTTTATATGCCTTAGAACTCAGGCTGAGTAATTTTTAGATGGCACAGGTATGAGAGAAGATGTAATGGTTTTAGAGTGACACCTCTGTAATTGATGAATGTTACATGGGGCCCTTAGATAGAAAAAGGAGTAAAATGGCTGGCAAACAAGCCAGTCCTAGGGCATATACCTGCCCTCGTAGGGTCTGTTACCACTTATTTATTCCAAAGAATATTCACTGAGAACTTACTCTGGGCCAGATACATTGTGCATTTTCCCTTTTGGCCCTTCAAAAAGGGTTTTATCTTGGCGTGCTTCAAAAACAGCCTGAAAGAATGGAAAAGTCATCTCTTTGCCAGAAGAAATGTCTTTGCCAGGAACTTTCTTTGCCTAGATGGGTCTTATTTTTATTTTCAAACAATCTGATGTGCTAATTTAACTGAAGACTGTGAGCTGTTACAAAACCAGAATATAGAGATCCCTGGCTGGGGTGCCCAATTCTAATTCTTATTGCTAACATTCTTGAGGAATTGTAGGTGAAGGGCATTTGGGCTGTAAATGCCTCTCATTTGAGGGAGTCCATGGGATCACACAGACAAAGCAGTATTATGTGATCGGTTAATCCCCACAGAGGCCATGAAGTGTTTGTTCAAGCAATATTTCTCTCATCAGCAGAGTAACCAAAGACACAAGCGTTCCACCTGTTTTATGATAGTAAAGACAACACTTTCAAACACAACCCCTGGTGCAGAAATGTTTGCTGTTAGATTTTTAAATTAATAGTTGCAGACTTTTGTGCTCACGTCAGCAGCACATATACTAAAATTGAGACAATACTGAGAAGATTAGCATGGCCCCTGCGCAGGAATAGTTGCAGAGTTTCTAACTTGTAACAGGAGCAATTATTTTTAGGAATTAACTTACTAGTATTTCTCATAGAGCCTATCATTCAACTGTAAAGCACGCTGTTCTTCAACTGGGGTAAAAAGTTATATTTCATTCATTTGTGGATATCATTGGCTTTTAAAATATAGGCTTTAAAACCGTTGTTTTATTTTAACCAGATAAAATATTTATTTCTTTAGTTTGTAAGTTTGTAATGGTATGTGCTCAACTCAGAGGATGTTGCTCTTTATTCCAGATTCCCTAGCTATTTTGTGCATCCTACGAGCTCTTCTTATTACCCATCATTTGCATTTCTTCACTTGCCAGATTCCCATTTAAATAAAACATACACGAAGCACTGTGTAAGCAAGAAGTACTCCTATCCTAATCAGTCAGGCAATAAAGTACTGCACTTACGAACTAGAATAATACAGAAGATACACACATCAACTTGCTGGTTACAAGAGGCCCCTGGTAAACCTCAGCTGGAGCAAACCCCAAAAAAGCCCCAGGTGACAAGCCCTCAGCCCACAAAAGGAACTGGCACAAAGATCAAGGAAGAAAAGCGATCTTATAGACAAAGAATTATGGATGAACTTAAATATTATTACAATGGATTCTCCTTGCTATGGATTGACACCAAAGTTGCTGCCAGAATGGTTTGGAGGCTGTTGCATGGACAGGTGCTGACCAGGCGAGAGAGACGAAGGGTAGGCAAGAATCATATTTGAGAAAGAAAATGTAAAGTTAAAATGAACTGTTTGGGAACCAAGTTTTAAACTCACCTGAGAATTAATCCTAAAAATCCCAAAGTAGGAATAGTAACTGATGGCAAGAACCAGAGTTTCTTATGGAGTTTATTTGTCTGAAAGTGACTTACTGCACAACTTTAGGCAAGATTCTTGAGATTTGTGCATATTTGCCTGTAAAATGGTGGTAATTGTGTTTTCTAATTTCCCCCAAGGAGCTGAGAAGCTTCAGGTTTGATCTGTGCACCTGAAATAGAAATTACTGTTCATATATTAAGTATATGCCTTTGAAAAATCAGCTTTTCGCAGACACTGTGCTATTGAAGTACAGACCGTAACGTAGGTGAGAGCTAACAATAGATGATGCCAGCGATATGTTTTGATTGTCATAGATTTCCTTGAAGGTATCCCATAGATATTACTTCAGAGTGATGGTATAAAGAGGAAAACCCAACCTTTCCATTTTATAAACAGTTGCAGAAAATCTGTCTAGCGTTTTTAACACTTTCAAGACCAAGGCAGGATTTTTGGTTTTGTATTTTTGTTTTGGACATGTCCTAAAATAATGGATACTGCATATGCATTTAATTCTCTAGCTCTTGAGGACTTGTGCTGATTTCTTCCGCCTGGTTCCGTTTATGGTGTTCATAATTGTACCCTTCATGGAATTCTTACTACCAGCATTTCTGAAATTCTTCCCAGAGATGCTGCCATCAACTTTTGAAAGTGAATCCAAAAAGGTATGTAGGATCTTTTAAATTAAAAAAAAAAAACAAAAAAAAAAAAACAAAACAAAACTAATGGGCTCTATTCTTTAGTTTTTAAGTTTATAGAAAAATTGAGCAGAAAGTATAGAGGGTCGCCAGAGACTCCCCCAATTTCCCTTTTTATTAATGTCTTGCATTTGTGTGATCTATTTGTTACAATTGAAGAACCAATATCTAGATATTATTAATTAAATCTCATGCTTTACATTAGGCTTCACTTTTTGTGTTGTACTGTTCTGTGGGTTTTGAAAAATGCATAATGTCATGGCATCTACCATCCCACCATCAACAGAATAGTTTGACTGCCCTAAAAATGCCCTGTGTATCATCTGTTGTTCCTCCTACCTCCCCCAACCAATGGCAACCACTGATCTTTTCATTGTCTCCATAGTTTTGCCTTTTCCAGAATGTCATATAGTTGCTATCATACATGTGTAGTCCTTTCATGGATCATTTCTTTCTGTCACTGCGTAATATCTCATTGTATGGATGCACCACGGGTTGTTTATCTATTCGCCTGTTGAAGGATTATTGTGGTTGATTCCAGTTTTTGGCAATTATGAATAAAGCTGCTATAAATATCTGTGTGCAGGGTTTTTTTTTTAATGAACATATGCTTTCAACTCATTTGGATTCCTAAATACATCAGAAAACAATTACTGGATCATATGGTAAGACTGTGTTTAGTTTTGCCAAAAAATAACTGTCTTCTGAAGTCTCTGTACCATTTTTCGTTCCCATCAGCAATGAGAGTTCCCGTAGCTCTGTATCTTCTTTTTTTTTTTTTTTTTAAAGATCTTATTTACTACAGAGAGAGAGAGACAGCAAGAGAGGGAACACAAGCAGGGGGAGTGGGAGAGGAAGAAGCAGGCCCCCAGCGGAGGAGCCTGATGCTGGGCTCGATCCCAGACCGCTGGGATCACGCCCTGAGCCGAAGGCAGACGCTTAATGACAGAGCCACCCAGGCGCCGCCATAGCTCTGTATCTTCGTCAGCATTTAGTGTTGTCAGTGCTTTGAATACTGGCCCTTCTAATAGGTGTGAAGTGATATCTCGTTGGTATTTTAGTTTGCAATTCTGTGATGATGTATCATATCGAGCATCTTTTCATATGCTTATTTGCCACCTGTATATCTTCTTTGGGGATGTATCTGTCTTTTGCCCACTTTTTAATAGAGTTGTTCATTTTCTAATTGTTGAGTTTTAGGAGTTCGTAGTATATTTGAATGCAAGTCCTTTAGCAGATATGTGTCTTGCAAATATTTTCTCCCAGCCTGTGGTTCGTCCGTTCTCTTAACTGTCTTTCACAGAGCTCATGTTTTTGATTTTGTAATGAAATTCAGGTTATCAGTATATATATATATAATTTTTTTTTTTTTTTTGGATCGTGCTTTCGGTGTTGTATCTAAAAACTCAGTGCCAAATTCAAGGTCACCTAGGTTTTCTCCTACGTTTTCTTTTTCTTTTCCTTTTTTTAATTTTAAGTAGGCTCCACACCCAACATGTGGCTTGAACTAACGACCCTGAGATCAAGAGTCCCATGCTGTACTGACTGAGCCACCCAGGTGCCCCTCCTACATTTCCTTCTAGAAGTTTTATAGTTCTGAGTTTTAAATTCAAGTCTGTGATCCATTTTGAGTGAATTTTGGTGAGAGGTGGGACATCAGGGTTAAGATTCATTTTTTTCTTTTTTGCATGTGGACACCAAGTCTTCCTAGCATCATTTGTTGAAAAAAACGATCCCCTTTTCATTGCATTTTAACTTGCTTTTAACCACTAAAAAACAAAAATCGACTGTTATTGCAGTGACTAGTTGAACAGTGGGCATGATTTAGCCAGACAGACCCTTTCCTGCTTGAGAGTAGTCCTAGAGAGGAGGGGCCCTCATCGGATGGTCACTGTGAAGGTGGCGGGCTGGAAAAACGCAGGTGGCCCCTTCGTTCTTTCCGTTCTGAGCCACTCTACTGGGCAGAGGTGTGAAGGCTCGAACACGTGGTGGGAGGACGGACAGGACAACTTTTAAATCGAATTGGGAAATGTTTCATAGAAGAGGTAACTATGCAACCGAGACATGAAGAGTGGTAGAATTTTGCTGCAGCGTTTGAAAGGCTTTCTGGAGAGAAAGAGGAGCACTTAAAATGGCTTAATTGTGTGAAAGGGTATGACGTAATCTGAGACACTGAGTGCTGCTTTGTGGCTGGAGCAGGGAATACAAGGCGATCAATGGTGGAAGATGAGACAAAAGTGATATGTTGGGGTCAGGTTGGAAAGCGCCCACCACTCTAAGGAATTTAGACTTTGCCTTTGACCACGGCGAAAAATGAAACGTAAATTTAAGCAGAGGGTGGGTAACACGATTAGATCCGTATTTCAGAAAAAAATGATTTTGCTGGGTAAAAGGATTGAAGAGGGCAGAGCCAAAGGAGGGAAATCGGCTGGCATGCTATTGCAGTAGTGCAGGAGAGAGGATGAAAGTAAGAAAGTGGCGTTAGGAATAAAAACTTGAGGATACATTAGAGATACATGTAAGACATAGAATCATATTGCAATATTTGACTGGCAGTGGTTTAGTTTACTTACATTGAAGGTCATCAGTACCTAGAATTCATACCAGGGGATTCCAAGGAATGTGTTCGTGAGTGCAGGAAGATGGGGGAAGAGGAGGTGATTTATCTAAAGATTCCTCTTTCCTCAACACTGCTCATTCCCCAGTCTTAATACATACTCATCATGGCCACAGTTTTAGAAAATACATTCTCTCTCTTTCTTTCCATGGACTGAAGCAATTGAGAAAATGAAAGAGAGAGAGGTGGTGGTGGAGGGGAGGAGGATATGAGAGAGGGCGTGGGAAGAGGCAGGACTTTCTATTTACATCCCATCAGAGCACCCAGGCATTTCTCTTTTGTAGGACTTATCTGTTATACTTCAATTTGTGAAATTACTGGATTATCATTCGTCACTCATATTTGTCTTTCCCATTAGACCAGAGGTCCAGTGAGGGCGGGAATTCTTACCTGTTTTTGCTCATTTTATCCCCAGCAAGGTAAATGCTCAGTAAATAAATGAGTAGCTGGTGGCTATGGATGTAGGAAATGGATGGTATTGCCACTGCTGTTGTGTGATTTTTTTTTGGTGGAGTCTTTTAAGATCTTTCATGAGATTCATGATTCATTAGAATCTCGTGGGCAACTTAAAAAAGTATAGAGAATCCTATTCCTCTCCATTCCCCTGGGTCCTGACCATGGTTATTTTTTTAAAGATTTATTTATCTATTTTAGAGAGAGAGAGAGTGAGTGAGGCGTGAGCGGGAGGGACAGAGGGAGAGGGAGAGAGAATCCCCAGCAGACTCTGCACAGAGCATGGAGCCTGAGGCAGGGCTCAATCTCATGACCATGAGATCACAACCTGAGCCAAAACCAGGAGTTGGATGCTTAACCGACTGTGCCACCCAGGCGCCCCAACCGTGGTTATCTTGCAAATACTACCACACTGCATTTCTGATAATGCATGAGGATTTGGAAGTACTCGTTCACATCGTGTCTCAAGAGTATACATTTAGGGGCACCTGTCTGGCTCGGTCAGTAGAGCCTGCAATTCGTAATCTTGGGGCTGTGAGTTGAAGTGCCACCTCGGGAGTAGAGATTGCTAAAACAAATAATAAAAGAAATGTACATTAAATTCTCTTTTGTGTAGTGCTTTGTTCATATCTGTTACAACACTGAGTCGGTGTATTACAGTTAATTGTATCTGTTGTGTACTGAAGCTACGTGCTACTCTAGCAGAGAGTTGATTTCCTAGTTTTCTTTGTTTGTGGCCCACACAAAATCTCGGACCACTCTGGGACCAGGGGCTGGCTCAACCAGCAGCCTAGATGGTTGTTTTTTGTTTTTTGTTTTATATTTTATTTATCTATTTGAGATGGGGGGGGGCACAAGCAGGGAGGAGAGGGAGAGGGAGAAGCAGACTCCCCGCCGAGCAGGAAGCCCGACACGGGGCTTGATCCCAGGGCCCTGAGATCAAGACCTGAGCCAAAGGCAGATGCTTAGTGGACTGAGCCACGCAGGTGCCCCTCTTAGATGGTTTATACCAGGCTAAGAGATAGTATCTCATTCTAAATAATGACAAAGCCTTTCATTGAGGGGACATTTTGGATCTATCAAATATTTATGGTTATTGTATTAGTAAGAAATAAAAGGTAAGCTTAAGAAGTCAAGTTGCAAATAGAGGCTGCTTTTTATTCTCGTGCTCACAAAACCCATTTAACTAGGTCTGAAAAGAATAGTAACATGCAAAACAGGAATGAACAATAAACAAGGTGACAGTTCTTTTCCTCTCATCTTTATCTGTGAAGCTGTAATCATGAAGGATTGATTAACTTTCTCCTCTTCTATTATTAAGGAGGAAAAACAGAAAAAGAAAATGGCTGCAAAGTTGGAACTAGCAAAATTTCTTCAAGAAACGATTACAGAAATGGCAAGAAGGAACAGGGCCAAGCTGGGAGACGCCTCCATGCAGTTCTCATCCTATGTCAAACAGGTGTCAGTCTCTTGTGTCACACCAAACACCTCCTAGGCTGGCAGTGTATATGAAAAATTCATGTCATCGTGGCTCTTCCAAATTGTTCACAGCCTCTCTGACTTTGCGAATATCTGTCATACACCTCCACTATTGCAAACATTTATGGTAGTTTACAGAAAAACCTATGTTAAAGCAGTTGTATATTGAAGATGTTGATACCTTCTTGGAAAGAACTGTAGATTTAGAGTCAAACTTTTGAACTACTCCTGATTTTTTCGGTTGATTTAAGCTGACTTGGACAGATTTCTTTATGCCTCTTGGTACCCAGGGCCCACTTCCAGACCTAAGATAGCGTCTGTGAACATGCTTTGATGTGTCTTTCAAATAGTTTACAGGGGAGGTTGAATTAAGAAATACATTTTATAATTTTTAAAAAGATTTATTTATTTATTCTGGAGAGGGAGACAGTGTAGGTGAGTGGGGGGAGGGGCAGAGGGAGAGGGAGAGAGAAAATCTCAAGCAGACTCCCCTGTGAGCGTGGAGGCCAACGTGGGGGTCCATCCCGTGACCCATGAGATCATGACCTGAGCCGAATGTTCCACCGACTGAGCCACCCACAGCCCTGTGAAATGCATTTTAATTCCCCTCTTTTTCCCACTCCCTAGGTACAGACAGGCCACAAGCCCAGCACGAAGGAAATCGTCCGCTTTTCCAAGCTATTTGAAGATCAGCTAACCCTGGAGCACCTCGACCGACCTCAGCTGGTTGCCCTCTGCAAGCTTCTGGAGCTGCAGTCCTTCGGAACCAACAATTTGCTCCGCTTTCAACTTCTGATGAAACTCAAGTCTATAAAAGCGGACGATGAAGTAAGAGCTGAACTGTGGCCGTGGGGAATTATCTGGGCTTGGGACATCCCGTAGGGCGGCTTTGCGATGGAGTGCGGTATCTTCTGCTAGATCTGCCCGTGAGTGGACCAGTTCTGGCAAACCATTGAGTACTCTAAACAATCATTACCATGACAATCTGAACCCAGATTACTCATTTTAGGAGTTGTTTGTCGCACTCTGACGCATTTTCTGGAGAATGCCCTCAGAAGCAGTTAGTGATTTAGTAATCTACATCAGTTAGGACCCACGAGGGAGGAACAGCAGCCTGGGAGGTTCCTGAGTCTTCCATGGCTAAGGACAGTGCTCTACCCTCACACCACAGCTCCCCTTCCTCAGAGCTGATGCCAAAGTAAAGATTCTGCTGGGTGAGTTGGCCTGATAAGAAGGGGTGGCAAGGCGTAATGCAGAGGAGAGCAGAGCCTAGACATCTGATGGAGGAAAGGCACCATAACTACCAATTAGACTCTTTAAAAAGTGGAAAGAATGTTTCTTGAATCAGAATCAGCTGCTTTCAAGCGTTCTGCCTGAGGGAGCGAGATTCCCAGAACCGAGAAAGCACGACCCCTGCGGCCTCATTTAGATTTCAGCTGTTGCTTTCAGAATTTTGGACTAAACAATACTGGTCCCAGAAGTACCGTAGTTTTGGGTCACACCAAACAGAAACCGTGTTATGTATCCAGCGAGTTTTGTGGACCAGAGTTAGGGCCATTCCCTGGATGGAGGTAGGGGGATGGTAAGAGAAGAGCGATACTGGGACATCCGGCAAATGGTACACTGAAAGCTTTTCAAGTGGAATCTTTTCTGATGAACCCTAAAGCTGCCATAAAGGAGAAGTGCACATCAAGAGGGGAGAGGATGACTTTGGTGACAAAGCGTTGGGGAGGAGTTACGTGACTATTTCTGATATTATTCATACCGGTTGGCAGGATTCCCCTCATTTTCAGCTGCTGCGCCTTTAGTCAGCAAGAGGACAGTCTGATGTGAAAGCATCAGATCTGGGGTTTCCCCTGATGTGTTGGGATTTAGGATTTGGTAAAATTGGAACCAAAGATCCAATACCATTCCTTACGTTGCTTTCAGGTAATTGCCAAAGAAGGGGTGAGTGCTTTGAGCGTGTCAGAACTCCAAGCTGCCTGCAGGGCCCGAGGGATGAGATCCCTGGGTCTCACTGAGGAACAACTGAGACAGCAGCTCACAGAGGCAAGTCGCAGCTCTCCTGGGCCCTTCTCACTAGCACTCTGTCCCCTGCGATTTGTAGACCTCACCCTGTGATTTCTACTTTGCAGGCGAGCTGTCCCACCCAATTTGCCGCCTTTAATTGAGCAGTGGGAACACTGAAGAAGCTAGATTTCTTTTTGATGGAGACAGGGTACTCTATTAGTTTTCTTTCTTTCTTTTTTTAATTTAAATTTCACTTAATTGACATACACTGCAATATTCGTTTCTGGACTAGAATTCAGTGATTCGTCATTTACGTACAATACCCAGGACTCGTCACAACAAGGGCCCTCCTCATACCCATCCCCCATCTAGCCCATCCCCCATCCCACCTCCCTCCCTCAACCCTCAGTTTGTTCTCTATCCTTAAGAGTCTCTTCTGGTTTGTTTCCCTCTCTCCTATTTCCCCCCCATTCCCACATGTTCATCCGTTTTCTTTGTTAAATTCCACATGAGTGAGATCATAGGGTATATGTCTTTTTCTGACTTATTTCACTTAGCGTAATACCCTCCAGTTCCATCCACGTCATTGCAAATGGCAAGATTTCATTCCTTTTGATAACTGAGTAATATTCCATTATATATATATACACACACACACCACATCTTCTTCATCGAATCATTAGTTGTTGGACACTTGGGCTCTTTCCATACTTCGGCTATTGTTGATAATGCCGCCATAAACATCAGGGTGCATGTACCCCTTCGAATCTATTGCTGCGTAAAAAACCACCACAAACTTAGAGGCTGAAAACAGCACCCGTTTATTAGCTTACAAGTTCTGTCAGTCAGAAGGGCAGGCTGTGTTTTTTCTGGAGGCTCTGGGGGAAGACTCTACTTCCAGGCTCATTCAGTTTGTTGGCTGAATTTAGTTTCTTGCAGCTGTAGGACTGAGGTCCCATTTCCTCATTAGCCGGCAGCCCCAGGCTGCCCAGCCCTGCAGGCCCCCTGCATTCCTTACCTCTAGGCCCCGTCCATCTGCAAAGCCAGCAATGGAGAGCTCAGTACTAGCGCCCCCATAGGCTTCACATCTCAGACTTCCCCTTTTTGACCTCTAGCTCCAGAGTTAAAGGCCTCACGGGATGAGGAGAGACCTACTCAGATAACTTCCTGCTTTCCGATCTACTGACTTAGGATCCTAATTATTTCTGCAAAATCCCTCATGGCAGCACCTAGATTCGTGTTTGAATAACTGGGAGGAGGTGTGGGTACACCCGGGACTAGGAATCTTGGGACCACCTTAGAATTTTGCATACTCCAGGTAGTTTAAGGGCCCGGGCAAAATCTCGAATCCAAGGCCGGTCATGTGTGAGTCCATCTGGAGGTCTAAGCCTTGCCTGAGGGCTCTCCTGGGACTACTTTCCAGTTAGTACCCCAAGCCAATATAAAGTGTTAGCTTTGGCAACAGATGTTTAATATTTTCCCACTAACAACATATTTTAACTAAGAGCATCAATGTTGTCTTTTTTTCCCCCCAAGATTTATTTATTTTAGAGAACGCATGCACACACACATTGGGGGAGGGGCAGAGGGAGAGAATTTTAAGCAAACTCCCCACTGAGAGTGGAGCTAGATGTGGGGCTCAGGGCGGAGCTCCATCCCACAACCGTGAGATCATGACCTGAGCCAAAACCGAGAGTTGGACGCTTGACCAACTGAGCCACAGGCGCCCCACAGCATCGATGTTTTCGAAGAAAGCAGTAACTCCTATTACAATTCCCATTCCTGTAACTGTAAGAAATGCTATTAAGTGTGCCCAAATTATTTTGGAATAGGAGCTGCTGTCGTGACTTTGAAACCATGTCCGGTGGCTATTTCCTTTTACATGTTCGACCTGCTCTGGCTGGAAGACGAACATATTGTAGAGAAAGGTTCTTAAAATCATTTATTTCTTGAACATAGAGTGTTAAGTGGGTTCATGCTGTCAAACAGCTTTCTTGAAAGAGTGTATCATTTTTCCCAGAAAGGAGTGAGGATACTCATCTCACAATATGATACTCAGACTATGTATTATTATGAAACATCTTAACTTCATAATAAGATAAATTAGGGGTGCCAGGGTAGCTCAGTTGGTTAAGTGACTGCCTTTGGCTCGAATCATGATCCCAGGGTCCTGGGATCGAGCCCCGCGTCAGGCTCCTTGCTCAGCGGGGAGCCTGCTTCTCCCTCTCCCTCTGCCTGCTTCTCTGCTTGCTTGTGCTCTCTCTCTGTCCGTCAAATAAATAAATAAAATCTTAAAAAAAATTAAAACTATGAGATATCACATTCACCTGTTATGTTGGCAAAGATCCATTTGATGGTGGTGTTGAGGGTTGGGGAAAGCGGCACTCATGCATTGCTGATAAAAACCTCTGCAGAATCTTTCAAAATTTAAAAATGCATTTACTTTCACCTAGAAATTTCACTCGTGCAATTTGATATATCTATAAGGTTATCCATTGTAGTATCATTTATAATAGCAAAAGATGGGAAACAGCCTGAAGTTCATAAATAGGAGAATAATCAAATTATGGCATTTCCGTGCAACAATGGAATCCTTTACAGACGGTTAAAAAGGAGGCAGCTCTACAGCTACGGATATGGATCAATCTCCAAGATATTTCAGTGAAAAAAAGCAAAGGACAGAACACTGTGTATATATCACCTTTTATGTGAAAATGAAAAACACATAAATGTGTGTCTGTAGATGCACAGGATATCTCTGAAGATTATATAAGGAGCTGCTAACAGTGGTGGTTTTTAGGGAGGGAAACAGGGTAGTTAAAGGATAGGTGTAGAAGGCGGGTTTATTGTTATTGATTATATTTTATTGACTTTTTGAATTTTGTCTCTTGTGCATGTATCATCTATCTATCTATCTATCTATCTATCTATCTATCTATCTATCAATCAATCAATGTATCTGATTTTTAAAAGGTTGGCCAGTTTGGTACTTGAAAATTACATCTCATCCTCATTTTACTGTTTACTTCCTTGGTTATGAGTGAGGCTTATTTATTCTTTCCCCTTATCTGCTCTGTGTCGAAGAGAGATACTTAGCTACTTTGAGCCTCAGTCGGTTTGAGAGTTGACTGGAACATTTCCTCCCAACTCAAGAGGGTCCCACTGTCGTGAGGGGGCTGCAGAGTACAGACGCTGGTGCCAAAGCCAGGAGACTGGCGTTCTCATCCTTGTCCTGCCGCTGGTTCCCACCCGGGGCCTGGGGAGGCTGTGAAACCGGGGAAGCAGTCGGAGATTGTGGGTCGTTCCAGTTCTGACATGCTGGGATTCTGTCCCGTTTTATTCTCCTCTCATTCTCCAGTGGCAGGACCTCCACCTGAAGGAGAACGTCCCTCCTTCTCTGTTGCTTCTGTCGAGAACCTTCTACCTGATCGATGTGAAGCCAAAGCCGATTGAGATACCACTAAGTGGGGAGGTGAGTACCCGGGATCTGGATTTCTGTAACTGGGGCCTCTCCACAAATGTCTTATTTCCTCTCGCAGTTAGGATAAACATTTCTTTTGGAATATCTTTTGGCATTTGGTCCAACGGGCTTTAAAATCTTTTAAAAATTCCCAACCCCCCCCCCCCCCTGGAATTGCTAAAACTAACTTTAGCTATGGGGCTCTGTCTTTATCCCAGCTCGATTTAGGAATCCAGTTTATTCTTTCTCCTTAACTGTCTAGTGTTCATTAGCTGACTGTGGTGGCTTTTTCACCACTCTAGCTCTTCTGAGACTGAATCGTTCCTCTTCTCTCATGTCTATTTTATTTGTTTAGATTACCATTAATTTTGAAGCGGTGAAAGGCCAATCTAGAATGTAAACTTTTTTGTCTTCTTTCCACTCATTTCCTTCATCATTTTTTGTTGCCTTTAATTCGGCAGCTTTTTTCCCCCCTCTGGCATTTTACCAAAAACCCAGGATTGGCCCGATCATACAGCACCTTGCTCTGGTTAGATGGGGCCTCTCGCTTCTCTGCCTCGTGGCTTCGTGTCTAAGTCACAATCTGCCTGTGTGAGAAAGGAGAGACCATTGTGGAAGATGCTGCACCTGTGGTTGAGTGGATCAAACCAAGTTCTCTGGGGTGGGGACCCATCCTTTTTAACTTAGTTTTGCTAGTGATTCCTTGGACAAGCTAAGGGAAACAAGATGAAGTCCAGCACGAAAAATGTACTTTAGGGAACATCTGCTTGCTTCGCCTTTCCATATCTCCAGAGACTAATCTGATTTGGGCTTTGTCCAGGAAGGATTCTAGGGAAAGTAGGAGCAATTTTGGAACCCAGGCCATCTTTTAAAAGGCAGCCTACCTGGTTCTTACTCTGTATTTGGTCTTTAAGACAGACCGAATTTGTCATTCTTAGACTGCTCTCAGGAGCAAGGAAATCTTGGAATAGTACCATATCTCAAAGCTAAATTTGTGTTCTCAGAATTATTCTAGAGGGGCAAAAGCACTTTAGACAGATGTTGCTTTCTGGAATGTTGGAGAAAGACCTAGAAATTAAGGACAAAAGGACAAGCTCCTAGGCATTTTATTGGTTGCTTTTTTAAAAAAAAAATCCATGTTTTTATTTTTTTTAAAATTTTTTACAATATTTTATTTATTTATTAGACAGAGAGAGAGACAGCCAGCGAGAGAGGGAACACAAGCAGGGGGAGTGGGAGAGGAAGAAGCAGGCTCACAGCAGAGGAGCCTGATGTGGGGCTCGATCCCATAACGCCGGGATCACGCTCTGAGCCGAAGGCAGACGCTTAACGACTGAGCCACCCAGGCGCCCCAGAAATCCATGTTTTTAAACTTCTGTTGTCCATATATACAAAATGAGAATAAGTAGCATGCTAGGTTCTATAAAGACTTTAGAGACATCAAGTTAAATATACTATAATTTAGGATATATGTAGCTCTTTTCCCTCCCAAATACACAAAGCAATTACTTATTTCCAAAGAGCAGTGACATATTTACTTTTCCAATCTAATTATAATTCTTGAAGATAGGTTAGCTAGTTATTCTAAGAATACCATGTCTTCCATTTTCCTCATGTTACAGGAACTTCTATTAAGCAGCACCTACCATTTTAATAAATCAGACAAACTTATCATTTAGTTAGACACCAAAAATGATAAAGATGTCAACTTTGAGTAAGTTCTATCAGTGCTATTAGAAGCTGATGAGTAATTGAGAAAAGGCAACATTTTTTTTTTTAAGACTGAAAACAGGACCAGAATTGGCAAATCAGTAGCTTGTTAATGACTGAGGACTTTTTTTTTTTTTAAGTCATCTCTACACCCAACATGGGGCTCGAACTCACAACACTGAGAGTTGCACGCTCCACCAAGCCAGCCGAGCGCCCCGACCGAGGAGTTTTAATGCTAGAATCTCATTGGAGTGCAGCTTCTGTATAGAGGGCACTCAAAACTCCAAGATAAATAATACTAAGTTGCTGCTTCAGGGACATATTTCAGACGTTCTCCTAAAGGGCAGAGTTGGAAGAAGTTAGGGATTTAGTGAGTGGCAAGCAAGTTGTGCTAGAAAGCACTAACTACTGGAAAAGTGCTTTCGAGTTGCAGGAATAGCAGAAAGCGGATTTTCATATAAAATACTCCTCTTCCTAGGCTCCAAAAACAGATATTCCTGTGGAATCACCGACTTCTCCTGAATCTAAAGAGACGCTGGTAGATTTGGCACCTCCACTGAAGGGAACTAAGGTTAGACTATTACTTTTCATTTGATTCATTAGGTTTAAAAATGAAAATAAGTTAATTTATCCATTTTTTACTCCCTGATTGAAACTGAATTTCGATACAGTGGTGTTCTGTAATCAGAACTATTTATTGTACTGTTAGATCTGTTTCTAAGAAAGGGCAACATTTGGCTCTATGTAATTAGGTTCCAGATTTAGCCTCTTGGATCCTGTGCGGGAAGATGTGGTTGTTCCAAGTTTCTGGTGGTCACGGCAGTGTGACTCTAGATCTAATATCCATTTGGTTTTAAATCAGTAACCCAACTCTCCATTCTGCTGTTTAAGGAGGAAGAATTTATACAGCTGCCGCCGGTTCCATCATCCCCCATAACACCGTCCACAGCTGTTCCGTTACCTAAAGGACCCATCACTTCTGCTAAAGAAGCTGTAAGTATCTGAAAAAAGAACACCTTTTGTCTCTAGTTATTTTTAAGGGCACCGAGAATCTAGAATTGTTACTATTGCAAAACCCCACACACTTCTTCCTGTCATCCAAACAGGAAGTTGTAGGCTGAACTTTCGTCGTCGTATAACCACTACGTTTTTAAAACTCAGTTATCCAAAAGCAAATACAAAACGAAACAAAACAAAAAAAAAAAACCAAACACAAACACAAACACAGAAAAAACAACTTATCAACCAATGCAGTCGTGGAGGAGGCCTAAACATATGAAGTCTAGAAGCTAATTACAATATAGGCAGATTCTTATTTTCTTTTGTGCCAGATGGAAATAGTTCCCATATGTTGTGTATTTCACACAGGCTTCAGATGTCAGGAAATACTAGCAGGAAAGCAATTTAAATCTTAGGAGAAATGTATATAAATAAGAAATTACTTATCTATCCACTTTTCCTGTTTGGGTGAAAGAATTTGGGGCAAGGGCAGAAGCATGACACAAGTAAGTGGCGGGGGGGGGGTCATGGGAGAGTCCGACTGGCTCTACTGGCCCCCGCAGGGTGAAGAAGAGAGCCAGCCAACACGCAGACACCCAGGGTCCTTGCTTGCACGTGTTTTTTATTTTTATTATCGAGCTAAGTTGCAAACTTGGATTTGACTTTGTGGTCTGTCATTATGTAAGAGAATAGAAAAGGGACTCCTGCAGAACTTCCGCATCCCGTTGTGGGCAGTGCCTAAAGTCCTTGTTTTGTACCTAGACACTCCAGGCCAAATCACAAGAGACCCCGCAGAACAGCAAGGCGAGTTCAAAGGGAGCATAAGGACTACCCGAGGACGAAGCTCACTGTCGTCAGCTTCCTGCCCGCGGCGGCGTCGTCCAGGAGCGCCCAGCTAAGTCCATCTGTGTCTGGTTTAAGCGGAGGATCGGCCGTGTCGTCCGTGGGGCAGTCCCTTGAGGCCTTGTAACCATTCCAGATGACGTCAACAGCAAGACCAAGCTCAGACCATTTAGAAATATAATAGCAAAGCCAGCTTCCTCTGTACCATGACGTCATCCCACTAAACTGTGTGTGAAGCCCCCTCCCCATGTTATTTTTGAACAGCTTCCTGTTCGTTCGTGTGCATGTCCTTTAAGGGAGGAAATTTTTTTGCATAATGGAATCAGCTTGGCACCTTAGATTCCTTGAGTAAGAACTTGGAAACTCTGAAAGCACTGTGAGACCACCTAACTTTTTCAGTGATCCATCGGTAGGAACAGCGCCCTGGAAACAAAGCACCTTCATGGGGTGGAATGGATGGACTCCCCAGTAAGGCCTTTCTGGGTACGAGGAAGGAAAAGCTTTTTGGAGAAGAAAACGGGGAGTCCAACAGACTGGCGATCAGCAAGGCCTGGCCGCTGCTCTGCTGTTCGGAGCCCCCTCTGGGGCCTGCGGAGGCCGCGGGAATCTGGGAGGCCGCCACCACTCCAGCACATGTGGCTTTCATTAGGCACCATTTTGCCAGGAAACATAATTAAGGGTTTAGGACTTAACCATTTGTCTGTGCTGGGTGTAGGTTTTTCTGGTCTGTTTGTCTTTCACAAGCAAGACCATTTGTTAGTCACAGGGGTGGTTAAAGTCTGATATAATCCCTGCGCTACCCAGTAACGAGCATTATGTTCAGATCCTTATGCTCGGTGTTTTCAGGATGGTCAGTCCTGAAAAAACTTAACATAATACATTGCCACGCAGCTGACCAACAGCTTTCTTCCCTCGGGGAGTGCTTAGAAAGGACAGATAGTCTGGCTTGTGGGTGATGAAACTGATTCCCTTCGCTCGCTGTGAAACTGAAAGCAGTTAGATGGGGGTCCTTAAAACCAAGCGCAACTCCAGTCTCCCTCTCTGGGATCACCTCGGTGAGGACTGTCCTCGGCGCCTCCCGGCAAGGATCTGTACTTTACAGTGCTTTTTAAGCCTCCTGTCCACCGGAGGAAAAGCCCCACCGTGGCCTGCTCGCGAACGGCAGTTCCTCGAGAACGATGAATCCCTACTACGCAGCATTTGGTGGATCTCGCCATTGGCCTAGCAAGGTGATTAACAATAAATTTCCCCATTTTTTAAACGATGGGTGTTTATTTTAATTAGCTCACATTTCAAGTGTTGAATGTGGGCAAGGGGTTAGCTACTTAACTTGCTCGATCCTGTCTTAGCTGCATGATTCATAAGTACTGCTGGGCTGTTCTACAGTTCTGGGTTTCTCTACAAGGCAGAATGGGAATGGTTAGGGCAAGGAGCCCCTGGTCAGTTCTGGCCCCAGCTGTCCCTCACCCCCTTTCTACATCTAGGCCTCTGAGACACTGGACATACCCCTCTTCCTGTTCTTCGGTTAGTAGCTCAGAGAAGTCTGGGATGTTTCTTTGGTCTCATCACCTAGAGCTCTTGGCTGTTGGGCTCTCTAGGCTTGATAATCTAGCCCCGTGCTGACACCGAGCTAATGATGCTCTGGGAAATGATCACCAACCAGCTCCAGCTGGGGGGACAGGGAGTGCCCTGATCTGTAGCATTTGACTTTGAGCTGCCACCAGGAGGTCACTGAAGAAGAGTCGGGACGAGGTGTGCCCCATCAGGTCCGGCACACCAGCAACCCCAGCCCTCCCTGAGTGGCAAGAGACAAATCCACAGGTGGCATCATGTTTGTGTCACTTCCAGGCTCCAACACAAACATCTGGGGGGCAGTGTCGTACACGTGGCCCTGAATGCTCTTAGGTGCCAACCTGGAGAGAACTTGCCCCAGACTGAATCCTGCCGCCCTCCCGTCCCCCTGGCTCCCATCAGCCGAGGGAGTGGGGTGGAAGGCTACGCCAGCCTGCTGCAAAGCTTTCTCCTTCCCTGCCGCGCCTGCGCCTTCGCTGTGCGAGCTGCTAACCATCTCACTGGGTGTGATTTTAGGCAGCTTTTAAAACCAAACCTCCGTGGTGATGTCAGATTTGGCCCGCATCTCACACGCTGAGAATTTTGCTACAACACGGAGGTGTTGGTGGCGCTTGACATTTGTGGACCCGCATCCGTGCCACGTCGAATTCTGTACTTCAGTCACGATACCACTCACACTGGCGACATCAAAGAAATAACACGGTAATGCTAAAACCTAGGCTAAGGATCTCCCAGTCAGTGCACAGTCGGTAAGGTCAGACTGACCGGGCTTGGAGGCAGATTGGTGATGTTGACGGAGATTTTGGCCTGCTGGCGCCTCCCAGTGGCGGCTGTCCGGCACAGCGGCTTCACTGTCTTTGAGACTGATTTCTTGCTTCATCTTCCTTACAGGAGGATCGATACAGTACATTAGTGGTGCCAGGGGACTGACGAGCCCCAGTCCATGGCAATTAGAAAAGGTGGAAAGGCGGTATTGATTAATGGTGTGATGATCCCAGGCCCTAATCTTTTAACCCTCCGGAAACCAGACAGATTCGGTGCCTTGACAGCACGACGTCTTCATTAGATAAACTGGATTCCTTTCCTCGGGAGACCCAATCTGGTTATCTAAGTAAAATGGCCATTTCATTTTCTCTCAGGTCAATTTTACTATCTTTTATTTGACAGCCAGCTCAGTCTCTGGGGAAATTTGTGGGTGATGGGAGTAGTAACAGCAAGGACATCACGGTTATAAGAACAGTGCCTTGTATTTCTCCAGCCCTTTCCTGAAGGCATATAACGCCCTTTCTAGATCTTCCATCCACGCACACAACATGGCTTCCAGGGAAGGCTAAGGCAGAAATTATCACCAGTATTTTACAAGGAAAGACACGACTCTAAGGTCTCAAAGCAAATGATTTTAAGAGCAGAAATTCATTTCCTGGCTCTGTTCACCAAATTACGCCTTCTTTAAACACAAACACAAACTGTAATATGTTGACAGACGCTTATTTACAGAGACACACAAGGATAAGAGAGAACTTTACAACAGTGGCCAACACTGCAGCTGCCCCCAAAATAGCTAGCTCAGAAAGGAAACTTAAAGCAGCAATCCTGTTTGTTCTGCAGAAATGAAAGCGAACTGAATTTTCTTCTGTATTTCACGGTAACCCCGCAAAGAGTAAGCTTTAGGGGCAGGGGGCAGAGTACTAGCAGATTCGGTGCCGAGGTTCTGAGGAGCAGGGATGCGCGTGTTGAGTGCAGTGATCACCAGCAGGTGGCCGAGAAAGGAAATTTCCAAGCAGCCGAACACGAAACATTCAGAGAATTTGTCCCCTTTCCTGGGGGATGGGGCGGAGTTGGTACAGGAAGAACTACAGAAAGCCAAGATCTGCGATAGTCCCAACACATGAAGTCTGGTCACAGACACGGAAGAATGGTGTGGAGGGGCGGGGGAAGAAGCATGACCAGACTGAGCTGGGAGACATGAAGCAAGGGACCCGAACGTCAGACTGATGATCTTAGATGACAAGTTTTCCCTCACGTAGAAGCACAGACCAAACCACACCCACATAAAGGGGGAGATGCAGATCTGGTGTGAGTTTCTGCAGGCCCTTGGTCCCGTAATCCGTAGCTTTCCTCTTAAATCCCTGTAGCTCTACCCCTTGGCTACTCCCAGGTAGGCCCCCAGCTCCCCTTCGGACCCCACAACCCCACCAAACCCCGCCAGTTTCCTCTCAGGAAACAATCTGTGGTTGAGGGCGGTGGCGGGGCCCTGGTGCCTCGGGTGCACTGAGGTCCCTGCCCACTACACAGACGTCATCTCTTCTGGCCTTTCCAGAAAGCATCGGAGAGGCAGGAGGTCTGCCCCGGAGCTCTGGGTGCAGGACCGAGGGGAAGCGGTTAGGAGGGAGGTGCAGGGAGCTCGGGCGCCCTCGGGACAGACACTGCCCCAGGGCCCAGGAGGCTCGCTCCTTTCCGGCTGACGTTCTCTCCCTTGTCACACAGCCCGTATAAAAATGAAGCAGCAGCAATTTTTATTGAGGGACCTAAACTGAAAATAGGTTTAGAACATAATTTAAAAAAATAAAACAGCAAAAGTAGCAAAAAATATATGACCTTTTTAAAAACATTTTCCTTTTTTTTTTTTCTTTTTTCTTTGTTTTTAATATATAGCAACTGATGCCTCCCAGCCACCAGGAGCATCTTACCCGATGGGTAAATCTCTGGTAACGACCCTTTTAAAAAGACATGTAAATATATACTCAGATTTATACACTTTGTGTTTTCTTCATAGCTATGTACAAAGCCCCCAGTGTGGGGCTGGGCCCCAGGGCCACGACACTGCTCCCAGCCTTTGCCTCCCCATCCTCTGGGACCAGGTATTTGGTCAGCAAAGCAAGTTAGTATCGGAATTAATAAGCCCCTGGCACCATCTCTCTGGAGCAGAGGCTGCGTGCGGCCGAGGCCCGGAGCTCTGGGCCTCCCCTCGCTACGGCTGCAGCCCCGAGGACGAGGCCCCGCCACCGGAGCTCAGGCTTACGTGAGGCGGACACCACCGACACCGAAGGCCCGGTCAGCTCTCCGGGCCTGCCGGCTCCGCTCCCGCCCCCCAGCCCTCGGGCAGCGCCAGGTGCCGGGGAGGGGTCTCGGTCCAACACGTGGGAGGGGACGAAGTGGCCACGAGCAAGTACCCGCCTCTCCGCTCCTGTCTCTCACAAGCAGGTTGTGAGGAGGAGAAGCAGCGGGAGGAGGGGAGGTGAACTCCGTGGGGTGAAGGCCTCAGGTAGGCAGCTGGCTCCTGCCAGCACGAAGGGGGCCAAGGGCAAGGCAGTGAGTCCCGCAGGGAGGGCTGGGGGTGAGGGTTACAGCGGATGCTGGAGTCTGGGCGGGGGGACGGGGTGCTAGTCAGCGTCGTTTGAGTCCGCCATTGGCAAGCTGGGCTGGGTGTCGGGGCAGGCAGGGCTCCTCGGGCAACGGCTCATGAGAGAAGACGGAATCCTCCCCCGAGGAGCAGGTAGAGCTCCGGGTGTCGGGGAAGCTCGGAGAGTACTGGTCCAGGGGCACGGACAGGTCCAGGTACTCCTGCGCAGGGAGAGACGCGAGATGCGGCACTCGGCTCCCCGCCGCGGCGCACGCACAGAGCCGCACGGCGGGGCCGGCGCCCGAGCGGCTAGGACAGGACAGCCTCACCTGGTTGGAGGTCAAGGCCACAATGCGGTCCAGGTCTTCCACCAGCTGCTTGAAGGTGGGTCTCTGAGAGGGTACCGCATGCCAGCAATCCCGCATCATCATGTACCTGGGACGGGGTTGTCGAGTCAGGGGCTGCTTTAGCCAGCACCCCTCTCTCGCTCCGTTCCTCCCCCAGGGCCTGGCTCAGGACCTCGGCC